>NC_081435.1:61099471-61435919 GCF_949786415.1 Peromyscus eremicus | reverse complement strand
CTGGAGATGAATAATAATGGTTTGTGAACATTTTAATGCTGCTAAGCTGCACACCTAAAAATGGTTGAGATGGTGAATGCTATGGTATGCGTATAACCTACCCCAACTAAAAATCATCTTTTAAAATGTTATTCTGTCACTCAGGTGTACATGTGGAATGCCAGCAGGTGGGCCGACACACATGTGTAATCCCAGCACTTGGGAGGTTAAAACAAGCCACAGGACCTCGTCTCCAAAAGAACTGGGAGTGGGTGGGTGGGGAGATGGCTTGATGGCTAAGAGCAGGTGAGAAAAATCCTGATTCTCAAATATGACGGCACACTGGAATCCATTGGGGACTAGTAAACAACACCCTGGAGAGTCTCATGTCACTGATGTGGCAGGTGCCCTGAAGAGCAAGATTATTTTTTTATTTTTAACTCTCTGTGTGCTTCTAACCTGTAGCAGGTTTGAGAGCTACAAGCAAGAGAACCTGATTTCAGGACATAGCACCCTGGAAAGAAGCCTGGTGTAGGCACGTGTGTGCTTGTAGGTTTGTTTGGGTTTTTTTTTTTTGGGGGGGGGGGCTTCCAAGTTCCAGCAAGGCTCCAGTGTCCTGGATCTGACTGGGACAATGAGGGAATGAAGAAATGACATATGGACACAGGAAAACAGCTGAAGTCAGGTGGATTGGGCTCTATGTAGAGACTGCTACACCCCGGAAGTTCAACATGTTCACTATATAGAGTGCAACAGGGAAGTTGGATCAAGGAGGTGGGGTTAGTACATATAGATAAACAAGGGGGCAGGGTTTATGCTATACAGGTAGACCAAGGATACAGGTTTAGCTAACCACAGTAGGAGAAGTCTCTGGAGGGGAGCAGACTTCAGGCCATAAACATCTGTGAGGGTGGCTGGGGGGAAAGCTATGGCAGACGTTTTCTGCACACACTGTGAACATTCACACGGACCAGAAGACTCTGTGGTCCCTCTGAGCCTCACCCTGAAGGATGGTGGCAGGCTTTGCCATTTTCCCATGGGACTGAGGCTAGGGTCCTTGCCATGGTGATGCCCGTATCTCAGCAACACACATTCACTCAGGACATCCTCCACTCCCCACAAGGGCAGAGAGGAAGGCCTTAGGGGCTGGCTGGCCACTAGCCCAGCTCCAAGTTCAGCAAGAAAGAGATCCTGTCTCAAGAGAAAAAGAATGCTAGCAAAGGACACTGTACTTCCAGTCCAGCTCTGCTTTCTAATGGCTACCACATGAGAAACCACCACTGCACATTCCCACCAGCTGAGACCAGCCCACTCTAGTCGTGAATGTACCCCCTAAACTGTGAACCAAGAGAAACCCTTCCCTCCTTAGTAATAAGAAAATTAATGGTCCAGCGCTAAATGGAGTCTGGGGACTTAGTACAATCTTGGTGATTTGAGTTAGCGTGTAAAATAGTGGGATTATTATGGCATTACTTAAAATGGCTTATTTTTAACTGTGTGCGTGGGGCAGGGGTGTGCACATGTGTGAGTGCAGTTGCCTAGAGTCCAGATGAGGGTGTCAGATCTCCTGCAGCTGGAGTTCCAGACAGTTGTGGACTGCCTGACATGAGCGCCAGGAAGCACACTCGAGTCCTCTGTAAGAGAAGCACATGCTCCGAACCACTGCGCAGTCACTCCAGTTCCTCATGACGACTTGTTTGTTCACGTATATCATTGTGCCTGATCCTATTTTCTCCCACTGCCTCCCACATCTCCCTCCTCACCCTCACTGGTCTCCTACCTCACCTCAAGTGGCTCTGCTTTTGTGCTATATATACATGTGTGTATTTGTAACATATTTAATCTAGGTCCCACATTTGAGTGAAAACATGCAATATTGTGTTACTCTTCCCTCCTTTTAGACCTCCTCCTCCTCCTTCATAGTCTCCCTGTGCTTTCATGTTTAAATATATATAAATGTGTGTGTTTAAATCTGGATTCCACATAGGAGAGAAATGGTATTTGTCTTTCTGTGACTCCTTTATTTCATTTTACATGATGATTTCTAATCTATCCATTTTGCTGAAAATAACAAGTGGGGGGGGAGGGAGGGAAGGGAGGGAGAAGGGGAGAAGAGAGGGAGGGAGGGAGGGAGGGAGGGAGGGAGAGAGAGCGAGAGAGAGAGAGCAAGCGAGAGAGCACATGCACAAATGGAAGTCAGAGAACCAGAGAGAGAGAGAGAGAGAGAGAGAGAGAGAGAGAGAGCGCACATGCACAAATGGAAGCCAGAGAACCACCTCTGTGTTCCTTAAGCTCCACCTACTCTGTTGTTTTTGTTTTCTTGCTTTGCTTTTGAGACAGGGTCTCACTGGCCCGGAGGTCACCATGTAGGCTATTGTGGAGCCAAAGAGCCCCAGGGATCCACCAGCCTCCAGCCTCCCCGGTGCCGGGAATACAGCTGTGTGGCACCACAGTTTTTATTTAAATGTATGTCCTCATGTTTTGTCCCCATGCTCGAGCATCAAGCACTGTGCCATCTGAGCCATCTCCCCGGCCCTAATTGGATTCTTCTCTGTGGCTGGGTAGATCACATTTTCTTTATCAGCTTGTCTCTGGATGGGCATCTAGACTGGTCCCCTCTCGGCTGGCGCCTTGGCTCTTGTGAGTAGTGCAGCAGCAAACCTCATGTTCAAGTATCTCTTCCGTATGCTGGCCCAGATCTGTTCAGATAGGTTCCGACCTAGGAATGTGTACGTGCTGGCTGTTACTCCTTCTTAAAAAGGTTTCTAGCATGCTTCAATGTATGTTAGCACAAATGGGAATCACACCGTCAGAAGGAGAAGGCTATGGAAAAGGAGGCCGTATATTTCTGCTTACGCAGGGCCTCTCTGGGAGCATGCTGCTCTTCTAAATGATCTTTTGATGAGCACCCCCCACAGCAAAGACTTAACCTCTGAAATAGTCTGCTGCTGAGTTGAGGAAGTCCCCCTAGCCTGTAAGCAAAGCTACTCATCAGTTCCTAGACAGACAGGACAGGGTATTAGAGATCAACAGGAGCACTCAGTCTAAGTGAAACATCTGTTTCACTTCCCTCCAGTGCTAAAGGAACATTTCAAAAGAGGGGCTGGAAAGAATGTAAGAGCCAGAGGGTGGGGAGGAGCACTGTGACATGCTGTCTTCTGCATAGGACATGGCCATGGCACACATGAAGTCACCACAGCTGTGGTTACCTGCACAAGAGAGAGCCTGTCAGCATTCCTTCACATACATGAGAGCAGGGTTCATGGTTCCAGTTACTAGTTCTGAGAGAGGAGAGACATTTCCTTCAGTGGTGTGGCCATTAGTAAACTGTCCGTGCTCCAGTAAATCGCTCCACACTTGCTCATGCCAGCAACCCTAATTAAACTCAGTAGCTCATTAAAAAAATAATAATAACAAAAGAAGACATGAAAAAGTCGGAAGGAGATGGGAAGAAGAGTAAAAGGAGGTGAGAGAAATAGGGAGTAAAATGAGCAAAATACGGCATATGCACGTATGAAATTGTCTACAGATTAAAAAAAATACATTTAAAGGAAGCAGAGGTGAGAAGAGCAGGCAGCAAGATGCTCAGGGAGTCCAGGTGCTCGCTGTGTGAGTCTAGTTACCTGAGTTCAGTCTGTGGAACCCACATGGTAGAAAGAGAGAAAGGACACCCCAAAGTTACACTTGAAGTTCTTTTAAAGAGAAAGTATCAAGAGGGTTGCTGGCCCAAGAGAGGGCTCCCCAAAGGCAGGATCAGCTTGTGGAGTTGAGAAATGGAATCTGCATTTAATCGACCAAGGTCTCAGGTGATTTGGGTGTACCCCCAGAGTCCGAGAAGCCAAGCTTCAGGTCATCCACTAAAAGCACAGTATTGGCACAGGTCTTCTTGAGGCTGTCCATTCTGTGTTGGGAGTCTCTGCCTGTCCTAAGAGCCCACATGGGCAGCCATTGCGGTCTTTCTTATGTCAGGGGCAGTAGAGCCCCCTTCAGATGACAAGCCGGCGTTAAGTCCTATCTCTGTCACTTGCAGCCTGTGTGACTTATCCTGTCTGTGCCTGTTTCCTTCCTATGAGAGGACTGTTAGGAGAGCCCCTACCTCAGATGGCATTGCCTGCCAGGACAGAGTGAGTCATCCATAGAAAGCAGTTATAACGTGAGTTGAAGGAACTGATTGCTGTAAGCTAGTGTTCCCAGATCACAGATGTCACACTCAGCTCCAGTCCCCCTGTGCACCTCAGAGACCAGCAGCTCCTCAGATGGCAGCCTTGCCGTGTCTGAGTGTGGCATCCTGTCACCCCTCCATGTCATGTAGACTACTTGTGCTAATTTCATCATGCCTTTGTGCCAGGCTTTTGATTTTCCCAGCCCGCCCTGTGAACCCAAGCCCTCCAAGGAGCATAATATCTATTCCTCATCCATATCTCCCATAGTCCATTTCTCCCCAAGGCTGAAATTTACACTTCTCTCTACTCGGTTTCTTTGGACTTTGACTTACACTTCTCTCTACTCGGTTTCTTTGGACTTTGACTTAGTTTCTCCTCCTAGATCTGACAGGAACACATGTGTGCCCCACCCTACCAAGGAAGTGTGTCCACAGGGCTCTCTCTGGCCTGCTGCCCTCCTGAAATGCAGCATAATTGTTGCCTGTGCCTCTCTCCTTGATGGCACATGTCTCCAGAGCAGTTCCTGTGTATAGGTACCAACCAGGTAGGACCTGGACAGGCTGTTTCACACCCCCCCCCCCCCCCGAGAAGAGTCACATCCAAAGACTGGGGGTGGGAGATGTCTGGGAAGACATCTCGGTGGATAAACTGCTTGCTGGACAAGTATGAAGATCTGAGTTTGGACGCCCAGCACTCATGTAAAATAAGCCAGACCTAGTGGCATGCAGCTGTAAGGCCAATGCTGTAAGGGCAGACAGCCGGACCCCAGGGCCTCACAGCCACACGGCCTAGCACAGTTTGGGGTTCACTGAGAAATCCTGTCTCCGAAAACAAAATGAACAGAGAGGAAGACACCTGACATCAACCGCTGGCCTGTGTGCGTGCGTGCAGATGGACATGGACACACACACACACACACACACACACACACACACACACACACTGGGGTGGGGTGGGGGAGGATTCTTGAACTAATTATTATAGAACACTGACATGAGGCTGGGCACAGCCTATGTCCCATATCCATGTTAACCATGGCGATTTCCTGGTTACCCTTTTCATATTAACATTTCACTGTTCTCACCACATGATACTCTATATATCTCTACTGGGAACTGACCCATGTTGGGTTCCCAGAATACATTCTGGACACTTCTAATGGAGAAAGAGTAGCCATTAGAACCTCTTACATCCTGGCCTGGGAATGGTGGCCACATTCAACATCCACTCAGAAAGAGAGGAGAAAGAGCCCTTCCTACCTTACTTCACATTCACAGGGGCGCGCGCGCACGCACGCACGCACACACACACACACACACACACACACACACAATGAGGGGTGGCTGAGGTTTTATTCATAGACTCACACCTGTAAGGGATTAGTGGTCACCTAGTCATTAAAGGGTTTGTTAGGCCAGAGCAGGGGAGACATGGAGGGGCAAGCAGACCTGGTGCCCACCTGCCCGGTGTCACTTGCCGGTGTAGCGACAGCCCTGCTGCTAGAGTGATATGCATCTAGGCTATTCCGAGTCCCCACACAGGCAGCAGGGAGGACTGCCCCCTGCTCCCCGTGGGAAGGGAACACTCAGAGCTTTAATTATACCTTCTGTCTAGATCGACCGGGGCCACAATTACACTCTGTATGGGGCAGCGGCTACTAGATTACTTCCCAAACACTTTTAAGCTATTGAAAGCAAAACCTGTGGATTCTATACATTCAAAAAGACAGCAAAATAGCCTGGTGGGAACAGCTGCAGAAGGACAGACTGTATCCAGCTACCTCCTCTGCTCCCCCACTGTGCCTCCAGAGTCCTTCTTGGCCACCAGAGGAGGGGAAGAACAGCAGATGAGACCATCTGAAGCCTCTTCAGCCCTGCCTTCTGCATGCCGAGAAGGGGTCAGGGAGAACCGCCCAAGTGTGGGCTGCTTCCAGTGACCCCTGCCTGCAGATGGTGCCCAATTGTGCTGACCTGAGGACAGCCATCATACAGATGGAGCCACAGGCAGGGCCGAGAGGCCAGTGGAAGACCTCCCCCTTACTGATTTATGAGCCCTGCTGACAAATCAAGTCTCATGCCCAGATATTTGTGGGATTTTTTTTTTCCTAGAAAATTCGGAATGTCACCCCAACTCACTCAACAAAGACTCTTCTTTTGGATTCAAATCACCAGCATGGTGTCGTGGACCACCCCTACTTCCCACCCCCGGGCTTCTACCAATCAGCTCTCTAGGGTTTATCCAGCCAGGATTCCCTGGCCCCAGTGCTCAACCCCTAGACAGGAATGGAGCACCCTCATTTGTTCCCATCTAGAGTGGGCCTCCTGTTTGTCCCAGGCGTTCTCTCGGTACAGGGCTTAGCAGAAGACACAGTGATTTCCCAGATCCTCCCATGCCCAGTGGCTTCTCAATACACCCCCATTTATCTTTTTTTTTTTTTTTTTGGTAAAGACCTTGGGGGACAGCATCCATAAGGAAATAGCTGTTGTCACTAATCCAGCAACACTGAGAAGTAAGGAACTGTCTTAGCTTGTATCACAAACTAGTCCATAATTGTAGCCGATGAGCAGTCTTGTCATGTAAATGAGCAGGTGTTTCAGATGGAAGCTCTATGTCCTCACTTTTTTCCAATCCTAGACTCTACAGGAAGGTAGACTGCTTCCAGAACATTCCATTCAATGCAGGTCTGCCTATCTACTTGTCGGCAAAAGCTCTTGAGCCACCTCCCCAGTGGGTACTGTGCTTTAGTGTTCTGTCAGTTCCAGCCTCCGGCTAGAAAACAAAACGAAGCCATTCTTCCTCTGTAACCCAGCCACACAGGAGTCAAGAGCTGCTACAAACACGGTGGCTTCTCCCTGTGGTTTTCACAGTCACAGAGAGCTACTGTCCACATGGCGAGGGCGAGTCTCGGGTGCCCTGTTCTAAGTGAAGAGTGTCAAACTCAAAAGGCTAGGAACTGGTTCTACTTACACGGTATTGTATTTGGAGTGAATCCAGGAGACGGCTGGGTGCACGGTGAGTACGTGTCATCTCAGCATTCAGGAGGCAGAAGCCGGAGCATCAAGGGTTCGAGGCTGGGGCCAAGGTGGTGGAGTGGTTAAGAGGACATGGATTTGGTCCCCAACACCCACATGGTGGCGCACAACTGTCTGGAACTCCAGTTCCTGGGGATCCCATGCCTTCTTCTAGTTTTCATGGGCATCAGGCATTTACTGGGTGCACAGAAGTATATATGCAGACAAATGGTTGTGCACATATAAATAAACTATTTGTTTAAAAAATAAAAATGGGGGTTCAAGGCCAACCACCTTCATAGTAGGCTTCATAGTGAGACTTTCTCAACAGATAAGTAATGTTGAAGAATACAAAACCCCAGGGGAACAGAAAATGGTGGCTGCCAGGGCTGCTTGGGGCTAGAAATGGTCAGAAGGAGACATGATGGAATTGTTGGAGATAATTGAACTATGAAACACCAAGACTAGGATGGTAGAGGCATCCTTGACAAAACTCACAGAAGTAGGCTAGAGAGATGGCCCAGTGATTAAGATCACTGGCTGCCCTTCCAGAGGACCTGAGTTCAATTCCCAGCACCCACTTGGTGGCTTGCAACACTTTGTAAAGTTCCAGGGGATCCTATGTCCTTTTCTGGCCCCTGAGGTGGTACTGCTGTAAACGTGCAGACGACACATCCATACACATAAAAATTGTGTGTGGGGGGGTGCCTCATAGAACCACACACTGAAAGGGTAAATTATACTGTGTGAAAATTATGTCTCAATAAACCTGACTTTTAAAAAGTGGAACTATTGTAATAATTACGCTCACTAATCCTTATTTTGGAGCAAGGCAAAACATAAGAACTGTCAACCCTAGATAGCCTCCTGAAGGGGGAAGTTTCTTGGTCCTGCCTGGCTCCAGGGTCCAGACAAATCTCTCCCACCAGAGCTTTCTCATCTGCTTATAAAATAATCACTCAGAGGTTTACAGTTGTATGGCCTATGGCAGGCTTCTTGCTAGCTAGCTCTTATAACTTAACCCATTTCTATTC
The DNA here is from genome assembly GCF_949786415.1 of Peromyscus eremicus. Classification (NCBI taxonomy): domain Eukaryota; kingdom Metazoa; phylum Chordata; class Mammalia; order Rodentia; family Cricetidae; genus Peromyscus; species Peromyscus eremicus. The sequence continues at coordinate 61,427,732 of NC_081435.1, read as the reverse complement.
ATCTATAAGTTGTCACGTGGCTGTGGCATTACCAGTCTGCTGGCATCTTGCTGCTCCTTCAGCAGCAGCTGGCGTCTCTCTGCCTCTTTTCTTCCTGCCTCTCTCTTGGATTTCCCGTTTGGCTATAACCTGACTCGCCATAGGCCAGAGCAGCTTCTTTACTAACCAATCATAGCAACACATATTCACAGCGTACAGAAAGACATCCCACAGCAGCCTCCCCATCCACCTTTGAAAGTAGGATTTGGAACTGACCCTGAGGTTGAGTGTGTCAAAGAGAAGGACCACTGAATCCTTCAGAGCTTTCTCGTCTGAAGGGGCTCAGGCCACACAAGCAGGGTGGTACTCAGCCCCTTGTTTAGTTCCACGTAGTGTTTTGTCGTGCTTCCAAGGAGACAGACAAGACTGGGCAAGGTCGAAGCAGCAGTGGAGCAAGCCAGAGCGGCTCCCCGTGAGGGTCACATTATCCAGTGCTCTTGGGGAAGGGGTGGGGTGGCATCTGAGGAGCTCTAGAGATGACACTGTCTTAGGTGTGTCAGCCAGGAAGGGCCACAGGTCTGATGACATCCATCCAATGGATGTGAGGAGAGCGAGAAGCAGCTTCTAATGCTGCAAGTTAGACATGGAGGCCAGAGATGGTCATATTTTAGTCATCTCTAGCTGAAGGGTATCCTGAGGGGAGAGAGGAAAATGAAGTCCCACTCATTTCCTCCTCCTGTCTACTCCCCAAAGAACGAGAAGTGTTCTTTTGTGACTCAAAAACATGATTACGGAGCCAGCAAGTAAACTGTTCGCCAGGACCACCAGCTAGATGTCTGTCTTAGTTAGGGTTTCTATTGCTGCGATGAAACATCATGACCAAAAGCAACTTGGGGAGGAAAGGACTTATTCAGCTTACACTTCCTCATCACTGTTCACATCATTGAAAGAAGTCAGGACAGGCACTCAGACAGCAGGAACCTGGAGGCAGGATCTGATGCAGAGGCCATGGAGGGGAGCTGCTTACTGGCTTGCGTCCATGGTCCTGCTTTCCTATAGAACCCAGGACTACCTGCTGAGGGGTGGCTCCATTCACAATGGACTGGGCCCTCCCACATCAATCACTAAGAAAGAAAGTTCTCTACTGGCTTGCCTGCAGCCCAATCTTATGGAGGCATTTTCTCAATTGCGATTCCCTATCTCTCAAATATTTTTAGCCTGTGTCAGGTTGACATAAAACTAGCCAGTACAAGGTCTTCAAAGTCATTTTAACCTGGATGCTGTCTAGCTGGAGATAACATCAGATCCCACTGGGCGGGCTCGGTGCCACCAGAATGTCCCTACTTTTAGACAGCAGTACCAGGTAGAACTTCTGGAACTTGTGACTGGTTAGTTAAGCTCCCATGACCCCTCCCTGGGTTGGGCTCATTTGATACAGTGGTTCATAGAACTCAGGAAAACACATCCACAGGTTGAATTTTAAAGAGTACAGATGAGGAGATGCAGTAGGGTGAAATATGGTGAAGAGGTGTGGCACGTCTAGGCTTTCTCTGGGCACACTACCTTCAGGGTCCCCTGTCCCTTCTGTTTTCATAGAGACGTCATTGAATAAGCATGACTGAAATGTATGCAATTCTGTAGAAAGGTGACTGGACCAAAAGTTAAAATATTTTTAAAAAGTAGGAGGAATTGCTCACAGACTGAGTGGGGGATCTGGATTCTTCCTGGTCTCTCTTTGTAGCCTGCTTATTTCTGGTTTGCAGAGCAGGAACCCTCAAAAATGAGGGATGTCTTTATGGCCAATTGTGGACAAGAATAGATCCAAGGATGTCTTTATGGCCAACTCCAAGACAGGTGCAGGAAAATCAGAGCTGTTGTTAGCTGCCCTAGGTGGGAAGGATTCTAGTGGCCATGGCCTGACTTGGGAAGTAGGATCCAGGAGCAAAACCACAGATCTGTATATGACAATATTACAAACAATCCCCATAGTCCTCCCTTTTCCCACCAGTCTTGGACCTGCTCTTCAGTCTTTGCACAACCAGTGAAGAGGCATCAGACTAATGCATCAGAAGCTCCTGGGTCTGTGGGCTTCCTCATTTTTTTTGTCTGTGTTAACCTCAGTCTGTGATACTCTATATCAGAACAAAGAAAAATTTGGATGCCAAACTAGGAGCAACAGCAAATAGCAAGACCAATCCCAGAATTTCCTAGGGCCCCTTGGTCTTAATATTTACCTACAAATGAGTCTGTGCTTTTCCTTCAATGATGAACCATTCCGGGAAGTCCTCAGACAGTCTGGCTTCAGTGTCTGGCCCAGTTTCTGAATTACATGGAAGACAAGTTCTGTGTTTCCTAAATATATTTCCCTGTCTGTGCATAAAATATCATCACCATGTACAATTAGGACCGATTCTGTCCCAGACTACATATTATAATACAGTGACCCAAATCAGTGACCCAAATCAGCCAGAATATCTAGCCCTCAAGAACAGTTGTCAACTTGTGGGTTACGACCCCCTTTGGCAAACCTCTATCTCCAAAAAATATTTACATTACAATTCGTAAGAGTAGCACAATGACAGTTAGGAAGTGGCGGCGAAAATAATTTTATGATTGGGGGTCACCACAACATGAGGAACTGTAGTAAAGGGCTGCAGCATTAGGGAGGTTGAGAACCACTGCTCTAGCTCTGTAGAATCCCCAGGGTCTCCTGGACCTGTAGGAGCCCTGGCTGCCTTGTGACTCAGGGCTGCTTTGGTGCATGTGTCATTTGCCTGTATCTGTTAAGGTCTTTCTTGTGCTCATCAGGGGCCTGCCTGGTACCTGTTGGGGCATTGTTATTTCCCATCGTCAGTACCAGTGCCACTGGCTCAATTTCAGATCTGTGGCTGCTTCTCAGATTCAGCCACCAGATAATTCCAGTGTTTTTATAATGGCGGTTAAGGGCAGCAATGAATTTGAGCATATGGCTGCCATTGACCTATCTCCTTACCAGTGTGAGCAGACTTGGTTATATCAAGGGGTGTGGAAAACCATTCCTTCTGAAACAATGATGCCCTGGATCTCTCCCTCCCACAAGGAAGAATCCCAGAGCCTCATAAGGTCCCTGAACCTATGATCAAGAGAAAAGGTACAAGGACAGGAGGGATTCTGAAAGCAGCTCCAGTCTTCTCTGGAGGGGAAACCAAGAGGGATGGAGGGATGGATAGTATCTGCAGATCTCTGGCTGATAATATAGGGGAACTTTATCTTTTAGGGTTATCTGTCAGAAGGGTTGGTGACAAAGTGGTACCGCTCTCCACGACTGCTCCTGTCCCCCAACAACTACACAAAAGCCATCGATATGTGGGCAGCTGGCTGCATCCTCGCTGAGATGCTCTCGGGGAAGATGCTCTTCGCTGGTAAGTTGCTAACCAAGGCTTGCCCCATGCTTCCTTCCCAGTGTTGTCTGAGCTCTGCACAAAACACTCGCCGAGCCCAAACCCTGCTCCTCTTTTGCTGAAATGACTCCTTTGCTTTTTACGATACTTCTTGTAGATATAGTACTATAATTTCATATAAAAATATTATAAAAGCTCAACGTAGCCTTCTGAGCACAGGACTTTTGCAAGTGACTAGCCGTTTTCCAGTGGTCTGAAGCTACTACCTCAGTGTAGTATGCGAAGAAATGGGGCTTAGGGGAAGCAGTCTGTGGGGTTTGTCCTCTTAGAAGAGCTCCCTCACCCCTTACACCATGCGAGGACATAGCAGGAATACACCACTGAGGAGAAGCAAGCCCTTAAGTAGTCACTGAATCTGCCAATGCCTTGACTTGGGACATGCCCGCCTCCAGAACTTCAAGAAATAAATGTTAGCTCTTTAGCTGCTTTGTTGTAGCAGCTCCAGTGAACTAAAATGCACTTATACTCCAGCACCTTCAGACTAAACACTAAAAACAACCACTCAGTGTTTTCAGGCTCTTCCTCCTCCCTCCCTGACACTCTGTCCCCCATCCTGTAGCCCCAACGAGTAACCCTTTGCTTCCCTAATCATCTATCAAGACTTTCTTCACCTTGACACAAAGTTAAACCCTTCTCTGCTTGGAAAACTCCCACTGAAGCCTTACTTGTGTCCTGTCCTCCATGATGGCTTTGCTAACGCCCCCAGGTGGTCATCCATCCCTCCTGGTGGTCCCACACTTCATCCTCACCCTTGTTCCCGATCTTTGCCTGGAGGAGCGGTTGCAGTCTCCCCTCACGCCCTAGCTCAGCTATCTCAGTCAGTTTGCGTCATCGTAGTGACAAATACCTGATAGAAGCTGCCTAAGAGGAAGGCAGGCTTGACTTTGACTCAGTTTCAGAGGTGTCAGTTACTGTGCAGCGGGTTGGAATCCTTCAGACCTGTGGCAAGGCAGAGATGTCATGGTGGAAAAGCAATGTGGGGGAACGGTGCAGAGAGAGAGATCCAGAAATAAAATGCACCCTTCCAATGCATACCTACAGTAGGCTGCTTCCTCCAAATAGCACCCACTTCCTGCTCCAGCTATGAACTCTTCGGTGCATTAAGCTACCGAAGACCCAATAAACTCTAAATAGTGGCCATGGAAGCTCTGTGCACTCAGACCGCAGGCCTGACTGTTGTTAATCCAGGAGAACCCATTTTACCCTCATCCTGCCAGGCTGGTTAACAGCAACTGTCCCCTGCTCCTTCTGAGTCAGCAGCTTCTACCTCCCTCTTTGGCCAGGTCTCCAGACCTGCTTCTCGGTCTACTGTTTCCTCTGTCTTGGATCCCTCCAACCTCCCCTAGTTCCCACCTCTCGCGGTTCTAAACCAGCCCCGGTCCCTCTGACTACAGTGTCGGAGAACCAAGGCAGTGCACAGCTGACCTCCTTATGCTGAGGCAGACAGTGGCAGCCAGAGGGCTTCATTACAAGGGAGGTAGAAAAGCCAGCAGCTAGTCAGGTTGTCTCTGACCCCAAGGACACATCAGAAGAAAAGGGGGAGAGGTCACAACAGCACCACCCTGCTCCCAGTTTTCAATGGTTCCTTAGTAAACTCACAATGTTAATTTGCCTCCCCCACAAGTGACATCTGTCACCAAAGATCACCAGGGATGATCATCAATTAGGTCATCAATTTTCCACATGGATTTATGTCGTTGGCTTCTCTGAGGAATTCGCATTCCACCAGCTCTAGAAAGCAGTGGAAGCCAGGGTTTATCATACATTTGCCATGAGCTGGCACCCCTGGTGTGCCAACAGGATGGGTTCCTTTTACCAGTCATTCCAAATGTCAGAAGTCATCCTCCATCTATAAGGTGTTGCAAGAGAGATGATGGATAGCCAGGTCTCCCTGACTCCGAGATCCCTGCCCTTTGCCCCCTGCATAGATCATGAGACCCTACTCACCGTCTCTGATAGGACACGGTTGCTCGCTAGCAGGAGCTCACAAATGAGAAGGAAGAGTTCCCTGCCAGCTCAGTCCTTACTGAGGAAGTGACTCCACGCTCAGGGCTGTGTGTTACTGGTCTCTGTGTCACAGAGGAGAGGAGTCAGGGTCTAGAGAGCAAGGTGCCACCGTCGGTCTTTGACTTGATCATCACTGACCTTCTGGTCCCCTAGAGAATGATCTAAAGTGCTCATCCAGCGAGGACAGTCTGCAAAAGGCTCCTAGAGTCCCATAGTTGACTCTCATTGGGTACAGGACAAGGAGAGGCCAAAGGCATCTTTTAGGGAATTCCCAGAGCTGTAGGCCCTTGACTATAGTGCTAGATGGGCCACTAGGGTATGATATCCCCCTAAGCCATCAGCTGCTGGAAGACTGGGGTTCTGCAGAAGCCAGTGGACAGTAAAGGGCTCCCTGTGCAAGTGGATGGCTGGGGAGGCCTTTCCAGGAGGGATGGGTATGACTGAGGGTTCAGCGTGGCAGAGAGGAGCAGAAAGAGCCTTGAGGCTGAGAAGAGGGGATGGAGGGCAGAACAGCCTGATGGCAGGGAGAATTCGCACATTCAGTATGATGCCTGACGTAGGGAAGGCACCTACCTGTCCTGTTAGCATTCTATTGCTGTGAAGAGACACCATGACCAAGGTAACTTATAAAAGAAAACATTTAATTGGGGACTTGCTTCCAGTTTCAGAGGGTTAGTGCATGATCATCATGGTGGGGAGCAGACAGGCATGGTGCTGGAGCAGTAGCTGAGAGCTTTACATCCTGATCCGCAGGGAGCAGATAGATAGATATTGGGACTGATGACACACCTCCAACAAGGCCACACCTCCTAACCATTTCCAAAGCAGTTCTACTCCCTGGTGACTAAATATTCACACTTGAAAGGATGGACTATGGGGGCCGTTCTCACTCAAACCACCACAGAACTCAATACATAACTATTGAATGAATGAGCAAATGGATGAATGAATGCTTGTCTCTATCCTGCTCTACCACTTCTCCTTCAGACCTGGCAGGACCCACCTTCCTCCCTGTGCCCACACAGGGAATGTACTCAAAGGCCTTCCAAACTCAACCAGTTATTCCTTATTTTCTTTCTGGATGGGATCCTCCTTGTGGAAACTTAAGGCTCATCCTAGCCTTATAATTGTTCCTTCCCCAACCTAGTAGAGAGTGCGCAGAGCCATAGCCCAGCTGCTCCCATAGCCTTAGCATCAGCAGACTCGGTCCACATGGGACGCCAGATGCTAGCGGAATAGACAAGCCTCAGAGAGAACTAGATACAAGCCTGGATGAGCTACTTCCCTGATTACTGGCTGTGACAGAATACTTGACAGAAACACCTTAAGGGAGCAGAAGTTCGTGTTGCCTTATAGTGTCACGGTAGGGAAGGCTTGGTGGCTGGCGTGGCCTGGTCGGTGGTAGCAAGAGCTTTATTACGCAGCTGTTCCATATCTCAGTGGTGGACAAGAAGCAGAGAACTCAGGTCAGAAGCAGGGCTCTTACCCACAAGACCTATCCCCTTGGCCTGTGTCAGCCAAATAAGCCCTATATCACAAAGGTCCACAATCTCCCCAAACAGCACTGCCCACTGGGGTCCAAGTGTTCAAATACATGAGCCCTTCAAGGACATTTCATGTTCCACCATAAGAAATTCCTGCTTTTTACATTTAACAAAGCCAACCCCAAAGACAGCAAGCACTCTGCAATGCCCACAGCTAATTTAGTTGTAGAGTGGATATCCGAAGCCAACTCCCTCGGCTCCGAGCCTGGGGCTGCCTGCTGCCCCATGGTGTTCCCTCTCTAGCCAGCTGGAGCTGCTCGGGAGCATCCTCAGATGCAGCTGTCCAGGGAAACAACTTACCCGTGTGGCATTTGCCTCCCCAGGGGCTCACGAGCTGGAGCAGATGCAGCTCATCCTAGAGACCATCCCTGTGGTCCGGGAGGAAGACAAGGAGGAGCTGCTCAGGGTGATGCCGTCCTTTGTCAACAGCACCTGGGAGGTGAAGAGACCACTGCGCAAGCTGCTCCCTGATGTCAACAGCGAAGGTACCCAAGCCTGCACAGGGGCACCATCCCAAGAGGCGGAGTTCTGGCTTCACCTTTGGGGGCAAAGGGCCTGTGGGCCTCCATCCAAAGAGCAGAACATGAGATTCAGACACCAAGCACCCCTACCTAGCAGCTGATGCTTTTCCTAGCTAAAAGCTCAAAAAGCTTCACATTTTAGAACACTTAGGTGTTTAGATTTTTGGGATTGGGATATATATAAATATATATATATATATAAATTATATATATAAATATAAATTTATATATATATAAATATTTTTTTAAAAAGAAAATATCTGAAATTCAAAAGAAGATTCAGGTGGGAAACACTTTGGATAAAGGATGGTCAACCTGTGCTTTCAGACCGTAGATTCCTGACCACGAGGCAGTCCCTGAGGCGGTCACTAGTGGGCCTCCACGCTCTACTCACTGCCCGCCTCCTTTGCTGTTCTCTCCCCTGGAGGCCTGATGCAGTGCAGAGAATGTGTACATCCTCAGCGTCAGGGCTAGATGCATGCTCAGTTCCCAGGGACTAGCTAGCTGTGTCATCTTGAGCAGACTGCTTAACTTCCTTGAGCCTCAGTTTCCCTAACTGTAAAATAGGTGCAGTAGTACCTTAGAGCATGTATTAGTCAGCTTTCCCTGACTGTGACAAAATACATAAGAGACACCAAAGGAGGGAAGGCTCATCTTGGCTCACAGTCTCCGAGTCTGAATCACTTGGCCTCCTTGTTTCTGGGTCTCTGAGAATCAGAACATCATGGTAGAAGGGCCATGAGAGAACAAAGCTACTCATGAGCCAGGAACAAGAGGAGGGTGGTATGCACACAAGAGCGTGAGCAAATGGCCACCAACAGGATACACCCTTGTAGAATACACCCCAAGGACCCACTTTCTCTAATCAAACACCAAATGCTCACCTAATACTCTATAGTTGTGAATGCGCTAATGGGTGGATCCACAGGTGAGGTCAGAGCCCTCCCGACCCAGCCACTTTCTAAAAGGCCTCTCCGAATATCACTGTTCTGGGAACCAAACCTTCAACACCCATCTTTGGGGGACATTTCCAATCCAAACCACAGTGGGGTGGATGTAACAGTTAACATGAGCTGTTACATGAGCTTGTAACATGAGCTCAGCAAAGCCCGTGGTACAAAAGAGTTGTTCTGTGGGTGTATGTGCTACATCATCAGTGGGTCTCACATACAGATGGGATACAACTTCAGCCAATTTTATGAGAGAGCCAAGATCCCAAGGGCTTGAGTAAGATTTCTTATTGAGAAAAAAAATGTTTTTTGAAGTTTATTGTTCTCTCACATTATAACGTGATGGCAAGTGATCTGGGCCAATATGGTAGATTTGCTCTACAAGATCATTCAAGCACTCGGACACCTCTTATAATGCTGCCAGCTTAGGGTGTGACCCTCTTCCCCCAGAGAAAGGTGGGGAAACAGAGCCAGTGCCTTAGCTCCAGGAATTCTGGATCTAAACTTCGTTGCCCGGTCCATTTGTCTGCAAGCAGACCCTCACCATTGTGGCTCCGAGAGGGGTGGATGCTGCCTCCAGGCAAAGTCAGTATGTGACAGAAGACAAAGCTTCTTGTCATAGCCAGTCAACATTTGAGAATCCCCTGAAGCTGGGAAACCAAATTAGGCACAAGAAATCAAAGGGACATAGGGCAGTCTAACCCCAAGACAAAGAAGTGCTTCCCAGTTGAGTATGATTGGCAAGGAGTACATCCTAGGGACTGCTGAGGGGTTGGGAGAGCAAGGGGGAGGCACCAGGTGCTGGGAAAGCTCGAAAAGCAGGGCTGGAGGAGGCGGAGAACTCAATGGACGAGTGTCGTGGTCAAGCAGAAGAAAGGCCCAGAGGCTATTGGCTTGCACAGACCAGCTTCTCTCTATATCCGCACTTGATCCTGGAGCAGACCAAATGCCCTTCAAGCCTTGCTGGATTCACCTCCCACTGTGCGTGTTTCCCAGTCTCCCTCTTGTCTTAAAAGATAACCTCAGCAACCACTGGTCTTGAGTTAATGAAACGTCATGGACTTGAACTAGCAGCAGGGATAAGAAGCCCAGTGGAACCATGGTGGCTCTCAATGTTGTCCCCTTTGCTGGTATAGTCGAGATCTCCAAAGCCAGGAGAAGCCAAAGAATCTGCCTGGCTGGATGTACCCTCAGAGGGTAAGAGATTCCAGCTAGGTGACAACATCACTCAGCAGGCTTGAGTGACCTGACACATGACAGATGAAAGACCAGGGAGGTAGGACCTGATGCCACAGTGTGTGCATCTAGTTGGGTAGATTCACAAGTAAATACACCCAAAGGGGCAAATCTGGTAAGAAAGCTTGATGTACACACACATAGGAGGAGTGCTGTGGGCAAAGCAGGGTGATGAGCCAAGTCCTAACTCACCTACTAGAGGGAAATCCTTCCAGTATGCCTGGGGCGCTAAGAGCCCTGGGTAGGATGCAGTGAGCCAGAGGAAGGTGGCGTAATTATACAGAGGGCTCATTATGCAAGAACTGTCTTAAGCTATTTAAGGAGACTGAATGGCTCCACCAGGACCCAGGCCTTCAGATCTGCTGTCTAAGGAAAGCCTGCAAGGCTGCCCTGGGCAACCACACCCAACAGAAGCCAGCAGTCTGCATAGACTCCTGTAGGAGTTCGGGTTGGGCTTGAAGTGGGATACATACATTAGTCCAGAATGGCCCCAGTCACAAGCCACCCCCCACTACAGGAGTGTCTTGAAGAAGCCGGTCAGTGGGGTGCCATGAGAAGGGAATTTGTAGGGGATATACAATCACTATCTTAAAACAAAGGCCAATCATAAGACAGAGGGGTCACCTTGGTTCCCGGAAACAGCGACAGCAGAGCTAAGTCCAGGGGTGAAGTTAAAGGGGGCAGATCTAAGGTTGATAGAAGGCTTTTCTGTCTGGGGCACTGGTTGGAGGCTGGGCTGTCACAGAGAGGGATGAGGGCAATCTTACTGTTGCTGGAGCAGCCTGGGGATGGTGTTTCTCCCTCCCGGTTCCACTGGCCTTTTTTGATAAAGATGGCAATGGAGTGTGGAGCTTTAGTGCTCCGTCGCCTTGTTCAAGGCCATGGGTAACAGGTGAGACTCAGAGGAAGCCCAGAGAGGAAAGACTTGCCAGCCTGGAGCTGTACCCTGCCCGGATTTGTGCAGTTCTGAGCACTCTGAGGTGGCATTTCTTCCAGGTCTGCAGCCAAAGACTCTCTGAGCATCAGGAAGGACTCGGAGTCTCCGCTGCTTAACTGGTCCTTCCAACCCAGGGTTATACAAGGCCACTGTGTCCTCTTGAGAAGCCGGTAACCTGAAGCCATTGACTTCACACATTGTTGGGAAGGTTTCCTACAGAGAGGTCTAGGGCTATTGTGAGGAGCCGGTCTGAGGAACACTAAGAGTAGGTAACTCGGGCTTGGAGCTCAGCTCTATCTCCCCCACTGGGGGGGGGGGGGGGGGGGGATGACCCAAATGGAGCCAGTGAAATGACAGGGGTGAGAAGCACTACAAGCCCCTAAGCCAGGCCATGCCTTGAGATGAACCGGGCACAGTCCTGCTCGGGGATACACACTACCCATTGGCTACAGGACACTGTCCAGCCAGCACACCCCAGACAACTGTCAGCTGCTGAGTGGACGGCCATGCAGGTTGGCCAATGGCTACTGCTGTGATAAGACTCCACCTTCCTTTCCTAGGTGTCTGCTCCGACAGAGTCCTCTGTACCTAGTCACTGGTGGGTGGTTGCCAAGCACAGGAGGGTACTGCTAACTGAGTGCTGCATATTTCTGAGTATTGATTAAGTCACCTGTCTTGGTGAGAATTCCGGGGGTGACATATTGTAGAAAGAACTCTGGCCTCAGACAGGAGCCATGGCATGCATATCCCTTGTCCCTCTCTCTCCTTCTGCACACCTCCACACTCACCTTTCCCAGCAGGGCTTTCTCCCATGGGCTCTTGCCCCTCCTCCAGAAGTCCTCAATGCAGTCAATGGGGGTGGTGTTTGAATACCCTAGATTTCCCCACCCCTCTGAGCTGTCCCGGCTGTCTCCAGGAGGATCCCAACAGAACTGAGCATCTGTGTCTCAAGAATAACCCCTAACTGTCCCCAATCCCTGTGTTTAGAGCAGTCCAGTATAAGGCCAGCTGTGGCCTCTGCCCAGCAGTGAGACCTTCAGCACATCACCTTATCCATCTGCCATTCCGTTTTGTTCGGTTGCAAAGCCAAGAAAACACTTTCTGCGAACACAAAGTTAGAAGGTGCCAGGGGCTGTCACCATGCTAAGTCTTCTCAGCTTGACAGGAGCAGCACATGACCTTTGTGCGCCTGCCTTTGATCCCTACAGCCATTGACTTTCTGGAGAAGATCCTGACCTTTAACCCCATGGACCGCTTAACTGCAGAGATGGGGTTGCAGCACCCCTACATGAGCCCTTACTCGTGCCCCGAGGATGAACCCACCTCACAGCACCCCTTCCGCATTGAAGACGAGATCGATGACATCGTGTTGATGGCTGCCAGTCAGAGCCAGCTCTCCAACTGGGACAGGTGCGTGGCCAAGGCTGGTGTCCAGAGCCAAGCCCCCTTATTCTCTCACGTCCGTTTTGCCTCTGATCCTCCGTGACCTCTGTTTCCCAGATTGTATATTGTGTTGGGCATTTTCCCCAGCTTAGTTCCCTGCCTTTTTCTTGTCCCCAAACATTCCCAGTGAGTAGCCACCTAGGTGCCGCCCATGGGAGTCAGGCACTTCCACTCTGCAGAACATTGCTCCAGGCTTTCCTTGACACCCTAAGACCACTGAACATAAGCTCAGTGCACAAGGGCCAAGTGTTGGTGAGTGTCTACTGTAATATTTCGTGAACAACAGGCTGGAGTTTTTCCTCCTAGCGTATGCTACGCAACCACTCTGCCACTGAACTACATCTTCAGTCAAGATTCTGCCCTTGAAAGGCCGAATAGGACAATGCAAGAAAACAATGCAGAATTCCCTGTCACAACACATTTCTCATTTCACACATCATTCACACCTCCCACGAGCGCCCTTGAAGGAGGCTGTGACATTATTACAGTCTGTGAGAAAGCCACAGCTTAGAGAGGTTAAGGCACTGGCATCATGATACACAGCAAACCCATGTAGGGCCATCCCCAAACTGTACCCGTGTCCCACGCTACTAAGAGCTTTACTGCGGAGCCTCGCTTAACTTCAGGATCTTTGACAGGTGTCAGTGTTAGAGAGTAGATTCGTAAACCGTTCCTGCGGGAATACTAGGATGTCATAGTTCCTTTCCTGTCCTGGCTTTCTCTGATCAGGCACCAGGGGAGGCAGTGTCAGTACTGCTCAGTTCAGAAAAGGCAATAGAGAGGATGGGTGCTTAGCTGTGTCAACTCCAAGGGGGCTAACTGGGAGCCTCACTGCCACGGGAATGTGACAGCTTGTTACGTAAGTGACAGATAGGCAATTTCTCTTTTTCAGTCATTTGACAGATGAGAGGTTTCAAATTGAGGGGGTGCAAAGAGGGGGCAGGGCACTGTTATTTGGGGCAGGTTTGCTAGCTTCTTCTTGTCAGCAAATAGCAATTTAGAGACTCTTCTACCAGCTTCATGCTGGGGCTGCCCTAGACTGTGCCACTTCCATGCCACAGAACTCAGGGCACACAATGTTGGATTGGCACCAGGGAAGACTAGCAGGATCACTAAGGTCACTGCTTGTCGGTTTAGGGTAGTATCGAGCCGGACACTCTTGCCCCCTGCCTTCTCCATCACACCTGCACAAGGGACCAGGATGATAAAGTCCATGGCCCCACTGCAGTGGCCTTAACCTATGTGGTATGCTAATTGTCTCATCTTTAAGGCTGTGGCAATCCCAAGTCCCCTCAGGATGGCTGCAAAGGCGATTGAGAACGTATGACCAGCACTTGGGGTGTAATGTACAAATGTCGGGGCTTCCCAGCTCTTCTTCCTAGAAACCCCTGCAGTTTCAAGGCCGTTCAGGGGAAGGGCAGTGCTGAACTCTGAGAACCATGCCTACGTTAATGATATTCCTGGGAGGTGGGCAACTCGAGCCTTTCCCCTACCTCTCCAGCCATAGCCAGAGTACCCCATAGTCTCTGGGCTGCAGCTGCTCGGCCTTGGCTGGTCTAATTGTCCTGTGTGAGCACCAGGCCTCTAGCTCAGGGGGCAGCTGGCCAGGAGCTGCCACCTTGTCTGTGTTCCTCACCATAGCACCTGGTGTGAGAAAGGGTTTCAGCCAGAGCTGCCAGCCAGCCGCCTGCCTGCCCATCTGCCCTTCGTTTGCTCTTGGCTATCTGATTCCACTCTCCTTGGCTACAGGGCAGTCATAGGAGGGCAGAATTCCAAGGATCTTTGGCCTCCCCTGATGGTGTCTGTGATCTTTCTGCAGGCCCCCATCTGCTCTGCTTGGATGCAAGGTGCTATGGGGCACCTGTCCAGATCCACCATGGCAGAGGTTTTATCAGCCCTGGCTACACCTTAGAATCCCTGAGGGAAGTCTCACAAACATGCCCAGGCAGGGCCATCTAGACCTATTAAACCAGAACATTGGTAGTGGGCAGCAAGGGATACCTGGTACTTAGTTTTAATCCTCCTGTGTGATTCAAACCTGAGCCAGGGTTAGGAAGCACTCTTTAGGGCTTGTCCCTCAAAATGTGGTCCAAGGATCAGCAGCAACAATAAGGGAGCCTGTTAGAAGTGCAGAATCCCAGGCCCCATGCATTGGCAGGCAGGGATAAGGCGATTTGGTTCCCCATCCCTCCTGGGTGTACTATCGCATGTCCATTTGCACCCTTGCAGGTATCCTGTGAGCCTGTCGTCAGATCTGGAGTGGCGACCAGACCGGTGCCAGGATGCTAGCGAGGTGCAGCGTGACCCACGTGCTGGCTCTGCACCGCTGGCTGAGGATGTTCAGGTGGACCCACGCAAGGACTCGCAAAGCAGCTCCGAGCGCTTCCTGGAGCAGTCCCACTCGTCCATGGAGCGCGCCTTCGAGGCCGACTATGGGCGCTCCTGCGACTACAAGGTGGGGTCCCCATCCTACCTAGATAAGCTGCTGTGGCGCGACAACAAGCCCCACCACTACTCAGAACCCAAGCTCATCCTGGACCTGTCACATTGGAAGCAGGCAGCCGGCACGCCCCCCATGGCTGCAGTAGCAGCCGACCCGGTGTCGCGTGAGGATGAGCCGACCAGCCTCTTCCTAGAGATCGCTCAGTGGGTCAAGAGCACGCAAAGCGCGCCTGAGCGTGCCAGCCCTCCCCCTGATGCCCCAGAGCACCGCCTCTCTGCCTCGCCCCCGGGACACCCGACACCCATCGATGGGGGTGCCAGTCCCCAGTTCGACTTAGATGTGTTCATCTCGCGTGCTCTAAAGCTCTGCACCAAACCCGAGGACCTACCGGAAAACAAACTGGGTGATCTCAACGGTTCGTGCATCCCTGAGCACCCTGGCGACCTCGTCCAGACAGAGGCCTTCTCCAAAGAAAGGTGGTGAGCACAGAAGGGGTGCGGGAGAACTTCGGGAGCAAGATGGCTCCCAGAAAGCCGGACCGCTCCCTTGCTCCCCTAGCACTTCCTTCAGCCTCCCTCTGCTGCATTGGGGTTAGCAGAATGCACGAGGATCCGGGGAGCGAGAGGAATGTCCATTTCTTAAACTGCCTTAAAAACTAGCCTTTAACCTCTGGGAGCGGGTTCGAACGGAGCTGGGCTGGGAGCTGCCACTTTCCCATCGAAAGGGAGGCCTGTGCTTTGTAAGTGACAGTATGCAGGGAAGAAAGGGGTGTCGGACAGCAGTCTACAGCCCTGCCAGGGTCGAGGAGGGGGCAGACGCAGCTTGCAGACAATAGTTTCCAAGCCATGTGACCCACCTAGTCTCAAATGGACGTTTGGGCCCAGAGAAGCCGTGTCTGACTTAGGACCACAGGCCTAGTGAATGTCAGGGTGAAGTCTGAACCCCAGGCTCCTGTCCCCTGGTCCAGTGTCTGACCACAGTATAATGTCTTCCTCCGCTGGGGTCACTGGCTTTTTGCTCAGCAAACTTGGTCCCGAGTGCTTCTTGCTGTCCCTGACCATCTGTCCCATCCATTCCTTTAATTTAGAACAGTGCTTCCTGTGTTCTGAAACTGGAAACAGAACCGGTTTCTTTCTCCTAGCCACCAGACATATTTTTGTGACTCCCCAAGTGCTTCAATGTCCTCACCTGCCGCATTCCCTGTATTTGCCCAAACTCAACACAGTCTGTAGTTGTTGCTTGAGATCAGATCAGTTCAGGGGTCTCTGGGTGAGTTTACTCATCTCCCAGGCCTGCGCGCACAGAAGCTTCCTCCAGCATGCCCTATGCACTTTTCCTAACTCAACATAGCACAGCCCTCATTCCGCAGTGGATGTCACACATGGGTGAGTTTGAAGCTGGCTATTCCAAGAATCCCTCTTGTCCAACCCCTCAGCATCCCACCCACCCTGCCCACATACACACAGCTCCTCTCCAAACCTACTTCAGAACCAAATGTTCCTGGCACAAATTGCTCATTTGTAGGAAAAGCAATAAGGTACTTTCCACAGAAACAAATGAGTTAGGAGAGAAGGTTCCACAGAGGGCCCATCATCCTTCATTAATGCTGCCCTTGATGCTGAGCATCTATTTAGTGCTAGCCGAGAGTGGACCCTAAAGGAATGGCTGGAGAGCTAGTAACCTTGTGGGCAAGAAACATAGAAAGATAAACTAAGTGTTTAAAGAGGGGTACCAACCTCAAGTGTCCTGAAGAGGCAGCTGTCAACTGGAGAACCCATGACAAAGAATTCAAAGTAACCATGCCCTCATAAGCTTAAGTTAAGATGAACTTGGAGTCCAAAGCCCTCTGCAGAAGCACAGGGTGGGGACGCCAACAGTCCCCAGTCTGTCCCTGAGTACTCCGCCGCTGGTTTCTATCCTCCCCCTACCCATGCCAACATCCAAAGATGCCCACAGGAAGTCTAGCTGGTCTGTCCAGAGATCCCTTTGGAATGTGTTTGTCCTCACATCGCAGCACCTTAAATCTAGCTAACTATGGTTTGTATATTGAAACCTATGAGGCATTAGAAACTTGTATTTTAAAACAGAAGCAACCACACTGACCAGTTTTAAGTGGAAAATATGTAAATACAAAGTGTTTAGGTTTTCCTTTTTTTTTTTTTCTTTAAGAAAATGCAATGCACACCACCTTTCCTCATGTGCCATTTGACCTCAGAGGGAAACTTTACTTTTTGAGTAAAGGGACATGCTGCTGATTGACCCTGAGTTCACAGAGAATTGTTATTACAGGAGAATTGTTATCATTATTCATGTTCTTAAAATAATCTGTTACATATTATTAAACTTGATCAGGATGAGCCAAATAAACTTTTATTGGAACGTAGATTCATCATGAATTGTCATATTAATTGGCGTCTTATCTGACCCTGTCTTTTACCATGATTGAGTCATGAGAGCCTCATTGGCGTCTCCCTGCACCAGGAAGGCCAGTGTTTGGAGGGGTGAGGATGCGGGGGTTGGGGTGGGGGGGTCTGGAAGGGGAGAGTCCACAAACGTGAGATCAGGAAATGACTCCAAAATTAACTGTGGATTTCTATCTTGATGTCACCTCCAAACCTCTGATAGGGGTTGGTCCTTCCTTATTGTCATAGGAGGTCTCAACATCATGAAATTGCAGAGACAACCTGTCTCAAATAGCCAGCTGAGCCACACCCATCACAGGTACCTACCTAAGGCTGCATCCATCTGAAGTTGACTGCTTTGTAACACCTGTGTCAATATGAGCCCTTGTAGATGTAACCAACCGTCTTGTTAAATAAGAAACACAGAACCAATGCAAAGAAGAAAGCCAAGAGATCAGAGCTAAGAGCCTTACCTGTTTGCTGCAGCTAGCCTCTTCAGCCAAGAGACCTTTCTGAAAGAGACCTACTTCCTGTCTGTTTGTCTTTATATAGACTTTCTGTTCTCATTGTTTGTAAACCCAACCACATGACTGCCTCGTCACTGCCTGTCTGTACAGACCTCCAGGTCTTCTATGGTTGGTATTGAGATTAAAGGCATGTGTCTCCAATGCTGGCTGTATCCTTGAACACAGAGATCTACTTAGCTCTGCCTACCAAGTGCTGGGATTAAAGGCATGCACCACCACCGCCCAGCTTTCGCTATGGCTCTAATAGCTCTGACCCTCGGGCAACTTTATTAACATACAAATAAAATATCACCATAAGCCCTGGCTTCATCCATTACCCAACAAATAACAGACCACAGAGTTTTCAAGTTTTCTTTCTGTTTGACTTCTCAGGAAGGCTCTTTGGTTAGAACACACAGCTATTGAAATGTACCTATGCCAAAATGAGCGGGCTTGTGAGCCATTTATCAGATTATCTCCAAACTACCTGCCAAGTGTACCACGGTGCCCCTTACCCACCATTTCAGTTAGTGCTCACAGTCAACTGCAGTCTGAAGGTAGTTACTAGAGGAGTCCAGAAATAAACGGTTCATTGGTTTTACATTCCACACAATTCTGAAGCACAATGAAGGCTCACATGGTTCCACTGTGCCCCCACTGGGACCCAAATCATCCTTCGTCACGTATATTCACTTCACTGACCCTCTTGGTCACTTCTGTAACTATCTTGGTCATGAAAGCTGCTGTTATCTTAGTGTTTGTGTATGGGACTGGGTATTATGCAGAGCTTCAGGCAGCCGCTAGGGATGTTGCCCTACCTAGGTGGTATGAGTGAAGACAGAGCCCACAGTCAGGACAGAAACCTTGTTGAAGTGTTCTTGTTAGAGAAACTTGTATGTCCATTTGGAAGCCTGAGCTATTAAAATGTTTTAGAATGTAATAGGGATAGAAAAACAGAAGGAGATGAGCAGCCCAAATAGCACCAAAGAAGAACTAAGAGAAGGGGAAAAGGGACCCCAAATGGAATATATCACAATTAAACCTAGCCACATGATGCTAAGATGAACACTTCCTGAAAGGGCCCCACAGGGACTGTGTAATATGAGACAGCAAACTCACCTACATGCTAAAGGGTTTATTGAAACATAACTACGTACGTGCATTCAGATATCTTCTGATTCTGTATTTGAACTTTTGATATTTTGTTTATCTTAAGGAGGCTTTTTAAATAAAATTTTCCATTTGGGAAATAACAGCATTAAAATATTTATCTTGTTTACTGAGGTTTTTTTGGTTTCTTTAAGTTCTGTGCCCAAGGTTAAGGGTCCCTTCTCCCCTCCATCCTCATCAAAGCTATAGTTTGGTCTGCCATGCCTCAGCAGCAGAGCTGAGAAGTTGCAATAGTGACCACATGGCCCGCAAGCCTGAGGCATTCTATAGCTGACCCTGTGCAGAAGTTTGCTGAGCCCTAAAACAAGATGCCTTGCTGGGCGGTGGTGGCGCACACCTTTAACCAGCACTCAGGAGGCAGAGCCAGGTGGATCTTTGTGAGTTCGAGGCCAGCCTGGGCTACAGAGTGAGTTCCAGGATCTCCTCAACCTTCTAGTCATGGCTTACTAGCCACACATTCCCACCCTGGTTAGTACACTACTTATCTTCCAGTTATATTGGATGCCATGTTCCTTTAGCTAAATTCTACTTCATGTAACTTAGTATTTCCTAAGTGAGTTTATTAGTAAATCCTTTATAGCATCCATGGTATTGCTTCCAAGTTTCTCCTGCACCAAAGTCAGACTTTCAGCGAGAGTGGTTAGAACAAGCAATTGGGAAGCCAATGTGAAAGCTGGGATTCTGCTAAACCAGCAAGCTCCACATGGAGAGGGGGAAGGGTCACACAGCCTCTCATAACCATGCATCAAACATCTCCCCTCAAGACACGTCACCTGCCTCTCTCCACTATTTAACAAACACGGATGTGGACAGTAGATGGGGATTTATTTACAGGTTACCCACTCGGACCCCCTCAGTTTGCAGAGAAGTAAATTGAAGCCTAGAAACTGAAGCCACAGGTTAGGACGTGGCAGAGCTGAACTAGAATCTAGATACTCCTTTAAGGATGCATGTCATCGCAGCAGCCCATCTGGGTACACATGGTGGGGTTGTAACTGGAACAGCAGATGGAACACAAAGGTGAGTCTGGGTCACCAAGGGCCACCCTCTACCTCGGTGCCTCTAGCTGCCTGGAGCCCCAGGACAGCTGGTCTTAAAATGGTTAGCTGCGTCTACAGATAATTTCTGCCCAACTTGGAGCCTGGTCTGTATAGCAGGAAGTGGGGGAAAGAGAAACAGACGTTGGGGTGCGAGCATAGACGGATTATCCTCAGAAGCAAACTGAGGTAAAGACGCAAGTACAGGAGTTGAGGGGAGGGGTCTCAGGAAACACTGACGGGGTAACGGGAAAGCAACAGGAAGGAGAGAGAAGCCACTGGAGGGCACAAGTTCCTACCCCAGACAGCGGCCATTGCGTCTTGCAGGGGTGTGGGGAATTCTGGGAGGCAGAGTCCCAGCTCAATAGCTGAAGGGACTCTAGCCAGCCCGAGCATGGCAAACGTGGCCCTGGCAGGCCTTGCCCTTCTCCCCATCCCCTCTGCCTTGCTAAAATCCGTTAGCTTACATTTCTAAAGCCGGCCACTGAGGTCCACTCCCTTATTTGGCCACTTCCTCCTCCTGAGACTGACTACCCAGGTCCAGCTATCGAAGTATTGAAGGCCAACAATCAAAATCCCCCTTGTGGCCGCCCTAATTAACATGCCCAATTAAAATTAAGCACCCCACCCTAACACGGGGTTTCCCCTTTTACATTTTTAAACCACCGTTTTCCTATGGGCCACATCTGTCTCCTCTATCCAGAGGCAGTCCTTTGTCCCTCTCCAGGGGATGTGCTTCCCCATCTCCCTTGTTCCCATCCCCTTCTCCCTCATCCTCTATCTACTGTCTCTGTCTCTTATTCCCTGCCCTCTGACCATCTGGGACAAATAAATCTCTTTTGCGCTGAGAACTTGGTCTGGGGGTGTCCCAAGCTGATACCCATTCTTTCAATAGCAAAGTGGATAACCTTGGGATACTCACTGATGACTCTTCGCCTCAGACAGAGCACTTCCCCAGTAACTCTGGCCTCCACTGCATCCAAACAGGTCCCAAATGGCCACAGGCAAGAGGACACAGGTGCAGGCAGGTGGAAGCTAACATGGCATGCACAGAAATGTGAGGGCCAAACGCCTACGGTGTCAACAGTGGGAATCCAGGACACAGGCCGAGAACACCTAGTGCTGGCAAAGCCCTACCTGCTCTGGCTAGGACTGCTCAGATCTCTTCTTTCCTTCCTACAAGAGCAACAACTGAGCTCAGGACAAGCAGCTGTGACTGAACTTCAGAAGTAGAAGGAAGGAGCTGGGGAGATGGTTCAGCCCTGCTGTGTTAGCAGGAGGACCTGAGTTCCAGCCCCAGCATCCAGCTAAATGACAAAGCACACCGTACATCTGTAATCCCCGTACTGGGATGGGAGGTGGAGACAGGCAGATCCCCAGAGACCAGAGATCATTGCATTGGCTAGCCAACCTAGCCAAATAGATGAGCTCCAGAGTCAGAGATCCTCACCTAAAGAATAAGGTGGAGAGAGATCAAGGAAGACACCCAACATTGACCGTTGGCTTCCACGTGCAAAGACACAGAATTCCACATGCACAAAGCACCCACCCACATGAACACAAATATACACCATATACACAAAGAAGTATAGAGATGAACGTGTTCCTCAGCTACCCCACGAAGTTCTTTTTTCTCTTTCTTTTTGTTGTTTATCTTTGTTGTTGTTATTGTTGAAACAGGATCTCACTATGTAGCCCTGCTGGGCTGGAACTTAGAGATATGCAAGCCTCTACATGGAGCATACTAAAGGTGAGCATCACCATGCCGATCTCCTAGACATACCAAGCCTATCATCAGTATCCTGCCTGTACTCTCAGTAATCTGGTATCAGCCTTCCAAGCTACTGTTGGAAAGTGTTCGTGTCAAACTAATGGAGTCTTTGTGAGGCAGCCAGCAGGTCTCACCTTAAATGAAGCAGCTCTATGTTCTTGCTAGACATTTATCTGGGCCATTGGGTGGTGAAGCTAAATGGCATTAAGAACACCACAAAGATGGCTACAATCCCATCTAGAGCTTGATGCTCCAGGTCTTGGCGTTCAAAGCACTCCTTCACTGCCTGCCTTTCTCTTTGCATGTTCTCAGCTCTCCGATGGGTGAATGTCCCTACACCTTCATGCCTCTTAGCATCCAATGGCCCAGTAAAAATGGCAATAGAATGTAGCAAGGTTCCAGGTACAGTCAGGTACAATCCAGGAAACCAAATACAATCTACCGATGGACCACATCTGTGACATTAGTCTCCTTGGCACCAGGCTTAACCAAGCGGCTCAGCTAAACTCTGGAATGAATTCCAGTTCATTAGGAGGAATTGGCTGTTCCCACTCTGAACCAAAAAGCCATCTCAACACTGAAATGATACTAGCCTCAAGGTCCCTATAACTGGATCATGTTGGCCCTTCAGCCTGCCTCCACAGCAGCCTGCTCAGGCTTCTATGACAGCTGTGGACAGGTAGGTAGTGCTGCAGCAAAGAGGACTGTACGATGAGGATTTGTTTCACCCTCTGCCTCCTAGAACTGCTACAGATATAACTGGTCTGTCTTCTCCCCTTTAGTTCATGTGCACAGAATTGAGATAGAGCTTCAAGAAATTTAGAAACATGTAGCTGGAGTTTTCTCCAGTCCTGCCTGGCCCACGGTCAGACCAAATCTCTCTTACCCGCCAGTCCCGCAGCCACTCAGACCCAACCAAGTAAACATACAGAGACTTATATTACTTATAAACTGTATGGCCATGGCAGGCTTCTTGCTATCTAGTTCTTCTATCTTAAATTAACCCATTTCTATTAATCTATAAGTTGCCACATGGCTCGTGGCTTACCAGTATCTTAGTATCTTCTCATGGCGGTGGCTGGCAGCGTCTCTCTGCCTCAGCCTTCCACTTCCCAGAATTCTCTTTTCTTCTTGTCCCGCCTAAACTTTCTGCCTGGCTACTGGCCAATCAGTGTTTTATTTATCAACCAATCAGAGCAACACATTTAACAGACAGAACATCCCACAGCAGAAACAAGAATGTTGTGGTCTGTGTTTTGTGCTCCATTGACATGGTGGTGGTGATTTCACTGGCCAATGAGAATTTGACTATCATTGACCTAGGATGGCTCTTCCAGTCAGTCCTGAAGATGGGGTTCCTAGACAAGTGATTTATAAAGGGGGAATGAATGATCTAAGAAGATAGCCGATACAGGAAACAGATGGAGCTTAGAAAGAATACACAAGAATGTGGCTTGAACCAGCAACCGCTTCTGCCTGACCCCATGGAGAACTCTGGATTATAAACTTCACCACAGAAATGGCCCCCTTCAGGAAAAGTGGATGACAGCCTTTTGGCCTCTGTGTCAGCTCCATTCAGCCAAGGACTCTCTTGGAGACAGCGATGGGTCATTTAGCAGCCCAAACCCCTAGCAGCAGGGCAGTCTGCACCATCCACACTACAGGGTACCACACGAGGCACTTTGGGAGTAAGGAGCAGGGAAGAAGATCTGCCACCAACAAGTCTATAGTTTGGGTGGGTAGATATGGGAAATAAGCTCTCTGAGGTCTATGGTTTTATTGTCAGCACAGCGGCTGCACCTGAATTTACTGTTTCAGCTACTGACTTCGGCTCCAGTTACTCAGGCAGAGGCCAGCCGGGACTTCTGCATCCCACTGGAACCATCTCTGTGTCTGCAGCCAAATGTAGTTTTTAACTAAGTCTCTAATGGTTCTATTTTACCAATAAAGACTCAGGAGTCAGATACAGGGGTGAAAACCCGCTAGGGGTCTATGTTTAGTTGTTAGTGGGTGCTCAGGTTGTCTAGCGGTGTTGAGATTTGGTGGATCGATTTTAGGGCTTGTAGTATTTTTATTTGCTCAGAGGAACTGAGAAGCCACCAGCTAACGTTCCTCCTTAGCCAGCGACCCAGCAAGAGAGCATCTCTTCATCCATCCCAAACCAAAAAAGGTTACCAAAGTCCAAGTCCCTCCCTACTACTTTCTGTGTATTTCTCTGTTTTCCAGACTCCCTCTAACTCTCTATGGCTACTTCTTGTCAACTAGTTGCTGGCTCAGCCTCCTGGCCTGAGGTTTTATTTAATGCAAACTCAGGGTTCACAGTGTGATCAAATATCCCACAACAGAGGTCCAAGTGGAAGATCTTCAAAGTTCCCCCATGGTGATCCCACAGAGGTCCAGTTCCAGTTCCCACATTATTGATTTCTTATGGCTGGCATTCCTAGATAGTACCATTCTTGCTATCTTTCCTTTAGCTGAGAGAGACTGTTTCAGGAGTCCCCAAGACCTCCTTTAGACTTAATGATTTACTGTAAGGACTTAACGTGCTCAGAAAAGCTGAAACATTTGTAGTTATGGTTTGTTATAGTGGGCAGATACAGATCTGAATTCACAAGGAAAAAGATACATCAGTGACATATAGAAGGAGCCAGCAACAAGCTTCCAGGTGCCCCCTCCCAGGCCAGCCACCTATGGATGTGCTTAATAGTCCCAGCAATGACATAGAATGACCCATGGTAACATATTGTTTACCAGGGTATCCCACCTGAGCCTTGGGGCCTGAGATCATTATGGGGCATGATCAGTCACATGGTCGCACAGTGCCAAGGAGACTGACCCTAGCTGCTTGATCTCCAAACGCCTCCTCCCCTGAGATCAAAGCTGATGCCCCAGGCTCGGAGGATCATGGAACTCTTATCAAGACACTATGTATTCCAAAGGCTCAGAAGTTATCTCAGGAGCCAGTCAAGGACCAGTCCTTCTAGATACTAGACTTTGTTAGGAATGTGCAGGCTTTGAGCAACCAAAGCCTGCTGAGTTACCCTTTACTGCAAAGTGACATTGAATACACTTGTTTCTCCTGTAATTTCAAACTTATATGGAACTTTTACCTTATATGGAAAATACAGCTAAGCAGAGGCAATATGTCATTAAATTATTAGTGATCCTGTTTGGTCCCATGTGCCTACATACTTTTAAGCATATATTGCATTATTAAAATATAATAATACAAAGCACCCATGCTGAGGCAAAGCAATTCTGGGATTCCTTTTCTTATTAACTTGTGCCCTGTTTATGAAAGCTGAACCTGTTGATGGATTTACAAGCTACCCCAATGCTCATTCTGTTATCATGGTTGTTACCTCTGGGGTGTAATGGAATGCTTTGGGAAGCAATTGCTTCCAGCTACCCCGGAGCTGTTCTGTAGTAGAGTTGAAGACTTCAAGACTTGAAGCCAATGGGATCCCTGGCTGTGAAGCTCTGCATGTTGGCCCCTGAAAAGGCAAGGCAAGAGATGAACGTCGACAGCTGTTCCTCTCTGAATGAGGTATCTCAGACCCATCAACAGCTGTATCCTAGCTCCAACCCTCAGATCAGATCATAAGAGGTGTGTGCAGTGCTACCAGCCCAGGGCTGGAAGTAGAAAGGAAGGCAAAGGTGTGACCTCTCACCAACAGGCTCCCACAGGTGTGACTAAAGGATATAATGGTTCATCTGAGGTGTCAGTTTGTCTGGGCCACAGTGGTGCGGAAATTACAATGGGTTGCAGCATGTAAAACCATGCCCTGCTGTACTGGTCAGGATTCCTCAGAAAAAGAAACACAATCAAAAGTAATGAGAGAGAGAGAGAGAGAGAGAGAGAGAGAGAGAGAGAGAGAGAGAGAGAGAGAGAGAGTTGTTTATATGTACATGATGTGGTGGGAGGCATGGGTGCAGAGGCTGGAGGTCAGAGGACAACCTTGTGGAGCTGATTCTTTTCCCCCCTTTAGATGAGCTGTGAGGATTGAATTCAGGTCACCAGGCCTGCCTGTGCACAACATGGGCCTCTATCTGCTGAGACATCTCGATTTATTTAATTTAAGGAATTATGGAGACTAGCATGGTTTATATCTCCAAGATGTGCAGCAGGCTAGAAACCTGGAAGCGCTGATGTTGAGGATTGTGTAGGAAGGCCCTCTGCTGGCAGGAGGAAGTCACTATTTTGATCTATGTAAACTTTGATAGGGCCCAACCATAATGTTGAAAATAACCTACTTGACCTAAAATCCAGTAATCAAAACATGAATCCATCACAAGAACACTCTCACATCAACACCTAGAACAACATTAGACCAAATATCTGAGCATCGCTTACCCATTTAAAAACAAAAATTGACCACAAAGACACTAGCCTTTGGGGTATTTACCCAGTCCAAAACACCTGCTGCCTGGAAGTATACTACCCTCATACCCCCACAGAGAAGGGTCCTGCATTCAGGACTGGGCTGGGCTATCATTGTTCATCCCTGCCACACTTAACATAGTAACCAGCTTAGGGTTCACTCCTGACCAACACTGGTGAATTATGTTCTGTGTTGGGGGGATACAGATTGAAGATTCAGGTGTGTGTATGGAGGGTTGGGGGTCAGTCTTTGTTATTGCATGAACCGAACTGAGGACAAGGCTCTAGGAAATGTTTTATAAGGCCTTCATCTGGACAAAGGAGCCAGGGGAAACTGCCTGGGGAAGCAATGAATGTCAGGTAAAAGATGGGTACAAGGGCTGGAGAGATGGCTCAGCCGTTAAAGGCTAGGCTCACAACCAAAAATATAAGATGAGTACACAACCTCCTCCCCAGCTCCCCCTGGGCCAGAGAGTCCTCCATTTTAAGAGGAGCGCCTTCAGCCTAGCTCAGCTTTCTCGAGCTTGTTGTCCTCCCTGGGAAAAGAACTCAGAAACCAGAGCCAGGAGGCGGCCATTACAAGTCACTTTCCATCAGTCTGTGAACAGGGGAGTTTATCCCTTAACAAGGAAGAGCCACAGCTGCCTTTACCAATGAGGCCTCTTTAAATTAAAAATACTACCACAGAGTCGGGTGGTGGTGGTACACACCTTTAACCCTAGCACTCAGGAGGCAGAGGCAGGTGGATCTCTGTGAGTTCAAGTCCAGCCTGGCCTACATAGTGAGTTCCAAGACAGCCAGAGCTACACAGAGACCCTGTCTCAAAAAAAACAAAATAATAATAACAGTAATAATAATACCAGCACCACTGGACAGCTTATTCGCCACCTGCAAGGACTTTAAAGTTTGGACTGCTAAAGGTAAAAAAAGATCCCCCACCCATGGAGAGGCAGTGACAGATCCAAGGTCCCATAGGAAGCTGGTAGCTCCTAAGTGTGACCTTTGTATCCTTTTTTCTACAACATGATGCTTGACCTTGGGATTAGGGACATTAACTGTGGTTGGCCATCCAAAAGCCAAGTTGTTTTTTTTTTAAATGTATTTATTTATTATGTATACAGTGTTCTGCCTGCACACCAGAAGAGGGCACTAGATCTCATTATAGATGGTTGTGAGCCACCATGTGGTTGCTAGGAATTGAACTCATGACCTCTAGAAAAACAGCCAGTGCTCTTAACCTCTGAGCCATCTCTCCAGCTCCCAAAAGCCAAGTTTTGTACCCTCTCTCTTGCCTCTCTCCCTCCCTAGAAGCTGAAATGTGGCTTTCTCAGCTTCCTTGGGAGTAATCCACAGCATGTGACCCAGCCTAGCAAGATATCAAAAGATGCTTCCTGAGAAACTTTTCAATACTCAAGTTAAAAGGGCCTCACCAGAAGAAAACTTCGCACCATCTGCTTTCCTTGTTTAAACCGTACGATGTGCCAGAACTGGAGCAACCTTCTTGAGATCATGAGGCAATAACCCAAAGAGAAAAAACTAAGCAGACCAAGGGAATGAAGAAGAGATGGAAAGAGCCCCACTCAATCATGACGTCATACATGTTGCTGAGTCAGCCCTTGAGGTGCACACATGCAGGTTTTTGTTAAGACAACAAATACTCCTATGAGAAAGCCAGTCTTCATCAGTTTCTTTCACTGGCTTCTGAAGGCATCCCAGGAGACTCGGGGCTAATTTGAAAGTCCCTGATTTCTTTGCTGTCTTCTTCTGCAGTCTAGGTTACCTGTAAAAATTCCTTTTATTCCAAGAGCAAAAGTTTTGGAACACAGTATACCAGACACTTTTCTGTTGCTGCAGTGAAATTTCATAACCAGAACAACTCATAGAAGAGAGTTTATTTTGTTTTTCAGGTCCATAACGGGTCCATAATGGTAGGGGAGTCATGGCAGCAGGTGGCTGGGGCAGGAAGCTGAGAGATCACATCTCCACCACATGCTAATGGCAGAGTGAATAAGCAGGAAGTGGAATGAAGCTATAACCTCAAAGCCAGTCCCCAGCCACATACTTCCTCCAGCAAGTGCATCCCAAAGGTTTTATAACCTTTCCCAACAGCGCCACCAGCTAGGAACAAAGTGTTCAAATACATGAGCTTATGGGGGACATTTCTCATTCCAACCACCACAGACAGTGAATGTCTGAGCTCTTGTAAATTCTGTTGACAGCCACATGCTACACCTTACCACCTCCTACCACCAGTGACACTCTTCCAGTCACATGGTCTTTAACCTAGGGCTTTCTAGCTATTCCATCTCTCTAGGTTATTTTGTGAGATATCCACTTGATTATTAGCCCCCTCAAGAACAATGTCAGGGTTTGGAGACCGAGTTTAGCAGTTAATAGTACTTGTTACTCTTTCAGAGGACCCAGGTTCTGTTTGCTGTACCTACATAGTTGTGGGAGACCTGCTCCCACTTTTTCCCTAGGGTACTCTTGAAAGAGGGATGAGAAATATTTAGATAGAAAGATAGAGGGGATAAAAGAAACACAGGATAGCCTCAGGAGGGCCTGGATCAACATCCACAGGCCCCTTCTGTCTCTTCAAAGGGGTTTTTATAGGAATGCCAAGGAGTGGAGCAAAAGACCTCCCCCTAGCACAGCCAAGTGTAGACCCTTCCAACCACCTGGTAACCATGCACATGGTCAAGCAATCCTCTAATGCAGCCCTGCTGGGTAAAGCAAGCTCAGATCCCACTAGGAAACCTGTGTGTGCCTCCACACATAGTGGCTCATAACCATCTGTAACTCTAGTTCCAGAAGATCTGATGCCCTCTTCTGAACTCTGCAGGCACCAGGCACACATGTGGTGCACATACATGCATGCACACAAATGCTTATAGACACAAAATAAAAAAATTATTCCAAAAGAATTAAAACAAAATCAAACAACCAACCAACCTTGGCTCGGACTCCAAGCCTCACTCCTTCACTGTGAAGTCTGCTGAGTCCTGAACCAAATCATCTTCTAGGAGAGAAAAGACAACTACCAGGGGAAACTGCACCTGTAGGACCCTGCCCTTCTCACTTCCCATTCCATTTCTCCTTAACAGAGGTTTCAGAGCAGCCTCAGGGAAGGGGAAGTAAGTAGGGACATCATGCAGGTCCAGCAGGACATCATGCAGGTCCAGCAGGAGGGCTCGAAAATCACCCATGCCCCCCTCACCTCCAATATGCCATGGACTCCATGTGTGGCATCATGGCTTAGAACTAGACCTACAATATGAAGAAACTAAGGCCTTTCTCTACCTGCCTGCCTTCTTTGTGTACCTTATACATGCCTGGGGCCCCCTGGAACTGGAGTTACAGATGGTTTCAGGCCACCATATGGATGCTAGTCATCAAACCTGGGTCCCCTGAAGAGTAGCAAGGGCCCTTAACCACTGAGCCGTCTCTCTGACCCCTGTCTGCCTTCTCATCAAAGTCTGCCATCTTGAAATGCTTCCTAGTGGAAGCTCCCAGACTCACTGTCCAATCCAATGACCACTGGACACACCTGACTGCCGAGCGTAGGCAGTGCATCTAGTCTGTATGTAAAGGTGTGTCATTTAAGGAGGGAAACACCTTTTCCTTCACATTCCTAGATTTTCTGGCTAGAGCCCTAGAAATTAAACCTAGAAGACACATTAACATGAGAAAAGTTGGTGAGCCTGTGGAACATGTTACACTTAGGAGAAAAACTAACCAATGAATAACTCAAATTGTTGTTTTCCTTCAGTGTTTGCTGTATTTCATTTGCCTTCAGCTCAAAAATCACCATTATGCCAGAGTACCATACTTGGAAGTACCATATTCTGATCCCATACTCCTATAAGTGTAAGATACATACCAAATGTTACAGATGGAATGTGAAATGCCCCATCTCAGTCACTGATCTATTACTATGAACAGACACCATGACCAAGACAACTCTCATAAAAAAAAAAGCATTTAGCCGGTGGTGGTGGCGCACACCTTTAATCCCAGCACTCGGGAGGCAGAGGCAGGCAGATCTTTGTGAGTTCGAGGCCAGCCTGGTCTACAGAGCAAGATTCAGGAAAGGCACAAAACTACACAGAGAAACCCTGTCTCGAAAAACCAAAAAGAAGAGAGAGAGAGAGAGAGAGAGAGAGAGAGAGAGAGAGAGAGAGAGAGAGCGAGCATTTAATTGGGGGCTTGCTTACAGTTTCAGAGGTTTAATCTATTGTCATCATGGTGAGGAGCATGGTGGCATGCAGGTGTGGTGCTGGAGAAGTACCTGGGAGCTACATCATGATCCATAGGCAGAGAGAGAGAGAGAGAGAGAGAGAGAGAGACAGACAGACAGACAGACAGACAGACAGGCATACAGACTCATAGTCTGGACCTAGCATGGGCTTCTGAAACCTCAAAGCCCACCCACAGTGGCACACTTCCTCCAACAAGGTCATACCTCCTAATCCTAATTCTTTCAAATGGTGCCATTCCCTGGTGACTAAATATTCAAATCTATGGTCTTAAGGGGGCCATTCTCACCCAGACCCCCACACTCCCACAGGCTGCGTCTGAATACTAGGTTCCCAATGGGTGGCACTGCTTTGGGAGGTGGTAAGACCTTTGGGAGGTGGTAAGACCTTTGGGAGGTGGTAAGACCTTTGGGAGGTGGTAAGACCTTTGGGAGGTGGTAAGACCTTTGGGAGGTGGTAAGACCTTTGGGAGGTGGTAAGACCTTTGGGAGGTGGTAAGACCTTTGGAAGGTGGTAAGACCTTTGGGAGGTGGAGCTTAGTCAGAGGAACTGGGTCATTGAGCAATGAATCTTGAGGGTTCTAGACCAACCCAATGTCCAGTCCAAGCTCTCCGCTTTCTGATCCACCACGATGTTAGGACAAACCATACAATAAGCGTCTGCATCCACAGATGGAGCTGCCCACCACACTGCCTTTCTCACTGTGATGGATGGATCGTGTCCTGACCTAGGAGCCCAAACAAACTTCTCCCTTAAGCTGCTTCTGTTGTGTCTTTGGTCATGGCAGAGCAATACTCCAGATGCCTCAAATTGTTTGCAAACACCACTGAACAGCAACATTATATATATATATATATATATATATATATATATATATATATATATATATATATATAGAGAGAGAGAGAGAGAGAGAGAGAGAGAGAGAGAGAGACTATCAGATACAACAGTGTCTCTCAAAGGCAGAGGGTAAAGAGAAGTGGGAGGGGCTATCCTCAGAGGAGCTGTCCCTAAGTCCTGGAAAGCAGATAATCAAGGCTCATCCCTGTGCAAAGACGCTTGTTGTCTCATGTTTTGGCCCAGCTGCTTTGATTCCACTCAAATCCCTGCACCTGAACAACATCCTTCTGCTTCTCTGAGTTTCATACAATCTACCACTGAGGTCCCTAGGACAAAGCACAGCATCAAGATGACCCGCTTACCAGATTAAAGGTGATTTATTTTATCTCCAGTGGTGCCAGACATTATATTTTACATCGGAGTCTCATGGCTCTAAGCTGTGATTTATTTATTAGACTTGATAATGAGAGCTGTCTACCCTGAGCATGCAGAGGAAATTTCAGCCTGGTTCTAAAAGTAGAAGGAACTGCTGTCAGGTATGTTCCCTGATTGAATGTGGGGTGGGGAGGGGCACGTATTGCCACATTTGTGCAACTTGTCCCTTAGCTTGCAAAATGAGGTCAAGATGAACTCATAATCATGAAGAGCTGAATATTGGCTCTTTTCTGTGGGGCTGTGCAAAAATAATAACAACAACAACAACCCTGCAACCTTTAAAGACCTAGTGGACTCGCTCACAGCCAAGGCTACAACTCTTGGAGGTGAAGTGTCCCTCCAAATGCAGTGATCTGAGTTCTGCAAAGATCTGCTATTCTCCCCTGCATCACCCCAAGTCCAGTCTGTCCTAGGGTACCAACCTCTATCCACTGTTGTAGAATATTATTTTAAGATGTGTTACTTTTGTTTATGCAGTGGAACATTTATTTAATGATGCAAAGATGCAATGTATTCTTTTATGTTGCATTTGTTTAAGTCTGTGAAGCTGCGTTACTATGCCTGTGTAAAACACCTGATGGTCTAATAAAGAGATCATTGGCCAATAGCAAGGCAGGAGAAAGGATGGGCAGAGCTGGCAGACAGAGAGGATAAGTAGGAGAGATCTTGGAGGAGAAAGAGCAAGAAAAGAAGGAGAAGAGGACTCCAGGATCCAGCCACCCAGCTACACAATCAGCAACTGAGTAAGGAAGAAAAAAAAAGATATACAGAAATAGAAAAAGGTAAAATCCCAGAGGCAAAAGTTGGATGGGCTAATTTAGGTTAAGGAAAGCTGGCTAGAAAGAAGCCAAGCTAAGGCCAGGCATTTATAATTAAGAATAAGCCTCCATGTGTGACTTATATGGGAGCTGGGTGGCAGCCCACACACCCCCAAAAGAGCAAAACCAATCAACAACAATTTACCATGTTAATTCCTTGAGATCACATGCAACTAGGTCACTTCAAAGGGACAACACACTTCACTAGAATGAGATCTCTCCCCAGCAGAAAGTTTTAGTGACATGGGCAGTAAATGTGAGAATTTGCAACAGCCCCCTAAGGAACAGAGATGATGAGCAGGTGGAAGGATCAATGACAGATCTCAGAAAGAACAAGGAGTTGAGTTGGACTGAGAATGAAGAAGTGAATTTCCAACAGAGGATGGCCTTCTAGGGAAAAGCGGTTTTTTGTTTTGTTTTCTCAGGACAGAAAATCATCTCTCTTCCAAAAGAGGACGAACAAGTTCAGGCCAGGAAGCCGACTCTAAGGACAGATGGTGACGGGAAGAGCCCGTGCCTAACAGCAGTACCTCATCTGGACCACAACTCTGAGAATATCCATTCTGCAGATACTGCCTCCCTGGGTTGGCCTGACTGAAACCAAACAGAAACCACAGAAGCCCTTTCTGTAAGTGGTGAGTGAAGTCCTGAGTGAGAGCATATAGTTGACGTGAGCACAGCCATGTCAAGAAAACCAGAGCCTCAGACCCATGGGAGGGGCCCCGCCTTCCTCTAGTCCAAGTGTGAACGTCGATAGTTTGGGCAGAAAATGGCCACCTTGGCTTTCTCCCTCCTGGATATTTCCTGCCTGAAAACTGCTCCCTACTAAGAGTGTTCCTCCTTGTTCATCTATCCCACAAACCCCACCTCCTTGTTCAGCTGTCTGCAGTAACCAACCCTGCCTCCTGTCCAACTGTATATAACAGACACCCTGAGCTTCTGAAGTGCTGTGTCTTCTCCATGAGAGAGCCGGGTCCACCTGATCCCAGCCTTTCTGTGTGTCCTTGTTCCTGTCCTGTCTTCCTTCCCTCACTGCGTCCGTCATTTCCATCCCTGGAGCGGTCTGGCACCTTCACGGATCATTCCGCAGTGGGAAAGTCCAAGTCAGTCTTTTAGTTCCTAGGATAGAATGGTCCAGGATGGTTAAGAGCAAAGCAGATAGTGTGTCTTTGGTCCTTTGGTTTAGTTGTTGTTTTTATCTAAGTTGTTCTATTGCCCATAAAGACTTGGGAGTCAGATATCAGAGTCAAAACGTGAAAGATCAAAGAAGCAGAGGAGGAGTGGCCAGCTGTCCTTCTCTCCACACTTCCCAGATCAGAGAGACAGTGAAATCTCTTAAGTTCCTCCCTCATCCTTCCTGTGTGTCTTCTCTATCCATATTCCTGGCTTCTCTATGGCTAATTCCGGTCAGCTAGTCACTGACTCCTCCGAGTCAAGTATAACTTTAACACAGTCTCATGGTAAAGGCTTGCTCCCCAGAATGATGCTACTAGGAGATAGAGGTGAGTTGTTGAAAGGTGGGTCTTCACTGAAGACCTTTAGGGCATTGGGAAATTAGCCCTTAAAAAGGACCTTGGGACCCCAGCTCCTTCCTGCTTCCTTACCCCCTTCCTTACTTCCCATGAAGTGAGTAGCTCCCCTCTAGCAAGAGTCTGCTCTATCATGCATCCCTGCCTTGCCACAGGCCCAAAAGGAATCAGGCCAATTAATCATGGGCTTAAATCCCATGTTTTAAGTTAACTGTAAGTTAATTATCTCAGATACTTGTTACAGTATCAGAGTTGACTGACCTATTACCTGACTTTCAGCCCTAGCCAATTCCTTCCCCAGTGATTCCTGAAGTTATTCTAGGGGCACCTCACCATGCCCCCGGAGAAGGCATCTGGCTACCTCAGCCCTCTTTCTTCAGCTCAGGCTCTGAGAGATTGAGAGGCCACGAGACCCTGCATTACCATATCACCTCTCCCTCCTCTTCTTACTGCTTCAAGGCTTCCTTCCCTCAGCCAGAGGGTGAGGCAGATGGACCCCCAACTGGATGCTCCCTACTAGGTATCCAAGCAAGCTCAGGCCTGCCTCCCTTTCCTTGCCAGAGTGCCTGCTGGGTAGTTGGTTGGTTCTTGGCTTTTCTAGAAAGAAAGTCTATTGACTGAAGGGGGAGGCTTGCTAGGGCTGGAGGATTAGGCTCCCCTCTGTGAAGGGAGCCCGGCTGTGAGGGTGATTGCCCTGCAGCCCACCAGCTGTTCGGCCAGCTCTGGCCACCTGCACACACTACTCAGCTTTGAAATCTCAACGCAGGAATCCAGCCTCGCAGCCAGAGCAGAGCCCTAAAGAAAACCACTGGCTGTTGACGCCTCTGGCCGCTGGCTGGGAAACGTCCAAGCTGTTTGGTGTAATTTCTGTTTTCCCTTCTCTTTTCACACCCCTTTGTGCTGGCCGCGGGCCAAAATCAATCACTCCCTGCCTTCCCCACAGCGACTTGTCTCACCTGCTGCTGCCTGCCCCGAGGGAGACTTTCACTTGCACAGACCAACAGGACTATGGATCCAGCCCTTTGTATTCATGGCCTGAAATCCAGGAACTGACTTTTGATGGGGAGTGTGGGGGCTGGGCTGACGTCAGAATCAAGCTCCAAATTCTCTCCTCTGAGTTCAGCTCCATCCTTCTTCTGTCAGGTGGGTCTCACTCACCTCCGGATGCTTACCCAAGAAACAGGCCCTTCCCTTCTGATGGAGGGTCAGGCTAACAAAATAGAGCTCTCCAGAGGGTTATCAGTACCTGTGTGTGCTGTAAGCTCAAAACACACTGCTCTCATCTTAAAGGGAGTGAGAGAAAGTTTGTCAGGGAGCCATTTTGAGTGGCCAGGGCTGGAGAACACAGATTTAGGGTTACCCTGGGTTACATGTTCCAACATGGGAGTAATTTCAGGAAGTTTTACAGATGTACAGTACAAGGAACGTCATAACTCAAGGCAAGTGTAAAATACATTGGTGGGCACAGCAGAGAGGCAGGTACAGCAGGATGGGGGAAGGTTTTTGTTTTGTTTCATTTTGTTTGTTTTTGACTCAAAACACTATCTGGTGATTTCTTAGCTTTTGGGGTGGTGGAAGTTAGTGGTCTTCTAGGTTAATAGATTCTAAAAGGTTTCTATCTACTAGTCACAAGACGTTAGTTCAGACACAGAGGTGGGCAAGGAGTGCCTGTTCTGGAGGCTAGAACCAGCCCGAGATAAAGGAACTAGCCTCTTGGACCTGTAACATTCCAACTCTCCACAGTGCTGAAAGCCTGACGTCAACCATTCTCTGCAGACCAGCTTCTTTTCACAATCAGGATCCAAGATGATGCCAAGTTTGCTAGGCCCAGGGGAAGGGGGACAATGTCCTCGGGAGAAATGAAGAGAGAAGGCAGGAAGGAGGGACTGAAGAAGAAAATAAGAGGGAAGGAAGAGAGAGCCGTGATTTGTCTAGAACAATGGCGCCAGGAGTCCCACAGACCTCATCTGGCCAGCTACTCCACACCTGCTTTCCTAAAACTCCACTTTTTACAAGTGGTGCACATAACCCTACTTCTTGTGTGTGTGTGTTCACATGAGATTTTGTCCTAATGAATATCTCTAGCTACACAGAGAGAGAGAGAGAGAGAGAGAGAGAGAGAGAGAGAGAGAGAGAGAGAGAGAGAGTGTCAGTCAGTCCCTGGTTTATAATCGGCCTCTGGAGGCCAAGAGCAGCCATGTACTTGGACCACGCAGAATATACTCACCTGGTGGGAAAACTAGAGGCCCTGGGAACCTGAGAGAGACAGATGAGGCTCTGCAAGTTGGAATTAGGTGCCCGCAAGAGACATCTGTATGGATCATTGCTCTATGTAGCGCTCTCTCCAGGAGCTGGGCCCCTGCTTTGCCAGGGATGCTCAGGGGACAACCATCCACTCTTGCTCAGACATGCACTTTGTTGGCATGACCCTAGCATACAGAGCCGAACTTCCACTCATATAAGGGAAAAGAGGGGACGCAAGCAGGAATAGATGGAGTTTGGGGGTGAGAAATGCCGGCTTTTGGAAAGCCACACTCCATTGGAATGGCTTGAGTTTCATGCTTAGGCCTCTCAGTTCCACAGACAGTAAGAACTGAGAACATCTGGAATCCATGAAACAACTGCCGACTCAGCAAGTGTCGGTCTAAAACCGTTCCCATCGTTCAGAGCTTAGGTCAGGCCACCCAATTTCTTGTGCCTCCGGGAATTAAAAATTGCTTCAATTATCTCCTCAGTGTGCTAGTTTGGAGCAAGAGTCTATTATACCCTGGAACTTGGCCAAGGGCTAGGGAAACTGAGGTCACCATGACAGCCTTGGCCCATAGCGAAGACTTTAGCTTGTTCAAAGTGGGCGTTTCCTCGTGATCTCTATAGCAGAGAAAAGCAGGGAAATTCCAGATAAGAACCCTCAAGGCAGAAAGCTAAGTGTCTCTCCATGATAATCATGGTGGCCCAGAGGTTTAGAGAAGCTGTGTGAGGTATGTAAGAGGGCTGTGCCTCTCCTGTGGCCATGCTGCAGATCCCCTCCTTTACAAACAGCTTTCTGCTTTTTAGATGGTTGAGCCTAAGAAGGCACCTGCTGGCTGGTGAGACTCAAGCCATTGCACACAGAGATGAAGGGAACTAGCTCCCTGGAACCAAGGACTTAAGGTAAGAGAGAAGCCCCACCACCTAGGACATTCTTGGCCACTGTCTATGAATGTTCTTTTCTTACAGGGAAAGCCCCCAACAGCTGCTTCTGCCTTGAGAGAGTTGAAACAAGTTCTTTGCTCCCTTCTTCCCTCCCTCCTTCCCTCTACTCAGTAACTGTTTGTTGATCATCTGCTGTACACCAGGCACCGTGAGAATACAGTGATGAAGGAAACTGTCATGTCTTGCCTTCGGGAAGCTTGCAGTGTATACTTTTTTCACCCCATAGGACATCTAGAAGGTGACGGGATGTGCATCACATATCATGACAAATAAGAAGGTGACTTTGGCTATTGAGGACCAGCCCAGATCCTTTGCTTGATCCAGGATCCCCACTGACCAGTCCAAAGATGAAAGGGTCAATAGTATAGAAAGCCGTTTACAGTAGCACACTGGCTAGGAAAGCCGTTACAGGGCTGGGAGCTGATTTCTACTTAAGAGTCCATAGATGAAGATGACCAGGGCACCAGAAACTGCAAGTACAAGACCTTGAGGAACAAGAACAGTGGTACTTTAAGCCGTGACTGGAAGCAAGCAAACACCAAATCCCTGAACAAACAGAACCAAGACTGCAAATTCATGTCACTCCTGCAATGAAAAGGTGTGGCTCTGTGTTTCTGTCCCCTGAATGAGAGTAGACTTGCTATAGATTTCACCCATAGATGCACCAACTAGCTTTGAACAGGTAAGGCCTGAAAATAACTCCATCCTTAACAATTTGCTTTTCTGACCCAGCTTCTTTCTCAGCACCAAAGCATAGGGCTTCTAGGAAGTGCTCAACACTCATCCATGCCCAGACCCAGAAGTTCACATGATTTGACACCCTGAAAGAGAAGTCAGGTGAGAAAAAGATAGACTCTCCTCTTCTGTTTCTTGGGAATGAAAATCTGAGGTCCATTCCACAGTGTTCCTCAAAGATGCCAAGTTAGGTGGAACTCAGATGCTCACCGCAGGGACCAACTCACTTCTGCACCCGGTTTTATTGTTTGCTTCTATTGCCTGCGACCCCTTATTACAATAAGCCACCTGCCCACACACTGTGTGCCAGCTCTGCTTTCTGGGAAGAACGCAGGTGTTCTAACACGCACAAAGTATTTCGCTGAGACACGTGCTAATCCATGCAAATTTACCTCAGATCTTACACCGTAGTGATGCTATGGGTTTGATTTGTTTTGTAATCTAGTCTCGATTCGAATCATTGACAGATTTAAAGGGGCCCACAAGAGCTGCTGTAACAAAGCTTGTAAACTGGGGGGGAAGGCTTCAAACAACTGAAACATGTTCTCAAGCAAGTTCCAGAAGACCAAAGTCTGAGATCAAGACGTTAAACCAGCCTTGCTCCCTGTGGGACCCGAGTAGAATCCTTCCTAGCTTCCTGGCTTCTGTGGCAGCTGGGAACCCTTAGCATTCCTGGGCCTACAGCCATAGCTCCAGTGACAGTGCCTTCAGCTTCACATGGTTGTCTCCCCATGTGTCTCCAGGTCATCCTCTGCACCTATGTGTGTGTCCAAGTGCATCCCCTTCTATAAGGACACTGCTCATGGAAGATTACATCCCACCCTGAGGACCTCAACTTGACTTGATTACCTGCAAATGCAGTGTTTCCTAGAGAGAATGCTCACACTGGGGAGAATGCTCACACCAGGCAGGATGCACACAGCAGAAAATGTGTTTGTTTAAATTGAAACTCTGAGCCACGTTGGTCATGGGAAGTTGATTTTCTCCCAGCAATCCTAGTGAAAAATTAACTCACAATGACATCACTCATCTGGCTCAAATTAACTCCACCTTTATAAAAGGGCTGAGCACGTTTTATTAACATCAGGGACTTAGATCAGTGGAGTTTTCTCCTTGCCATACACAGCAGTCAGCCAGGTTCTACTGCTTTAAATCTTAAGCACAATTTCACATGGTGATCTCACTGATTAGATTGAGTTGATGTTCTGT
This sequence comes from Peromyscus eremicus, assembly GCF_949786415.1. NCBI lineage: Eukaryota > Metazoa > Chordata > Mammalia > Rodentia > Cricetidae > Peromyscus > Peromyscus eremicus. Next base: position 61,388,951 of record NC_081435.1, on the reverse strand, counting down.
ATCAACTCATTCTTAAGTGGAATGACCTCATACCTAATCCATAACCAGGCTGGCAGTTACCTCATGGGTTATGACTAATATACTACAAATTTTGTTAGTATGCATTTGTACATATACGTGTGTGTGTGTGTCTGTGTCTGTGTCTGTGTCTGTGTCTGTGTGTCTGTGTGTCTGTGTGCACAGGAAGACCAGAGGACAGGTTTAGGTGTCATTCTTCAGGAACTGTCCACCTTTTTTCTTTTCTTTTCTTTTTCTTTTTTTTTTTGAGTCAGCGTCTCCCACTAGTGCCAGGCTTTTTCTTTCGGGGACACCAACCAGCTCCCAAATAATGACATGGAGACTTATTATGAGTTATGGATGCTTGGCCTGGCTAGCTCTTTTAACTTAAATTAACCTGTTTCTCTTTATCTACGTTTTGCCTCGGTGCTTTTTACCTTCTTTCTTTCCGTACACCTTACCTTTCACTGCTTCTGGCGATGACTGCTCGCTGGTGGCTACCTGCCTTTTGCCCCTGGGCGTCTCCTTCATTCTCTTCTCCTTCTCCTCCTCCTCCTCCTCCTCCTCCTCCTCCTCCTCCTCCTCATCCTCCTTCTCTCGCTCTTCTTTTCTCTCTCAAGCCTGGATTTCTCCTCCTATTTAATTCTCTCTGCCCACCAGCCCCGCCTATCCTTTCTCCTGCCTAGCTATTGGCTGTTCAGCTTTTTGTTAGACCAATCAGGTGCCTTAGGCAGGCAAGGGGAAGCAGATGCAACACATCTTTGCACAATTAAACACACATCCTTACATCATTAAACAAATGCAGCATAAACAAAAGTAACACACCTTTACACAGTTAAAGTAATATTCTGCAGCATAAACAAATGTAACACACCTTCACATAGCTAAAATATTCCATAACACACTAGCTTGGAAGTCATCAAGTAGACAAGGCTGGATGGCTGGTATGCTCCAGGGATCCCCACCAGTCTCTGCCTCCCCAGCAGTAGGATTATAAACACATACCACTACATTTGTCTTTCTTAAAGTGGCCATTCACTATTCACTTTCACTGTTGCCACAAGAAGTTTACAGGTGAAAAATAACAAACCGAGAAGGCTGATTCCATTAGGAACGTGGAAAGGAAGGAGGGAACAAAACAGAGTAATGGGGTGAATATGACTGGAGTTCATGATGTGAATGTGTATTAGCTGGTTTCCCATCACTGTGACCAAAATACCCCTGACGGAAACAAGGGAGGAAACTTTTGACTGACAGTTTCAGAGGACTTCAGTTCACCGTGGCAGGGAAGGCATGGTGCAGGAGCAACATGTGATGCCAGGCAAGTGTGACAGTCACTGTGACCCCAGTGCTTAGGTAGCTGGCGAGACAGCAAGGGGACACTAATAGAACTGGCATGCTTTGGATTCGAACGAGAGACCTTGCTTAACACATAAAGTAGTGAGGGATAAAGGAAGCCACTGAGCATCACTCTCTGGCTTCCTCATGCCTGAGCACACATGTGTTCACACACCCATGCAAACGCACACATATAGGCAAACACCACACACACACACACACACACACACACGCACGCACGCACGCACGCACAGGGCAGCAGAGGGTAGAGAAAGAGAGAGAGAGGCACAGCCCATTATTTATAAAACGTTAAACCTTATCAGATAAAAAAAAAAGTGGGGGGCGGAATGAGAATGCAAGGGCAGGACACTAAGAGCTGCTAGATCCAAACTGCGATCAGGAAGGCATAAAGTTGGAAGCAAAATTCAACACCTTAGGGTGAGGAGAACTAAGCAAAACTAAAGCATCGCCACAAAAGTCAGCCTTCAAAGACATGGACGGCTTCAGTCCCTGGAGTACTATCTCTAGACTTTTTATAAGAAAAGAAGGCTTTGATTCTTCATTACTTTTTGTTGGTCTGCAGTTGAAAACATCCTAATTAATGTGTGAAGACAATTAGCCCATTTTTATACACAAGTACATCACAGGCTGGAGACGTTCAGTTACTTGCCCAAGAACACACAATTTGAGAAGATGTAGCTGGGATTCAAGCCTCATCCCTTAACTCTTAACAGCCCACAGCCTTTCGGTCTCATACCCCCTTCCCTAGAATGTGGGCAAAAGACGTGGTCATCGCAGACATTCTGGTGACAGTTTTCAATGTTTTCACAGCTCTAATTTTAGCAGGGGTTTATTAGATATGACAGCAAAAGCACACTCGATCAAATAAAAATATATAAATCAAATTTAGTCGACATTTAAAACTTTGGCACATTCCAAGGCATTATCATGAAAATGAAAAAAGTAGCCCACAGAAGGGAAAAAAAATATATGCAATTCATATGTCTGATAGGGGTCGAGTGCCAGAATATATAAATAATTTTCTAATTCAAAAACAAAAACCACTTGGTATCATCAACTTGAAACTATAAAAGAATTTAAGGAAAGGCATCTCTAAAGAAGATATACAGATGGCCACATGACCAAGAAACACTTCAGAAGATGCTCGAAATCATTCAACGGGGGGTACGAATCAAAATCACAATGAGCTGCATCTTCACACACGCTGGTTAATATGAATAACACACTTTGAGAAATGCAGAGTCTAGGAGACGCCTCAGTCAAGTGCTTGACACACAAGCGTGAGGGTCTACATTCAGATCCCCAGCACCCACGTAAAAAGCCATGTGCAGTGGTGCAATCCCAGAGCTGAGGAGGTGGAGACAGCAAGTTCAGTGAGAGACTCTGTGCCAGAAAATAAGATGGCAAGTGATAGAAGATAACCAATATTGACCTCGGGTCACCACATGTACACACACACACACACACACACACACACACACCAGCCCCCTGCCCTACAATACAAAGACTTTCTTGCTGTGAGAATTCCACAGGTGTCTGGGAACCCTAAACCTTTTGAGGTTGGGAGAATGGCTGTCCAAAGGTAGCAGGCAGGGACGCTGCTGCCCTCCCCTGGTCACTCTCTGAACAGCTGTGACTGTATCCCTCTGACCTAGACCATAGGCCAATTCTATTTGCTGGTCTGTGATCACCAAAGCTAGATAGGCAACCATCCTGGCTGTGTATCCTGGGCAGGTCTGGAGGCTTTCAGAGGCTGAGCTGCCCCAGCAGTGAGGGCAGGGACTCTTTGCTCTCTCTTGCTTCCCCTTCTCACACTAGCACCCTGCACCTTCCACCCTTCAATGCAGCTGACTCCTAGGCCTGGATAACCCCACAGACATTTTCCCTCTCTTCTCACAGCTTGAAAGTCAAGTTTAATGTTTATTCGCAATGTTTGTTTATGTAAGTGCAATCATACATGGTTGGTCTTTTTGTTGGTGTCTTATTTCTCTTAGCATAATGTCCTCACTCATACCCTTTTAAAATATGTTTTAGGGCACCTAGGGAGTTGGGGGTTTCTTTTTCTGAGATGGAGTCTCACTACATAGCTTAGGCTGGCGTTAAACGAGAGATCTTCCTGCCTTAGCCTCCTGAATGCTAAGATTACAAGCACGTGCCACCATGCCCTACTTCTTTTGTTGTTGTTTGGTTTAGCTGTGCTGTGGATCAACCCAAGGTCTTGAGAATGATGGGAAAGTGCTCTAGCCAGAGTTAGACCTGAACTTACCCAAAAAACCTAAAACTTACCTGAAAAAAGTCTGAATTTGTAGACCTGTGGTGCATGGTGGCATATGAATTATCAAGACACCTCCCCACTCCCACCCCTCCGGAGTGGTCAAGGCTGTGAGCAACTGCCTGCTTTCAACCCAAGCTGGGCATTAGACATCAGACTGGGGAGTTTTCACAGCCCAAATTCACAAGTTCCTATGCCCTGCCTCTGATGGTTCATTCAGAATGTTCAAGAATAAGCCCTTTTCACCACCCCTCTGAGTGGTTTCTAAGTAACCAAGTCAGACTGGGGCTGCCCAGAAGCCCCTGGGAAGCTCTCTCCTTGACAGGGTTCGGGCCAGTGACACTGTGTCATACACCCAGCTGCAGTGGCCCAGAGGCATGGAGGGCTGTCTGCAGCTGGGAGAAACAGAATAGAACTTCTGTTGTGATCTCAGGAGACAGGGCTCAGAGGAGACACTGCTGATGTTCAGTAGAGATACCCATGTTCACGCTTACCTATGATCATCTGGATTCTAGAATGATTCCATTTACAAGCAGAGTTAGGGGAAAGGATAGATATTTTCCTGTGATCTCACACCGGTGCATGAGGAGGAAGGACTGTGGGACCCTGGTAGGAGCCATGTCCTTGACGGAGCATGCCTAGTGGGCTCCACACAGCAGCTGGATGCTGAGAGGCTGTGGATGAACGCTCTGCCCATAACACTGACCTGCACACTCCCTGCTTTTCCTGCAACCAGGTCATTCCAACAGCACCTGCTGCCCTGGGGCCTGGAGGAAGAAAGCATGTGGGTTCTTCCTCACTTCACTGTTGTCTTTCCATGCAAGCCTCCTCAACCCCCTCCCCTCTCTGTGCTACTCAGTCCCCACTTGCTCTCTGGCTGCAGCTTCCCACTGCTGAGGACCGTCCCAGTTCAATACTGAAAGTACTTCCCACGACTTGGGAAAACTTCCCTGTTCTCTTCACGTTGTTTGGTTCTGGGTCTAAAGGTATATGTGTACATCTACGCCTATTGTGTGTGAGTGTGTGAGTGTGTTCACCTGTGCATCACACAAGGAGGCCATACATCACCATCAGGGACCTTTTATCATTCATCACTTTTTTCTTTTTCTTTCTTTCTTTCTTTTTTTAGATAAGGTTTATCACTGAACCTGGAACTAGCCATTTCAGCTAGACTGGCTGGTCAGCGAACCCTTGGGACCTGCCTATCTCTACATCAACCCCCCAGGACTGGTTTTATGGGTGCTTTTACGTGGGTCCCGAGCATCCGGATGGGGCAGCAAGCATTTTTACCCACTGAGTCATATTCTCAGCCCGTTTGATTTTGTTCTGCTCTGTTTAAACAGTCCCATTATGTAGCCCAGGTGGGCCTGGAACTCACAGTCCTCTTACTTCTGCCTCCCAGGGGCTGGGATTCTACGTGGGCCACCACACGTAACCAGACCCTTCTCTCTTTCCTCTTCCCTCCTTACTCCCTCCCTGTTTGCCATCTTTGTAAGAATTCTGTATACTCCTGGTGCTCTTTTTCTTCTCAAAACTTATATTTTGTAGTTTACCCTGATCAGCTTGCTCCTTTTCATTATAAATCTTCATGAGAGTCACCACTAATAACCACACGACAGGGTCTATACTAGGCTGTTTTGAGATTTCCTTTGCCAAAGGAATTAATCTAAAACTCTTCACTGTAACCTCAGGCAGACCCTTCAGACAAGGATAAAAAACCACATTCTTTACCAAAATATCATAAGAACATACATATTTAGGCAACATATTAAAATTCTTCTCTGAAAGCTCTTGAATGAGCCCCCCCCCCCCCCGCCCCAGTTCAAATAACTCTTAGTACCACTGTTTTCCAGGCTTCTACTAGTATGGCTCATTAAGCAGTGCTTAAAGCATTCCATTGCTTTTCTAACCCAAAGTACCAAAGTCCAAACTCCTCTAAACAAAAACATGGTGCATCCTGTTACAGCAATATCCCGGTCCCTGATACCAATTTCTGTCTTAGTTGGTGTTTCTATTTCAGTAAAGAGACACTAAGACCACAGAAACTCTTATAAGTGAAAACATTTAATTGGAGTGGCTGGTTTATAGTTTAAGAGGTTCAGTCCATTATCATCATGGCAGGAAGCATGGTGGCATGCAGGCAGAAATGGTGCTGGAGAAGTAGCTGAGAGTCCTACATCTTGAAGGCAACAGGAAGTGTCTGTGACACTGAGCCAAGCTTAGGCAAAAGAGACCTCCGACCTGCCCCGACAGTGACACACTTCCTTCAATAAGGCCACACCTACTTCAAAAGGCCACACCTACCAATAGTGCCACTCCCTGTGAGCTCATGGGGGCCAATTACATTCAAATTATCACATCCACACAGTCGCTGCTCACCTGTAAGGATCCAACAGCTCTGTCTCTTTGGAGGCCATAGAGAACAGGACCCATTCAAAAATAGGATATAGAGTTGTTGCTTCTTGGTTCCAGCATCATTGAATCCAAGCTAAGAAGACCAGGTTCACATGGGGCTTCTTCTGCCCTAACTCTGGCCAGGGCTTCCCTGCACGGGAGGTATTCTGCCTGGTCTGTTGTTTAAAGCATCAATCAAAGAGGCTGCTAGAGTGCCCACTAGGCTGAAGCCTTTTCCTGCGTGGTCAGGAGTTTCCAGGAAAGAAATGCAGAAGGGAAGTCACAGGGTATACAGAGGAGCCAGTGTCTCGATTGCTTCCATCCCATCCCACAGAAGCTACCTCTGGCCTGTGTAGCTGTTCTTCCAAGCCACGTTCCGCAGCAGCTGGAGAGAGATGCTGGATCACACCATTGCTGCTATGTAAGCAGAATCTTTCAGTCAGAATCCAAACAGGGATCCTTTAAGGAAAGCAGCCATTCTTAACACAGAGACGTGTTCTTCTCAAATGGATGGAAAGAACGCCAAGGGCTTGATCTATCTCTAAGCCCCCAAATTCTCAAGATGCAATTATGGATTAGAGGAGGTCAAATCTCTAGCGTCTAAAAGTTAGTTATAGCATGAAAACTGTTCCTAGGTATGGGTTGAGGAAAAGGTTTATTGTAGATACCGAGGGCAGGAATAGCAAAGTATCTGGAAGGGTCCAGACTGAACCAGGCCATGATGGGGACGGGGTGAGAGAGAGGAACCAGGAGCCAAGAGGCCAGGAGTGAGCCAGGAGATCAAGAGAACAGCGTAACCAAAATGGCTGGGTTATTTAGGGAAAAGAAGCCAGAGGAAGGGCCCAGCACAGTGCCAGGACTGGAGAGGTTAGGGTAGGGGTAGGATATACCAACCCATGCCTCCCGTAACAGGTACTGGAGATGCTGAGAGAGGTCCGCCACAGCATCTGCTTTGCTCTGTTAGAGGGCACCTCAGTTAGCCATTTGTATTTGGTTTGAAAACTAACAATTATCAAGTTGCAAGCACTCAAAAAGTAGGAGAGAGAAGGATAAAGAGAGAAGATTGAAAAAGATCCCTGGCTAAATCGCTCACAGAGAGAGTGTGCGTGCATATATGTGAATCTCTCTCTCTCTCTCTCTCTCTCTCTCTCTCTCTCTCTCTCTCTCTCTCTCTCACACACACACACACACACACACACACACACACACACACAGAGCATAAGCATGTGTACAAACATATAGGCATGTGACATGTGTTTCTGTGTATATGTAAAGACCAGAGGCAGATAAATACTGGATGTCTCCCTTTAATACTCTCCCCTTTAATTTTTGAGACAGGGTCACTCACTCTCTGAGCTGGGAGCTCACTGATTCAGCCTGGCCAGCTGGTCAGTAACCCCAGGGATTCTTCTCTCTTAGCCTTCCCAGCACTGGTCTATTAAGTGTGCACCACCAAGCTTTTGACGTGGGTACTAGGAACCTGAAGTCATGCTTTTATAGCAAGAACTTTACTGCACCATCCCAGCGCATGTCAGCAGGAATTCCATCCTAGCCAAACCTCCCCTTCCAGCAGACATTACAGGGCCTCACGCTTCTCATGCCCTGTGTAGGTTCCTACCGGCAGAGCCTGGAGAGGCGAAAGGAAAACACACCAGAGAGGAGACGCAGGGCTTTTCATTTGTTTGTTGTTCGATTATTTTACTTTACTGTGGGGTGGAGGATTGAACCCAGGGCCTTGCGTATACTAGGCAAACACTCCATTACTGAGCAATATCCCTAGGGTACCGATTGGTTATTTCAAATGATTGCTTTGTGCCTGCCCACGGAAAATGCAGAGTACCACTTGCTGAAAGATTAGTATGAACTCCTTGAGCTTTGCAGGTGGAAGAAATGGGCTCCACATTCGGCCCTTCTACAGTCTGCCAGACACTGGCCACATTGTGGACCTCACCTCCAGAGACACTCAGAAACATGAGACATGAGGGGTATGCCCCTTAGAAACAGTGACCCATCTTGGTCCTTTCAGCTCCCGTTCTACAGCCCAAGAAGTGAAATCGCACAGCCTGCTGGAAACAGTCTTATATCGATGCTGGGAAAACCAGATGTTACAGGCTTTGATTTCTCAGACAGAATGTGATAAACAACTCTAAATTAGATTTAATAAAAATGCCTTGTGAAATCCAAAAGGCTAGAGGAGCCATTCCTTTCTTTGAGTTAGCCAACATTGGATCCAGGTATAAACACAAAGGTCATTCAAGATGAAACAGCCTGCGTATATCCCAGCCATGATAATAGAACCTTCCCCATATGTTACTCGGAGATCACAGGAGAGAGCAATGCATTAAAAACAAAAGCAAGTAAAATATGTATAATACAAGACATTGTTTGTTCCTGTAAGATAACTTATTTTTATTAGGAAATTAGATTTGTTCACTTAAGTTGTAAATGAACTCTCTGGCTTTTGATTCATTCAATACTTTGCATATTGCATAGGTTTTCATGCCGGTCAGAAAAATCAAAGATTCCCCAGGTCTATTCCTCTTAGGTCTGAAAGAGAGAGTAAACAAAAAACCGCTCTGACAAACTTTAATCCAAGCATATTAACACCTCTTCTCCAAATGGTATTAATCATCATTTTTGAGTTAAACTTGACCCTGGTGTAGAGCTGTCCTAGGGAAGAATGGCAGGTCTTGTACAATTTCTAGATGGTGTTCTTCCAACCATGCTAACATCTCTGAGTATAACTAACCTATACAAAGTAGTTACTCGTGAATCCTATTCATAAGTAACGGGTATTTGTTAGCCAGAAGAGCAGCTTTGTGTACAATAACCTGTTGTTCCAATTTTACTGGTGTGTAAGATTTGTGTAGAGGTAGGGGTGTGGTACAGGGTTTCACTACATAGCTCTGCTGTCCTAGAACTCACTATGTAGACCAGGCTCGCTTCTGCCTCCAGAGTGCTGGAATTAAAGGTGTATGCTACCACATCTGACTTTTCTTTCTACTAAATGTGCTGCTTTTCAATTGGGAGCTACACAAAGGCTGTGTTTCATGCTTGCTTTTGGTTTCTTGGGTAAGTAGAGCCCAGTAATGAGTGGCTACAGAGTAAAGAACACAGTTTACACAGACTTTCTCATCTGAGCATCAGAGACTTATGTGGAGGGCTTTTCACCTCGTGTTTCAAAGAAAAAAAAAACTGAGGCTCTGGAAGGAAATCTTCCTAGGAAGATGGCTCAGTTAGTGTGCCTGTAGCAGCACAAGCAGGGGGACCTGAGTTCAGTTCTCAGGTGCCACATAAAAAGCTGGGAGTGAGCCGGGCAGTGGTGGCGAACGCCTTTATTTCCAGCACTCAGAGGCAGAGCCAGGTGAATCTCTGTGAGTTTGAGGCCAGCCTGGTGGTCTACAGAGCGAGATCTAGGACAGGTTCCAAAATGAGAAACCCTGTCTTGAAACAAACAAACAACAACAACAAAAAAAAATCTGGGTGTGGTGTGTGTCTGTCATCCCAGGACTGGGGAAGCAGAGACAACAGGGTACATTGGCCCTGAGCCTATCCTAAACAGTGAGCTCTGGGTTCCGAGAGAGACCCTCAGAACATAATAATATAAGGTGTGTGTTGACAGAGGAAGACAACTAGAGCTGAGCTCTGGCCTCACATGTCCGGGGGAAGGAGGGAGAAGGGGAGTGGAGTAGGAGAGGGAGAACATGAATGACCTAGTGTTTAAGAACACAGAGCCAAGCCATTGGCCACAGCACCCTTTAGCATGAATGACACCCATTTAAGAACCTGAGCTTCTCCCCCTCGCCAGCAAGTGGCTCTGTCTGCTGCCACACTGGGCAGCCCTGCTGGAAAGTTTAGGATTTCTCTCACCCCGTTTTTGCTGTGGCTCCTAGGAGTGTGGCATAGGAAATGACATTCCAATGCTCGGATCTACATTTCCGAAAAAAGCATTTTCTTCTTGCAGGGAGACATTGAACCGTTATCTGGTTAACATTTACAAATGGCTGTAGGAAACTCATTCCTGGGAAGGAACATAACGGCAGCAATCACTCTGCAAGGGAAGGTGGGGTGTTAATTATTGACGAGAGATTGCCCAAAGGTACAATGTAGAATTATTTATTAGTAGAGCTTTGGGGAATACTGAGTTAAAATGAACAGAGCCCCAGAGCATAAAAAGGGATTGCACCTCTTGCAAACATTCACAGATCTCCAACAAGGGTTCGGTGAGAATAAACAACTTGTTATCCTCATTCAGTTATGTTTATGATGCTGGTTAAAATGGTAAAACCTGAGGTGAGGAAAGGCGTCTGCCACAGAAGCATGAGGACCTGAGTGCAGTCCTCAGAACCCAATTGAAAGGGCTGGTATGGAGGTGCACGCTTGTAAACCCAATGCTGAGGAAAGATAGGTAGACCCCTGAGGCTTGCTTGCCAGCCAGCCTGGCCTTCTGGGTAGGCTCCAGGCCATTGAGAGAATCCATCTCAATAAACAAAGTGGATGGCTTCTGAGGTGTCACAACTCCAGGCTGTCCTTTGGCCTCCTCCACCCACCCATAGACACATGTGCAACCACATAAATGTGAATACACACACCCCCCAAAACACACACACATACATACATACATACATACATACATTCACACACACACACACACTGTAAAATCTATCAGGTGGCTGGTACGTGCATGGTGAAGGTGTCACATTTTTCAATTCGACAAATTCAACTCATCTTTGAGACAAGCCAGTTCTGATCCACATTCTTGGAGAACTGGTAAGAGGAGGGTGCAGAGTTCATTCAGGGTCCACAGACCAGAAAGCACAAGATGGACTTCTTGTGCTGACTAGATAGATAGATAATGCCTGACTAACTAGTTAATAGTTAGGAATACAAGTGACCGTTTTGGAGTTCCTTACACTTACCAGGAAATATACCAAGCACTCAGTGTTGTTTAATGAAGCCTTTGATGCCCAGCTGCCCTAGGAGTAGGGTTGTCGTCTATGTTTAACAGACCAGCAAACTGAGGTGTGGTGGATGCACTGACCTCCTTGTAGTCATGTGAGCAAGTGGCCGAGCCAGGCCCCCAACCCCACCAGATCCACTCTGTCTATGAAAAGGGATGGATGGAACAGGAAGTAGACAGCAAACCACTCCGCACAGGGGATTTAGGAAGAGCCAAGGGAGATCACAGGTTGGCACAGACTGCAGAGAATAGTAGATGTTTGCCTTGGGGATTTGTGCTTCACTTGGCAAACAGTAAGGGCCTTTGCATATCAGAGCATCTCTCCACAGAGGATTGAGATGTGTTGGCTTCATCTAGAACCCAAGTGTTTGTTTGGGGCTTTTTGTTATTCCTCTGACAGGGTCTCCTGTAGACAAGACTGGCCTTAAAGGATTGAGATGTGTTGGCTTCATCTAGAACCCAAGTGTTTGTTTGGGGCTTTTTGTTATTCCTCTGACAGGGTCTCCTGTAGACAAGACTGGCCTTAAAGGCACTGTGTAGCCAAGGATGACCTTGAACTCCTGGTCCTCCTGCCTCAATTCCCGGAGTAATAAGATTTCAGGCATACACTACCACACTGGGCTTTAGAATTCAAGGTTTTTCTAAGGACATTTGACACATAGATTCAGGAAGAAAAGGTTCAACAACAACTGAACTAAAATGATTCAGGTTCAGTATCAACATGATAATCAGTTGAAAGCCTCTGTCATCAGCAAATGTTGTCATTTATGGGTTCTTGTCACAAACTGGTTAAAACAAACTGTCGTGAAAAGATCTAGGCGTCCGGGATGACCCCAGGCATCCACAGCATCATTTCCACAATTGGACATTTTCTTTTCATTGCAAAATCTTTGCAAGAATTTTATGATTATAAAAATAATACATATTCATTACAGAAAACCTGGGACACTGAAAAACAGCACAAATATGTATCCTATATCACTAGTTCCTAATCATCCCTGACAGCCTGTGGTAGTGTGAATGTTCTTGACTCCCATAATCTCATAGGGAGTGGCACTATTAGGAGGTGTGGCTTTGTCGAAATAGCTGTGGCCTTGTTGGAGGAAGTGTGTAGCAGAAAGTTTTCTATAGTCCCGCCCAGCCCTGTTGACCTGCAGCCACTTATAAAATAATCACTCAGAGGCTTAATATTATTTACAAACTGTATGGCCTATGGCAGGCCTCTTGCTAGCTAGCTCTTATATATTAAATTAACCCATTTCTAATAATCTATGTTTTGTCACGTGTTCTATGGCTTTACCAGTCTGCTGGCATGTTGCTCCTTGGGTGGCAGGCTGGCATCTCTCCAGACTCCACCTTTCTCTTTCTTGTCTCTCTCCTTGGATTTCCTGCCCACCTCTAAGCGGGTCCTTGGGACCGAGTGGGACCAGGGAAAATTTTCTGCTACAGAAGTGTGTCATTGTGGGCACAGGCTTTGAGGTTTCCTGTGCTTAGGATACCGCTCAGTGTTTCAGTGGACTTTCTGTTGCCCACAAGCCAAGATGTAGCCCACACCACCATGTTCCCTGACATGATGATAATGGACTGAACCTCTAAAACTGTAAGGAAGCCACCCCAATTAAACATTTTCTTTGGGAGTTGTCATGGTTATAGTGTCTCTTCACGGCAACAGAAAACCCTAACTACAACACAGCCCATGCTGCCTTCTGACACACACTATACTGGTTTTAATAAAGTGTGAGGCATCTCCCTGTTTAGTGACTCTGTTTCCTGGAGTCCCACAGGCTTCTATTCACACAAATACATCCATGAGGCCCTCAGCTTCCTATGCAATCTCTCACACTCTCTTTAAGAAAGACCCATCTTACAAGCTTCCTTTCATTCCAACCTGAAGGCCCAGGCCAGGCTTTCCTCAAAGCTCCATCAATGTAGCACTCAGTGTGACAGCAACTTGACATTCTATTCCCCTTCATTCATTCAACTGCTCTGCATCTAATGTTAAGGAGGAAGAAATGTCAAACCTTTAGGCTGGCACTCAAATTAATAGCCATTGTATTCGTCACGATTCTCACTGCTGTGGCAAAACACTCGAGACAAACAACTTAAAGGAGGAACAGTCTCAGGGGGTTTTGAAAAAAGACACTTCCACTTGGGGCCTGAGCGAGGCTGACACCATGGTGCTCTAAGTGCATGGCAAGGGAGACTGTTTGCCTCATGGAAGCAAGAAAACAAGGAGACAAATGCTGACACCAGCCAGCTTCCTCCTTTCCTCCATTGTTGTTCTGTGTGGGCTCTCAGTCCATGGGATGGGATGCCCATCACTCAGGGCGGGTTTTCTCAGTTAGCCCTTTCTGGAAACGCTCCCACACAGGTGTTTTCTAGGTGATCGCTAATCCAGTCAGGTGAATAGTGAAAATGAAACATCCCAGACATCTTATGAGCTAGGGGACATTTGAGATAACCCTTATAAGAAAGGGAGTGATAACCCGCCTTTGTCAAAATGGGCTCTCTCAAGAAAGAGCCATGGCTTCAGATGATTTTTCCTTCCCTGATCATCATTTATTTTCTGAGCACCTCTGGCGGGAGAGTTACAGAGCTGACAAAATGCATGCCAGAAGATGCTGTAGCTATTGCTTTGTATGCTGTGAATGTGTTGTTCTGATTGGTTAATAAATAAAATGCTGATTGGCCAGTAGCCAGGCAGGAAGTATAGGCGGGACAAGCAGAGAAGAGAATTCTGGGTAGAATCAGGAGTTGCCAATGAGACACAGAGGAAGCAAGATATGAAGGCAGAACTGAGAAAAGGTACCAAGCCACGTGGCTAAACATAAATAAGAATTATGGGCTAATTTAAATGTAAGAGCTAGTCAACAGGTAGCCTGAGCTAATGGCCTGGCAGTTTTAATTAATGTAAGTCTCTGTGTGTTTACTTGGGTCCAAGAAGCTGCAGGACTGGTGGGTGAGAGAGATTTGTCCTCACCACGGGCCAGATGGGACACAGGAAAACTCCAGCTACAAGGAGACTTTCTTGCTTCTATTGTTATGTGACAAACTATCCCCAATGTGAAAGCCTGGAACTGTCAATCATCTGCTTCCTCATTCTCAGTTCTACAACATGCACGAGCCTGGTGGAGACGTCAGTTAAGAGAGCTCGAAGAACTGGGATCTGAATGGACCACCCAGCTCGGGTCCTGGTTCTGGGTCCCAGACATTGCTGTGGGCTGGGTTCCCACCTCTCCCCAAGGTCATCTCAGGCTTCCTGCTTTGTTTGTGGTCATTGGACTTACACAGAGGCTGGCCTCCCCCCCAGAATGCAAAAGAAGAAGTTGTCAGGGCTTCTAGAATGGGCACCGTGTACTTTCACTACTTTCTGATGGGTAAAGCATGTCACAGTATGAACCTCGACTCAGGAGCAGAAGGCTATACAGGGCGTGGCTGTGAGGAGGGGAATTCATTGGTTATCCTAACAGTGGGCTAACACAGAAGCTCAACACCAAACATTAACTGCATTGTCTTTTGTACTGCAGAGCACAGGCTAAGGCCTCACCCCATTGCCACCATTTCTGAATGTCACCAAAATTGAGTTGTTTCTCCTGCCTCTTGAGGATCATCAAACAGATCTGCACCAGATTCGAAACCTATCTGGCAGTCTAGTTTGGCAATCCCATATCTGAGGAAGAAGAGAGCTCATGATTCCGGATCCACGGCACCTGCTGTTCAGTGTAAGTCACTCCTTACAGCTCCTGCTGTCACCAGCTACAGGACTGGAAGGAGGAGGCCCTGCTGGTTCTCGGTACCTGCTATCACTTCTGCCATCTCTGCCTCCTTCCTCTCCTGGGACACTCCTAAACACCCTCTCCTCTACATTTCTTGAGGACAGCGCAGAAACTGATCTCCCAGTTCTGAGAATGGCTCTTCAGACCCCTCCATATTTTGATAACCTCTTGTCTTCTCTACCCTTGTTGACCTCTCCAGTTCCCAGACTGAACAGACTGTTCCCGAGGTGACCGTGCCCAGTGAGGGCCTCAGAACTGTGGGGAGGGAAGCCTGGGGAGCAAGCTGGCTGGTAGGAAGGAGGGACTAAGCAATTTGTTCTTGAAAAAAATTGTTTTGAGATGGACACAATAGGCTACCCACGCCAGTCTTGAACTCATGCCATTAAGTGATCTTCCCACTTCATTCTCCCAAATAGCCAGGGCTAGAAGTATGCACATTACTGGGCCTGGATGCAACTTTTTATAAGAGTAATAAGACCCTTCAGATAGTGAGGATGGGTCACCAAAACATCAGCACATCTGTCAATAAGTGATTAATAAGAGTATGTACTTAGTTCAAATAATTAAATGTAGATTTGGAATGGATGTATAGGCGAATGCCAGTGGCCATGTCAGAGTAGCTCCCGTCAGCAGTGGAGCTTATGGGATACAGCTCAGAGCATAACAAAGCTACTCTGGGTGCATCCTGGAGAGGCAGAGCCTTGGGAGGATTGTTCCCAGAATGCCCCTGGCTTCTGCTGGGCTTCCTCCTGCTTGCTGCTGTCCTGTTCCCGCTGTACTTGGCACGGTATGATTACTACAGGAAAGGATCCTACTCTCTCTATTACAGTGTGATTGTTTCCTGGGAACATCCCACTCCTCATTGGGGAATTTACTTGCAGATCATAATGAAGTTGATTTTTATAAGAGCAGTGATGATTAATTAGATCTATAATTTAATTGGACTTTCTGAGGTAGCCCAAAAGACACAGGTGTTGAGGACAGTTAGTAAAGATGAATGGGGACATGGTTTAGGTTGTTCCTGTTCTGCCAATTGCTCCACTAAGAGATATATATATTTTTTTTTAAAAAAAAAAAAGGCAAATATAGGCTAAAAGTCACCTTCCTCTTTGTTAGATATGAGATTTGCAGAGGATAGAAAATAAGAACAAGGAAGTTTCATTCATTATAGACTCATGAATTCTGCCTGTGAAAAACAGGCCAATGACTAAAGAGAACAATTATGTCCCTACACCCCAGGTTAGGCCTAGTTCCTTGGTCATGTGACTTACAGAATTAATCACAGGCCCCCGGCATGCACCTTGAGGAAACAAAGTTGTAAAAGGAAATTAAACGACCCTATTGTGTGCAAAGGAAAATAGATGGTGAACTGAGGCCTCGATTAAAGTTTCTCTAGAGTAGAATTAAGAATAGAAATCTCCTACACTGAAACCGCAACAGCTGCCTGCCGGTACCAAAAAAACAAACAAGCAAAAAAACCCACCCCAGCTGAAATAGACTTGACTTGCTTAAAACTTTGTTAATCAATTATAAAAGAATCATATATTTGCTTTGTGATAAAAAAAAAATATTTAACTACTTGTGGACTTGTAAGAAGAACTTGTGACTTTTGACCTTAATGTGACTTCCGTGTAAAGATTTTTGCTTTGTTTTGGAGACTATGTAACTTGTGGCTATGAGGTAATCTGTTCTTGCATGGAAGTCTTTGTATTAGGAAGTATAACGTGGATAAGACAAAAAAAAAAAAAGAGACAGAAGGAGAAGGAAAGATTTAGAAGAAAACCATCTGGGAAAAAAATCGAAGGGAACCATCAGGGAAGAAATAGAAGGAAGACACCAGAGAAGAGTTAAAAGGATAACACCAAAAAGATGTACAAAGAGAACAACGGGGGTGGGGGAGGCCCGGATAAAAGAAAAACAACAGGTTAAAAGTAACACAGAGAAAAAATAGAGTAAAAAGAACAACCAGCAGAGAGAGAAAAATAAAATGAAGCATTGAGCTTCGGCCCTCAGATAAAGTTCCTGTGTGTGTCTGTGCATCTGTCCAGTGGCTTGCCTGGTTCCTATCTCCTCTCCAGTCTCTCTGAATTGCTTAAAGCTGGCCTTTTGGCAGCAGGCAAACTTTGGAAATGACCCCTCATGGTAAAGTCTTGGTATGTGTGGACGAGAGTAAAAGTTATCTGGGTTGAGTGAAAGAGTGGAAGCGGGTGGTGGTGTCCACTGTTTGTTTTTCTCATGTCCAACCACCCACCAATGAGTCCAGGCACAGTCACTGAGCTTCAGTTCCAGAAATCAGATCACATGGACCTAAGTTCTAGGCCTACTATTTATCTTGGGTGAGTTAATTTCCGCAGTTTGCGCATCCATGAAATGACAACCATAATGGCACCCATCTTGGGGCCAGTGAGATGGCTCAGCACATAGAGGTGCTTGCTGCCAAGTTTGACCACCTGAGTTCGATTCCTGGAACCCACATGGTGGAAAGAGAGAATAACCACGTGGTGAAAAGAGAGAACTGACTCCTTCAAGTTGTCCTCTGACCTACACACACACACACACACACACACACACACACACACACACACACAGTGGTATGTGCTCACTCCCAATAAATAAATAATAACACCTATTGCATACAGTCGTTGTATTAGTAATACTTTCAAAAAGTTATTATTGCCTATGTTAGTTACTATTCTGTTGCCCTGCAGAGACACCATAACCAAGGCAACTCTTATAAAAAGAAGCATTTAATTGGGGGCTTGCTTACAGTTTTAGAAGGTTAGTCCATGATCATCCTGACAGGAAGTAGACAGGCTTGGTGCTGGAGCAGCAGCTGGGAGCTTCACATCGTGATCCGCAGGCAGTAGGCAGAGAGAGAGACAGAGGGCTTGGCGTGGTCTTTTGAAATCTCAAAGTCCACCTTCAGTGATACACCTCCTCCAACAAAGACACACCTTCCAATCCTTTCCAAACAGTTCCACTAACTGGGAGCCAAGCATTCAAATATATGAACCCATGGGGCCATTTTCATTCAAACCACCACAGTACCCAATATGTTGTAAATGTTACTGTTTTTATTCTGTAAGTTATCATCATCCTGCAGATTTTCAGCAATATTTCTTTTCATTGTCAGTCCTTTTAAAGATGACCTTTAAGACAATGACATTTTAAGATCATGAGAAATTGAAAATACTTTGCAAACCACCTTCTTGGTATCTTGACAAGAAAAGATGTCAATAGCAAATAGCAAACCATCAAAAACAAATACATTTTAAAATGTTTATGGTAACAATTATTCTCCCAAGCCTCAGAAGCTACATATTAGAAATGTATGTCACCTGACAGAGAGGAACTGAGACAGGTGTTTCTGAACATCATGCATATTAAATGTCTTTAAGGAAATGTGCATCCATCGGGCTGGGGAGATGGCTCAGTTGCTGAAAGTCAGTACAAGGGCCTGAATTTGGCCCCAGAACCCATGTTAAAAACAAACAAAAACAATAAAAGCCGGGGAAAGAGACAGAGACACCCACGCCCCTCATTCCCACTGTTGAGAGTCCCACAAGAAGACCAAGCTACACAACCATCACATATATGCAGAGAATATATAGCTCAGACCCATGCAGAGGACCTATCTCAGACCCATGTAGGCTCCATGATTGCCGCTTCAGTCTCCGTGAGCCCCGATGAGCCCTGCTTAGTTGATGCTGTGGGCCATGTTCTCATAGTATCCTTGACCCCGTGGCTCTTGGGGGACCCTTTCCCTCTGACTGGGTTGCATCATCCAGCCTTGATATGAGGGTTTGTGCCTAGTCTTATTGTAACTTGTTAAGCCATGTTTGGTGGTTATCCCTGGGAGGACTTCGCTCTCACTCTTGCAGAAAATGGAGGAATAGTGGACCTGGGGAGGAGAGGAGGTGGGGGAGGGACTGGGAGGAATGGATGGAGGGTAAACTATGGTCGAGAAATACTATATGAGTGATATAAGATATGAGAGAAGAATTTTTTTAACTATGGTCGAGAAATAATATATGAGTGATATAATATATGAGAGAAGAATTTTTTTAAAGAAGCTGGGTTCGCTGGAGTATAGTTATAATCCCAGTGCTCATTGGAGGAGACAGATCCTCAGGAACTCACCAGCCATCAAGCCTAGCCTAATCTACAAGCCCCAGCAAGTTAAAGGACCCTGTTTCAATGGAAAGGTGGATGGTGCCTGAGGAACAGTATTTGAGGTTGTCCTCTGACCTCCACAATCATGTGCATATATGTGCATGCACACAACTTAGAAAAGGAAGTGTCTACCTCTCAACAAATTTGTTTACATAGAGAAGAAATGAGATCCATGAAAGTAATGTCGCATTTTACTTTGGGTGCAGAGGTACTCTTCCAGGGTGATCCCCGGCCCCCAGTTGTTCTCTGACATCCTCTTTTCTGCTACATTCACGTGAGGAGAGTCAAAGAAGTACCCAATGAGACAGAGCAGAGGGAACAGGATGCCCGGAGCAGGGCGCTCACATGGGGCCATTTTCTCTGCCGCTCTGGACTTATAGGATCTTATTGGCATAGAAGAACAGCAGGACCTCAGGATGATAATGGCTCTGGAAGAAATTTTAAAAAGGTACATGTGAGGGAGGTTGCCATACAGGACACGGGGAGAAGAGGCAGGAGTGGAAGTAGCCAATGATGAGAACTGAGTGAATGATAATTCTGTGCATCATCTTCCAGGAACCTTGTGGTTTACATCGCCTTATGAATCCACCGCAATTGCAATACTAGCCTAAGTTACTTTAGGAGGTAGGAGGAGGTAACTTCCTGCTGCACGGGGTCCACTTCCGGTGTTAAGTGCCTGAAGGTGAGGGACTCCCAGGAGAATTCTCTCCTGCCCTGGCTCACTCACCAGCTGCCGGGAAAGCCTGGGGTTCCTCTGATCTTCTTCACTTTGGAAACTCTGCTCCTTCCTGAGTTTCAGAAATGGAACACAGGCTCGAACCGTCGTTTTGCAAGCCTGAGGAAAATAACATTGCCATCCAACTGGCTAAACTATTAGAGAATCCTAGAATGCCAGGCACGGAAGGTGATCCCAAAGGACTGTAGACAATCTAAGGTCAGAGCCACCAAGGCTGGGAAAGGAATTTTCAGGTCGTTTGGGAGCTTGAAACTTGAAGGATTTCTGCTCATGAAGTGGCCGTGGCTCAGTCTGTGGCCCGTGGAGAGGGCACAGCTCTGCCTTGTATGCAGCCTTCTTGCAATTACACTCATCCACAGTCTCCCTTCCTCCCTTCTCCCAAAGTGATTTTGCAGAACTCTGTGCACCTCTCCCATCATCCTTTGGGGGCCTGGCCTCACCTATCTAGCTGGCACTGGCAGGTGTTGGGTTGGGCAGAGACGGGTCAAAGGGGAAATGGGGGAGATCGTACCCTGGAGGCCCCTTTGCCCAGCTTTACATACACACCCTACAGGCCATTCTAACGGGCAGGAACTCCAGGGCCTGGCTTCTCCACTTAGCGGAGCTGCCCTCACCCCCTCTGGGGACAGTAGAGATTTCACGAAGTGAGTCAAGAATGGCTGTCTCACCTTGGCAACCTGAGGGCTTTTGTCCTGTAAATGGGTCAGGAGGGAATCTTGTGTCTGGTTAACCTGGTGGGCGAAAAATTTCTTCCATTTCCTCCCAGCAAATGCAGCCAGTTGCCCAAACAGAACAAAGGCCGAGTACCGCACACTGTCATTCTCCTGTGGGTTTCCATCAACAAAAACAAAACAAAACATAAAAACAACAAAAAACCAGATCACCGCCATCAGATCTCCATCAGAGCAGATCCCAACCATCATTCTGAGCTGCACATTAAAAGTGAACATCATGTTCTAGCCATATCTCCTGACTTTGATACACAGATTTTTGTTTTGGTTTGTGTGTTTTGATTTGGTTTTGGTTTTTCCAAACAAGGTTTCTCTGTGTGACAGTCCTAGCTGTCCTGGAACTTTGCTCTCTAGACCAGGCTGGCCTCGAACTCAGAGATCCACCTGCCTCTGCCTCCCTTAGTGCTGCGATTAAAGGTGTGCGCCACCACAGCCCTGCTGGTACACAGATTTTTATATCCCCACTTCATGGTCCTGTCCAGGCTCCAGGGAAACCAGAGAGAACAGGGTGTGGACCTCTCCAAAGGGAAAAAAAGCATCTAGAATTGGGTCACAAAGACTGAGACAGCACTGATCATTTTGTGAATTATTCAAAAATATATTTTAGCATAAGTGGCTCATGTAAATTGCCTTGGGGTGGCATTCTGTTTATTGCTCTGTCCAGGGTGTAAGTATGTTTAAATAAAATTGAGTGAGAACTTGCCCCAAGTCAACCCTCCCCTGAGGCCTATGTACAGGAATGCATAAGCCAGGTGCCTGTCTCCTGAGAGTGTGGCGATCATCTGGTGGAGGTACATATCCCAACAAACATGGCATGAAGCAGGCCATATTTAGAGTGTAACCCTTACATAGACTCGGCCAGTAGGCAGTGCTGTGTGAGGATTTCCTTTTCTACATGGCCAAGGATTCTGCTCAAGAAAATGACATGTAAACTGGGTTTCAAAAGGAGTTGAATAAAAATCAACTGAAGTTCGGATGGCACCAGAAGGATTTAAGGATATGTCCTCAAGATGTATGCCGACATCCTAGGGTGGTAATGTAAACACCTTCTCACCCTCTTCTCAGACAAGACAGGTTTGCATTCAACGGCAAACATCTAGGCCGGGGTGGTGGCTCATGCCTGTAATCTCAGCACTCGGGACCTGAGGCAGGAGGATGGCCATGACCTCAAGGCCAGTCTGGGCTATCTACTGGGTTCCAGGCCAACAAGGGCCACCTCCACTGAAATATTAACATCTGTCCCTGTGGATAAGAATGAGCCCTGACAAGCATGTCAGCAGCTCTGACGTAAGTTCTGGACTCTGTAAGCTCAATGCCTCTCCTTTTCTCTTTGTTCAGCCGCTGTGTGGCTCCAGGAGTTAGGATGGAGGGGCAGGTGGAAGTTGCTCTGGGTTATGTATGAATAAAGGTCTGGAGTATGACTGACAGGTGTGTCTTCGGTAATGAGACAGCGGCAGGCCTGATTGTCAGCTTGCAAGTCAGTTATGGAAGAGTCCTCACTCTGAGACTTCATGTTGCACCTGAGCACTTCTTGGTTGGTGCATTTTGTCTTGTGGCTGACAGGGCAGGGGCTACAGTCAGAGGGCTGCTTTTGGGATGCATGCTGGCTCTGTGAACTGTGGGCAGGCCCTAATCTTTCTATGCCTCAGTTTCTTCGTTTTATAATAAAGACCACTGTAGCACCCATCAAAGAGGGTTGATGTAAGGACTGCATAAGTATCCATGGCAACTGTCTGGCACTGTGAAGGGCACACTGGAAGGGCTCACTAAATGCTGACTTGTTACACGGAAGGGAGTACTGAGCACCAGCTGGCATCTTCATGACTAGTGTGCATGCTCACTTCCCTATTGACATGGAAACTCCTCGAGAGGGAGTGATAGGATACTATACAGCCTTTCTGTTCTCCATAACCCCCACCCGTAACTCCTTTCAATAAAATTAATTTATGAACTAGAGAGTGGTGCAGACCTTGTTCCTGAGAAACACACTGCCTAGGATTCTCATTCCTTTTTGTTTTTGGTTTTTTGAGACAGGGTCTCTTTATGTAGTCCTGGCTGTCCTGGAACTCACTAAGCAGACCAGACTGGCCTTGAATTCATAGAGATCGGCCTGCCTCTGCTGGGATTAGAGGCATGCATGTACCACCACCACACGGCTCAGCCCGGGACTCTCATTTCTAAACCAGGACAAGTTCACAGCCCCAAATTTTATGCTTACCCTTCTCACTTACATCATCCAATAAAGTCCTGGTCTGAAGGGTGATGTCTATGAAGAAGGAGCCCAGGCCTTGGCCCTGGATCTTGCCCAGCATGATGGTCAGAGTCTTCACACTCTCGTGGATAACTTCAGAACTCACAGGATCGTACAGCCCATGCACCAGGAGGTCAAGGAAAGCTTTCTTGTACTTTCTTACCTGCTATCAAGGTTGGAAAAGCATTAGCATCACACGCGCGCACACACACACACACACACACACACACACACACACACAATTCAAGTTGAAAAGCAACCCCATCCCTAATTTTCCAGTAGCCACAAGTTGGGACTGAGAGGCCCTGGCTTTCTTTCTTTTCTTCTTTAAATTAATATTTGTAGTTAATGTTAAAAAATAATGGGTTTCATTATGGCTTTTTGACATATACATCACTGTAGTTTGCTTATGTTCATCCCTCACTACCCTCCCCATCCTCCCTCCCCACCTTCTGCTGCTCTCCTTCTTCCTTGCAAGTCGTCCTTCCTGTTCGTGTCATCCACATGTATAACATATAATAAAATGTATAATATATATGCTACACGCACGCACTTTCTTCTGGATCTGCCACCAACTCTTATCCAAATACAAACGTTTCTAGTAACCCAGCCCAAGAGCCCTCCTAGGTCTTAGAAGAACAGAAAGGACAAACAGGAATTGGGCCTCTGGGTGATGAAACTGGGGAGGTACTTCAAGAGCAGAGGGTAGACAGGAGTGTCCCAGGGCCCTTCAGAGAGCTGGGTGACTTGATAATGGAGAGGACATAAAATGGTATCGACGTGGACAAGGTGCTAAGGATGGGGTATGAAAATGTCTCTCACGAAACAAACAAAAATTATGAGAAAAATCGTTTAAACTCTCCAAGAGAGTGATATGAACCTGCTGAAGCTTCATTCCCAAGGCTGACAGAGCTGGGGCATGCTGGGCCCGCGATGACCTCGAGTGAGTCACATCCTTGTATAACCTGTTCTTTGCCCATGTAAAAAGAACCAGTGGCTTGCTTCTAGCCAGATGTGACAAAAGTAACCAGCAGTCTCTCCTGGTTGCTAAGTTACATTATATAAGACTCCAGTAGAGCAGACAGGAGTGAGAGACACCTTGAAGAAACAGGTTATCAGGTTTTGAGAGTGTGGATCCTGGGTACCAGGGGGTGGCCCCCGGCAGACAGCCAGCAAGGAAAGAGAAACCTCAGTCCTACCCTTGGAAGAGTAAGTTCTGCAAAAAGCCACTCTTGGAAAAGTGCTCTGAGCCTCAGGAAGACAGTCTAGCCAGCAGTGGTTTGCCGCCTTGCAAGATGCTGAACTACGGATCCAGCTCTATAATCAGGCCCCGGAACACAGATACCACTGTTTGCTGCTAGGTCTGTGCGACTTGTTACAGTGTTAGCCGTCCGTGGGCACCTGCCCCAGGTGTGGGGACTCCATGCCCTGAGGGCTTAGAGTCTAGGGAAGGCTGTTGCAACTCCACCTCCCCTACCTTGTCAGGGGCTTCACAGGCCATGGTGCCCAGGCATCTCATTGCCAGATGGCGCTTTATAGCATTAGGATCCCGGGCTTTTTCTGCCAAGATGAAAAACGCATTCTTCAAAGGCTCCCGCTTCTGCAACCTCAGTTTCCAAGAGACCTGGGTGGTGGGTCAAAAGTGTATTAATTCAGGGAAGACGGTTCAGTTGGTAAAGTGCTTGCTCGACAAACATGAAGATCTGAGCACCCACATAAAATTCTGGGTGCAGCAGTGCATGCCTACAGTCTCAGGACTGGAAAGACAGACAAAGAGAGAACTCTCAAGTTCACTAGCCAGGCAGCCTAGCCAAATCAGTGAGCTCCGGTCCAGAGAGAGTGGAGCACAATGGAGAAGACACCTGATGTTGACATCAGGCATGCCCCCCCCCAGAGAGAGAGAGAGAGAGAGAGAGAGAGAGAGAGAGAGAGAGAGAGAGAGGATTCAAAAGGGCTCAGAGTCATACTCTGAACTCAACTCGAAACATCTCTCTCTAAAGAAAATGCTATTTTGCCTGTTCAAATTTCTCTTTCCCTCTAAACTCAAGATAACTGAACACCAGCTCCAACTGGACCAAGAGAGCCTTCGTCTAGTAACTGATGGAAGCAGATGCAGAGATCCACAGCCAAGCACCAGGCCAAGCTCTGGGAGTCCAGTCAAAGAGAAGGAAGAGGGATTACATGAACGGATGTGTGTGTGTGTGTGTGTGAAGATTATGATGGGGAAATCTACAGAGACAACAGAACCAAGCTCATAGGAACTCACAAACTTTGTATCAATAGCTATGGAGTCTGCATGGGACCAGACTAGGCCCTCTGCATACAAGAGACAGTTGTGTAGCTTGGTCTGTTTGAGGGGCCCCTGGCAGTGGGTTCAGGATCTATCCCTGGTGCATGATGTGGCTTTTGGAGCCCATTACCTATGGTGGGATGCCTTGCTCAGTTTTAATGCAGGGGGGAGGGGCTTGGTCCTGCCTCAGCTGAATGTTCCAGGCTTCACTGACTTCCCACGGGAGGCCTTACCCTTTCAGAGGAGGGGATGGGGGGTAGAAAGGCCTGGGGGGGGAGCAGGATGGGGGAATAAGAGGGGGATCTGTGGTTGGTATGTAAAATGAATAAAAAAAATTCTTAAAGAATAAAAAAGATAACTAAATATGTCTAAGTGTGTGTGTGTGTGTGTGTGTGTGTGTGTGTGTGTGTGTGTGTGTGTGTGACAGGATTAAAGCAGGGCTTTGCATGAATTAAGCCCTCACCTCACCACTAAGCTACACTCCAACCTTTAAAGATGATTTACTTTTGTCGACAAACACGTTTGTCTACATAACGAAGACGCTGGTGGAGAGAATAATGCAGGGCTGGTGTTGAGGTGGGTTGGGGAGTTCTGGCGAGAGACACACAGCAGTGAACTGTGTGACCGAGGCTAAGAGGAAAGGGGCTGTCCTCGAGACACAGGTCCCTTTTGCAGTGTACACTATGCCGTTCTCTCTCCTCCCTGGGAAGTTCCCTTGACCCTCTTCCTTCTCCAACCCCTTCTCGTCCTTCCGCTGTACCTTTAGCTAAATCAAATGAGTGGCATGCTTTATGGTGTCCGCCTTATTCCTCTCTTCCAATCTGTCTTGATACTCCTGCAGTCAGGCTGATGGCCCTACATCCCCATCCAGCAGGAGTCACCTTCCTCAAACCCTCACTAGCGTGTGACTCAAGGGCAACATCTCAACAAACATCAATGACACATCTACAAACATTTCAGGACATTTGAAGGTTTGAAGGTTGTCCTGACTTCCGAATTCATGGATCTGAGCAATTTCGAAGAAGAAAAAGCAAAAATAACACAATGGGAAAACACGGCATTTTATGCAAAATCCTACACTTCCACAACTAAATACTGAGTAAGTGCAGGATAAGATATAGATGAGATGGAAGACAGATCAAGATAGAGGCCACCTTCCTCACAATTGGATGAGCTGCCTCCCTACTGAGCAGATGAGCTCCAATGACAAGAAGACACTAGGGTTCTTCAGGACACAGAACAAGGCCGCCCACACTAGAGTCAGACCCCAGAAGATGAAAGATCCCGACAAGGGGGCCAGGGAGATGTCGGGTAAAATACTTGCCATGCCTGCATAAAGACCTGACATTGAACCCCATGTAAAGCCAGGCACAATAGCACTCGTCTATAATCCCAGTTTCCCTTGGCAAGATGGGGGAATCCCCAGAGGTGCATGAGATGGCTGCTATATAGAGACAACAACAAGAGAGCCCTTGTCTCAAAAGAGATGGGGGTGAGGACAGACAGACATCCGAGATTGACCTCTGAGCTCCACATGTGCATCATGACAGGAACCTGCCTTCATAGTGGAATGGGGGGAGAGAGAGAGAGAGAGAAAGAGAGAGAGAGAGAGAGAGAGAGAGAGAGAGAGAGAGAGAGAGAGAGAGAGAGAGAGAGAGAAAGAGAGAATCAAAGGCAAGCTAGCCCCCATCCTTAGGAAGCAGGAATAGATGCAGGGTCCAGATCCAGCTGTTTGCTCAGCACTATGGATGAGACATTGTAACTTTCCAGCACCGTTGCTATTTCTGAGTATTTATTGCAGTTCATTTTTTTTTAATTTTTGAGTTAGCAGCAAGCTGAAGCCTCCTCATCTCATCTTCTCATAAGCACCCTCTATCCCTGTTGAAAGAACAGTCATTACATGGCTTCCAGATGGAACCCAGGCCAAGCAGTTCTAACCACAGAGGCAGCAGGCTCACCTCTTACATAGTGATGACTGGGGAGGGACATTTGTGTCTCACCTTGGAAAAGAAAGATTTCACTGGCATCCTTTTCTTCTTGGGCTGGGAAGTGGGGATGGGAGGGGGCTGGCTCAGGAGTCTCTGTGTTTGCTCCATGAAACTAAAAAAGAAAGGAAAAAATGGACAAAATCACCACATGAGCCACGAACACTCTTCTGAAGTATCAGTGTCAACCAGCCTTGTTGTGTGGAGTGTGCCCTGTTGTGGAAGAACACAAAGACTGGGAGTCTTCACCTTGGTGGTGAGCTAGGACTCACAGGGTATGGGCAGACGCTTTCAAGACTGACCGAAAGGAGCAGCAGCTTAAAGCTCCTGGGGGTCATTCCTCCGGTCCCTATTCTTCCACCCTATAGACTCCTTATATCACAACTAATCCTATAAACTCCTTATATCACAACTATTCAAGAAATAAAATTCAGATTCTCAGCCCCCACCCACAAAAGCCTCAAGAGTTAAAAGAAGAAGTGGTTGAAATTTTGCGTTTCTTAAAGATCTCCAAAAATACTGATGATACTTTCTTGGGGGGAGACAGGGTCTCATGGAGACCGTGGTGACCTTGGACCAGCTTTGGAGATGAGGATGACCTTGAACTTCTGATCTATCTGCCTCCACCTCCTGAGCACTGGCATTATAGGTATAGACTACCAGGCCTGGTTCCTCTGGTGGTGGGGATGGAACCCAGGGTTCATGCATGCCAGGTATTATGGTTGGTTCTAGTGTCAACTTGCCACAAATTAGAACCACCTGAGGAGGGAGCTTCACCTGAAGAATGTTCCTGATTGCCTTGATTGGCGTGGGAAGGCCCCGCCCTGATTATAGGTGACACCTTCTGGTAGCAATCCAGATTATAAGAGAGGTCAGAAAGGAATATAGTCTTGCTTTTTGTTCTCTTGGCATTCCTGCTTGGGAATGAGTTAATTTGTGCGCTGTTGCTGCTGCTGCTGCTGCTGCTGATGATGATGATGATTCTTTTTTTTTTTTTCCGGTTTTTCGAGGCAGGGTTTCTCTGTGTAGTTTTGCGCCTTTCCTGGATCTCACTTGGTAGCCCAGGATGGCCTCGAACTCACAGAGATCCGCCTGGCTCTGCCTCCCGAGTGCTGGGCTTAAAGGCGTGCGCCACCACCGCCCGGCGATGATGATGATGATTCTTACGCTAACAGCAGAGCCAGCATTCCAGGCTTTCATTGTGGACTAGAAACCAGAGGCACCAGATGGAGTCTTCCGGAGACACCCTGCCTTGTAGACTGAGTGATAGCCTTTTGTGGTCCCCCCTCTTCCATGAGAGACAGCTATTGTGGGACTACTCTGACTGCTGAAACATCCAGCCTCAAGCACCAAGTACGTACCAGGTGAGGAACCCAAGTCCCTGCCCGGACCCCTGCCTTGACTATTCTGCAGCCATGACAGGCTGTGGACAATACCCAACAGAATGTAGGCCCCTGGCACAACACGATGTGCCCCTGAGCCCCCAACCTTGAGTCTAGCTCTAGTTACAGGAAAACCCCACCAGATGTCCTCATACAGTAAAAGATGCCAATCAAAAGGTACAGCCAGCAAGGTCAGGATAAAGAAAATATGTAGTAGCCACAACAACTGCTAAGAGAGATAATAGTTTTCTTGCAGCTGCAAACTGACCAAGGACAGCACCTGTGAATGGGAGAAAACATCAAACTTGAGTCTGCTCCTACATAGCCAATAGACCCCAGACTCCCCTTGCTTCACCCCCTTGCTCTACTCCCTATAAACACCCTGCCCCCGGCTACTGGGGGGTCTCTCCTGCTCTGCTGCTGGGTCAGATGGACGAGAGTCCCAAGTTAACTCGTAGTAAAAAGACTCTTTGCTTTTGCATCGGATTTGGTCTCTTGGTGGTCTTCGGGGGACTCTGGGTACAACACCAGGTTCTCAACTAACTGGGCACTGAGGATTTGGTTCAGTTTTCTGTAACTTGAGTTCTACACTGCAGGAGAGACGCGTCTCCTCCAGGGCACACTTAGAAGTCATTGGGTTGTTTCTGTGCATCTGGAGCAGGTCAATTTTATCACTCAGCTCAGTTTTTTTTTCTTTTATAAATTTGTCTGAAGATACTAAAATAACCAGCGTTGTTATTTTCCTTGTTTCTCTAGAAATGTTCAAAGGTTTCATACACAGAGTCACCAAATTCCACACACCTCACAAGAGGTGCATCAGGATCATCAAATGCAATTGATACGTTCTTTAATTCATGCACACCATGGACTTCCAGTGCTCTCCATACTGTCTGAGGAGTCTTTAGTAACTGTAGGTTCTATCCAGCTGAAAAGTCAGCTTCAGTGGTTCTCTAAGCCCACTAGAGACTCCACTAGAAGAGCTGAGTGTAGTGGTGTTTGCTCCACCTATGACGTTGGGCTATAGGGCCCGAAGGAGGCGGTGCTTCCCGCCATTGTACATGACCTCTTAAAAAGGGAGGGAGATGGGTCACATGCCCCTTCTCCCTGCTGCCTCCCTGCAAGGTGGATTTGCTCCTGGTCAGATCAGAGGATGACTTCAGCTGTCTACTCCATTCTGTATTTGTGAGTGTATTTCCTCAATTTATATCTTAATAAATCCCTATTACTCGTTAAATAGACTCACGTGGATTGATCACAATAGCTCAGCCTTACAATTCTGTTTCTCCAGCCACATTCCCAGTACCACAATTTGTTTTAGTCAGGGTCCTCTAGGGGAACAGAACAAAGAGGGTGTATGCATGCACACACACACACACACACACACACACACACACACACTCATATGCATTCAAAACCACTACACACACACACACACATAGTGCTGGTAGTGGTTTGAATGAGAATGGCCCCCATGGGCTCATATATTTGGATGTTTGGTCCCCAGTTGGTGAAACTGTTTGGGAAGAATTAGGTGTGGCCTTGGAGGAAGTGTGTCACTTTGGGGTGGGCTTTGAGTTTTTAAAAGCCCACACCATTCCCAGTGTGCCTCTCTCTGCTCTATGGTTGTTGTCTCAACATATAAGATCTAAGCTACTGCTCATTGCCATGCCTGCCTGCCTGCTGCCATGCCCCTCACCCTGATGGTCATGGGCTCCAACCCTCTGTAGCCATAGGTGCCAAATTAAATGTTTTCTTTTATAAGTTGCCTTGGTCATGGTGTCCTGTCTCGGCAACAAAAAAAGGGGTGTGTGTGTGTGTGTGTGTGTGTGTGTGAAGTTATTAAGTCAGCTTTAAAACTGTAACAGCTAAATTAACACCCAAGAAGCTGAGAACCCAGTAATTACTCAGTCCTTGAGGCTGGGTACCTCAACAACTAGAGTTATCCCACAATGGTTGTCTCTCACTGGGGGACAGGGTCGACACCTGATAGTTCTCAGTTCCAAGGCCCCGTGCCTCAGTAGTCCCAACCTGGCACCAGAAGCCTGGAAGGTTCCCAGAGAGCTAGCTGCTGGTCCCTGTCCTCGGATGAAGGCTTGGAAACACTCGCTCTGCTATCAGTGAAGGAATCAGCAGCAACAACAGGACGAATCAACTCAGCGGCAAGAGCAAAGGCCAGTGGAGCAAGAGATGAAACCAGTTCTTTCTGACAAACCCTTTGTGCGGGGGCTGCTACCAGAAAACAAACGGCATCAGGCTCGTCGTGTGAGGAACTTCAGGTACAGGTTCGAACTCAGTGGGTCTGGGCAGGACCTTTGGGCCCTGTAGCCTTGTCTTTGGCCACACCCATATTCTTTTAATAATTGTTCCGAACCTGTTGAATCCTATCGCAACCATATGTTGCAACCAGCAGGCCGTATGTTTCTGTCTCCCAACTCACCTGTGCCCCGCAGGAGACCCCTGCTTCCCATGACTATGACAGAATACCTGAGAAGATCGTGTTAAAGACTGAATGGTAGGTTTGGCTCACAGTTTCAGCACTACCTGTCCAGGTAGGCTGACTCCACTGCTTTGGGCCAGGAGCAAAGCAGGATGGGATATCATGGCAGGGGAGTACCATGGTAGAGCAGGCTGTTTACTTCACAGTAGCCAGGAAACAAAGAGAAAGAGGGGGAGAGGCTGGGGATAAGACATAGTTACCACGGGCATACCTGTGGTGATCTCTTCGATTAGGCCCGACCTCCCGAGTTCCCATTACCTATCAGTTGATGAACACATTGATCTGTCAATCCATTGATGGCTCAGGGCCCTCATGATGGAATCATTTCCCCAAAGTCCCACCTCTGAGCATTGCTGCCCTTGAGGACCAGGTTTTCAACACATGAGCCTGAAACCATGGCGTTTCACCTCCAATCCATGGCATACATGAGCTCTGTGGGTTGAGAGACTACCATTTCAGCAGTGAGGGTGTCAGTGGAAGGTCACAGGAGTAGAGATTGAGAGAAGACCGCGGGCGGGAACTGCCGGCAGGTGTCTCCTGCGGGGCACAGGTGAGTTGGGAGACAGAAACATACGGCCTGCTGGTTGCAACATATGGTTGCAATAGGATTCAACATGTTTGGAGCAATTATTAAAAGAATATGGGCGTGGCCAAAGACAAGGCTACAGGGCCCAAAGGCCACTGTAGAGGACTCTGGCTTTGCTCTTTATCATGTTTTACAGATAAGAATGTACAGTTGGATTCTTTAAGTTGAACTGAAATTCATGTAAGACACGGTTCACTAGCTTTAACAACACCCGCCCCCAGAAAAACCCCTGCACCCCATTAAACAATCATTGTACTACTTCATCCCCTCTCCCCCAGCAACCACAAATATGCCTTCCATCTCTGGGCTGTACCCACTTGTTTTACATTGTATGGGAGTGGTTTGACTTTCCTAAAAGGCCCATTCATACTGGAATATATGTGAACACCTCATTCATTTCTTGAGGTTAAATAACATTCCATTACATGGAGACACAACTATTTATTCATCCATTTATCTCTTGATGGGCAATTGCTTTGTTGACTACTGTAAAAAAAAATGTTGCTATAAATATTTGTGTACAAGTAACTGTTTGTGTGTATATATACCTTCACCACTCTAGGGTATATACTCAGAGTGGAGTGTAGCACGAATCTTAAATGGTCTTATTAATAAGAACAAACCCAAGGCCAGTTATTGGGGTGAACGCTGAAAGATCAGAGAAGCAGAACAAGCCACAGCTTCCTCATCTTGCCAGTTCCTCAGGTGATCCTGTTTCCTCAGACTGGAGTCCTCATACAGAATGAATCTCAGCTGAACTGTTGCTCAAAAGCCTAAAAGCTTAACCAGCCAGTTCCTGGTTTTCACGCCTTTTATACCTTTCTGTTTTCTGCCATCACTTCCTGGGATTAAAGGTTCTTATTACCATGCCTGGCTGTTTCCAGTGTGGCTTTGAACTCACAGAGATCCAGATGGATCTCTGCCTCCAGAAGGCTAGGATTAAAGGTGTGTGTGCCACCATTTTCTGGCCTCTATGTCTGTCTAGTGGCTGTTCTCTGACCCCAGATAAATTTATTAGGGTTCACAATATTTTGGGGAACACAATATCACCACAGTGAAGTTACTAGAGTTTAAGAAATTTTATGTTTTAATTCTTTAAGGAAGTAGCAAGCTTTTGAACATATTGCCAAATTCAAGGTCATGAACAATTACTGTTACAATTCAAGTGTTCGGTAGTTTTCATTCTTAAATTTAGATCATTGGATTGGGGGGAGTTGGTTTGGTTTTTTGAGATAAAGTTTCATTGCATGACCCTGGCTGACCTCAAACTTGTAGCAATCCTCTTGTCTCTGCTCTCTGGGTTCTGGAATCACAGCTATGCACCACCACACCCAGCTTCAGCCATGCGTTCTGAGCTACTTGTTTGAATATGGTGTGAGGGATAGTCCTTCTTTAGTGACCATTGGCTTTGGAGCATTCTGCAGCTTTAACAGGAGAAAAGGCCAGCAAATGTCCACAGGTGGTTCTCAACCCTGGATGCGTTAGAATCACCTGCAGTGTTTTTTTTTTTTTTTTTTTTTTTAAGATTTATTTATTTATTATGTATACAGAAGAGGGTGCCAGATCTCATTACAGATGGTTGTGAGCCACCATGTGGTTGCTGGGACTTGAACTCAGGACCTCTGGAGGAGCAGTCGGTGCTCTTAACCTCTGAGCCATCTCTCCAGCCCCCACCTGCAGTGTTTTTAAAACCCAGTCTCCTGGCTGCCCCAGGTCAAGACTGTCATCATCTCTGGAGTGACACATTGTCCAGGGGTTCTCACATTTGAGCATGCATCAGAACTGCCTGGGGGAGCATATTAAAACACACACACTCCAGGCCTAGTCCTCAGAGTTTCAGATTTTGTACCCTGGAAAAGGCAGGAGGCCTACTAATCTGTATTTCTAGTAAACTCCCAGGTGCTACTGAGCTACCACTGGCCTGGGGGCCACACCTTTGAACCACCATAAGACAACAAGGAAGCTTGTGGTGGCACACACCTTTAATCCCAGCACTTGGGAGGCAGAGGCAGAACTCTGTGAGTTCGAGGACAGCCTGGTCTACAGAGGGAGTTCCAGGACAGGCTCCAAAGCTACACAGAGAAACCCTGTCTCGAAAAAATAAAAAACAAAACAAAACAAAAAAAAAACAAAACAAAGAAACCACAGCATTGAAAGGCTGTCCCCTCCAGAACAAAGGACTTACAAACTCATACTGAGGCAAAACAGAAAACAACCAAAGACATGTGTGGTTGCTCCTGGGGTTTTCTCCAGGCAACTTTATGTGTGACTAGAAGCTGCTTCTCCTTGGGTGAGACACTGTGGATCAGAGTCAACAGATACCTGATGACAGCTTACTGGTAACTTAAAAGAGCACTGATCTGATAGGCTGGGGCCCCCGCTCAGCGAGGAGGCCATGAGCCTCATTGCAAAGCAGTTGGCGTCTGTGTCCCATGGCAAAGTAAAGCATGACTGAAGCTACTCTCTGCTGGGCAAGAAAACAAGCCATTCCTTGTTTCTTATGCTCAACCTCTTTTTGCAAGAGCAACTGAGCCACAAAGGATGCTAACTGGCTAAGGCGGCTTCTCCCAGCTTCCGAAACCAAGCAGCAAGCCCGGTCCTAATAGGCAGGACTAGAAGTCATGGAACGTTCCCAAGCAGGGCAACATGAAGGCAAGCTGAGAGGCTCCTCCTGGAAAATGCAGCGTCTGTGGTTCTCTCACAGGTTCCTTCTCTAGCTTGCCGCTTGTTCTAGCAAACCCTCTCCGATGTCCCTGCTTCCCCTCTCGAGACCAAAGCTAGGCTCTCCTGTCAGCTGTCAGGCTGGCTTCCAGAGCTTATCTTGATCTTGCATGCAAACTTGAAAGCGTTTTCCATGCTGATAGGGGAGCCTTCTACACCAGCATTCCTAGGACTTGTCAGACCCCAGGCCCACTTCAGAATTGCTGGACCAGAATCTCAGGGAACAAAGGGCCCGAGTGTCACCCTTTTTGTACAAGACTCTGGGCATTGTTAAACCAACACTAGTGTATGTGAATCTCTGAACTAGCAATTAATCCCAAGATTGGCACACTCTGTGGAACTGAGGCCATACCCCAGGAGAGACCCCAGAAATCACAGAAGGACTTGGGGCCGTGTTTTGAGAGAAGAGAAAGTTGGTACTTGCAGAAAGTAAAGAATTGCAGCATGTGTTTGTGGAACACATTGAAGTTCACAGTTGCTAATGGTTTGAATATGGTTTAGCCCTTCCAGACTCACACTGAAACTTAATGTTCACTATGAGCCGGCTCAGGCTCTGCCCTCATGAATAAATCCATAGTAAAGGACCAATGGGTTAATGCTATCTGAAAACTGAGTCTGTTGTAGAATCCAGCTTGGTTGGGCTGATCTCTCACCAGGGGATGTTTCTACAACACTTTAGGACTCTGTCAGCAAGGAAACCACCCCCCAATGGGGTCCTTTAACTTAGGACCAGAACGGAGAGCCCAAATCACTCTATTACTTATCCCATCTCTGGTGCTTTGTTATTATGAAATAACAACAGAAGTGAACGAAGATAACTGTCAAGATGAAAATCAGTCTGCGGCTTGAGAGTGTAGCCCAGTGAAAAAGCATGACCTTAGCATGCAGAGATCTTGGACTCTAGGATGCTTTTTTTCTTCCCAGTATAGAGACCCAGTGCAGGAGTTTGCATATGCTGGATAAGTACTCTTCCTCCGCCTATAGCCCCACCCCTCCATTGTTTAAAAGCAAGTCTCATGACATAGCTCAGGCTAGCTTCAACTAGCTAAGTAGTAGATGCTCTAGCTTCAAACTTGAGATCTCCCTGCCTCAGTCTCCTTGGTGCTGGGATTAACAACAGGAGCGGCTGGGTCCATCCAGGATGCCATTATTAAAATTTCCTTAAAAAGCAAAACAACATCTGTTAATCCTAGCACTCAGGGGGCAGAGGCAGGAGTACGGCTAGTTCAAGGCCAGCCTGGGCTATGTAGAGAGCTCCCAGGCACCATCCCAGGCTACATGGAGAAACTCTGTCTCCAAACAAAATGAAATAAAAACAAACAAACAGAACAAGCAAGCAGGGTGCGGCGGTGCACCTTACCCTCGAGGCTTTCGGGCAGCAAAAGCAGAAAGGCCACGAGTCCCAGAAAGGTCTAGGCTATAGAACAAACAAGACCTTGTCTTAAAAACTAACGACAAATAAGTAAGGAAAGCAAACTCAGAGTCCGAGGCATTGTGCAGTCCTAGTACCAGCAACACACTCAGTACCGGCAGCTTGCTTCCAACAGCTGTGACCTTTACCCAAAAAAAAACCAACCAAAGAATCATCTCCACCTGTGACCACAAAAGCTATCTGCAAGGAACACGGTAAACAAACTACTGATGAACGCAGGACACAGAGTCCTGGTCACTTGGCTCTTCCCATAGGTGCTAAACAGCCATTTCCTACTAGAGGTAGACTCTACTGTTGAGCTTAGCGAGACCCAGGCTGGGGGACCGAGGAAGAGGAAGCTTGGACACCTCGAGCTGAAGACAGGAGTCTGGCTGGTGCTTGTTTTGTTCCCTTTACCCACTGCTTAATACGACCCTCTGCCTCTAAAGGTGCTTCCAATGTATGCCACGTCCAGGCTCAAGGTTTTCATTACCCCCAAGATCATTAATATGTCATGGTTCTGCCTGGTCCTACAGAAAAGTTATGGATCAGGGGAACTAGAAGCCTTCCAAGCAGTATTCTAACACTTTACAGACATAAATCCCTGAGACTCAAATATTAGCTTCATGATGTATGCCCTTCGATGTATGAAAGCCACGAGGCATTTTATGAAGACCCAGGTTACAAACAGCTGTATTTTTTTTTCTCATCCGTAAAATGATGGGGAAAACTGCTAGATTTCAAACTACCCTTTGAACTTTGAACTCATTAGCGATGATAATAATGTGGGTAGCTCCTGACAGCAGATAAGGCACTTTTTTTCAGGAGGCATGAGGTCAAGCTCTCTGAACGTGGGGCAGGAAGTACTGAATCCACCTGTTTAACTCAGGCTGAAGGTTAACTGTGATTCTCTGGGCCCCGTGAGAACTTTGTCACCCCCTGCAATGGGGACAGTACTCATCATATCTGCTCCATGGTAGGAGCATGCTTCCCAAGAGGCAGTTCACAGCTGTACCTGTTACTGCAACTGTGAAACTAATTAGTTTACTTAATTAATTATTAACGTGCAAGGGACCAAACATCTGAAAGCGCCCAAGTGTACAAGGAGAGAAAGCCGTTCTCTGAAAACAAAGTTAGATGTTCTCCAATGACTTCACGATGGAAAGCAGTTAAATTGTTGCTGTGTAAATAGGTGTGCAGACAGATGAAGTTTGAGGAAAATTGTGACTCATCTGGAGTGACTCTTTGAATTGAAATGATGTTGCGGGTAACTTCAAGAGTTTAAGTTCTTGCTAGAGTAAAACAAACCAAAGCTAAAAAAATGACATGACATTACATGCGTGGTTTGCATAAGGAAATAACTCAAGGAGCCAGCTAGTAGATTAATATTCAAAGAGAAGGCCATGACCTGAATTAGTAGGAAGACTGTACTTCAGGTCAAGTACTGGAGGTTTTAGTGTTCATGAGTCTCTATTAACTAAACCCAGCCCCACCAACTCAAAGGAATTCTTATTATATTTCATTTAATTTCCACATTTTCTTGACAGGCAGGCTTCATTATCTTCCTTTTAGAGAAAAAAAAAAGCAAAACCCTGGGGGTTTAGGATAATATAAAATAACTCATTTGAACTCAAACAGAAATGAAATTCAAAATCCTGAAACCTTCCAAACTGCCCTTGAACTTGCAATCCTTCTGCCCCAGCCTCACTCAGGAACTGGGGGTGATAGCTG
Organism: Peromyscus eremicus; assembly: GCF_949786415.1. Classification (NCBI taxonomy): domain Eukaryota; kingdom Metazoa; phylum Chordata; class Mammalia; order Rodentia; family Cricetidae; genus Peromyscus; species Peromyscus eremicus. Next base: position 61,351,699 of record NC_081435.1, on the reverse strand, counting down.
TACATCACGTCAGCAGGCTCACTGTCTGTCTGTACTTACCATCGGAACCTGAAAACTCCTAGACAGCTAACTCCCTGTGTGCTCCCCAAGGGTGCAGACACTTCAGTCTGAAGCACCCGTATTTTCCCTCGGGCCTTTCTCCACTAAAACTCTCTGCTAAAATACAACAATCCATAACCCATCTAGTGACCCAGTTGTATAGTTCATTAATAGAAAAAAAATAATAAATGGCTTGCAGGTCTGTTATGGTCCACTTTCATCTTCCAAAGGAAACGTCACCCGATAGTAACATTCTTGGGATTCAGTTCCCTCCGACGCCAGTGGCCAGAGCACATTCCAGGATGGAACCAGGGCGCCTGCACGTCTGCGCAGTCACCTGCAGTTACCTTACCTGGCTCCTGGGGAGGCTGTCACGTGAGGATCTGCTGTTGTGGGGCTGGAGGCTGGTCCGGGACCCCTCGGGAGGCACTCTGTTCCAGCTGATCGCCAAATGTGGTGACTCAGCGAGATTTTTCCCGGCTGTGGTTTCATTCCATGCGAAAAGAGGAATCAGAAGGTGAAGAAGGGTCGGCTCGGAATTTGGAGCCAGCAGAGAATAGGAAAGCGAGACCAACGGGAGAGGGGATCCGTGAGTACGAGGTGGGGCCAGGGGCGGGGGTGGGGTGGGGTGGGGGTGGGGGCGGGCGCAGGACACGGGTGACGGGACTGCCCTCCAGGGACACCCACAAGGTTGTCGCTCGCCGACCCAAGGTGCTGTGCCCTTCGCGCCTCCGCATTACCGAAGGATCTCCTACCTGCTGCTGGCTGTGCCTGCCCCTTACTAATTTCTCCTGTCCAGTCCCACCCACACTTTGTCCAGAAAGAATGGCAATTCTCGGGACTTTTACCCTCAACCAAGACACGCACCACTCAGCGTCATTTCCCCACGTCGCCAGTAGATGGCGCCATCCTTCCAGTCAAGGCTTCCAGGGCTCTGGCCGCCTCTCCCCACATAATCCAGTTAGAGCAGCGTTTAATCTAAGGATTGGATGCTGTCCCTACGCCAAGCAGCCTCGTTGTAACTGACTGTCGCACTAACAAGTATTTCAACTGCTAATGCCGCCTCTTGCTCAGTACACGCCATATGTCCGGAAAGGAGCGATTCAAACACTCAACAGCTTAAATCATCTATTAGTTAAAAACTGAACAACGAGGTTTCTGCTGCCTCCCGCCGCCTCCCGGAGCCTCCCTTGGTGTGTCGTTTCTCCTTCCCTGAACTCTGCAAACCACGTGCGTGAATCTTTGCATCCATAAATGGAGGCAAATATGTATTGACTGGCCCTTTGTGGGATGAGGAGGGCAAAATGACCTTAAAGGGGCAGAGATAAGAGGGAAGCAGTCTGTTTTTACAGAGTTGAGAGCTGGTTATGCTAACAGGTAACATTCACGAATACTTCCTCAGGCTTAGCCCTAAATATTACATTAATTATTCCATTTAATTTTGACAGCAAACCAAGGAAACAATGCCTCGCATTATCCTCGTTTCCATACACTTAGTGGCAAGGCGAGAAGTCCATTACAGGCACGCTAATGCCAGGGGCTTGGACTCCCAGCCAGGATGCTGCTCTGCAATGGACCAGTTTAGAACATCCAATTAGGTGATAGGTGGATAAATATAAACCACATAAGTACATCAGAGGAGGGGAAGGGAAATCGATGGTCCAGAGCAAAGAAAAATGAAGATAAAACAAAACCCTCTCTGAACTGGACTTTGAAAATACCACAGCTGACCTTTGAGATGCAATTTCAATAGGGCAAGGACAGAAATAGCCCTGGAAGATGTGAAGGGATGTGTGGAATGCACGGGGGAGGGGCGGGGGGGTACCTCTGGGGAGCACAGTGGTGCCTCCCCCGCCCCTTGCCTCAACCTAGGAGGCAATCAAGGAATTAAGAAAGGCGCGTCTACACGAAGTGAGAACACCTGTGGATTTGCAAGTTCAGGTCTTCCAAACGGAGCTCTAATCTTTTCGGTGAAATCTGCAAGAGTAGGAATAGATTTGTAAAGGCATCATCCGGATGCTGAGCATTTAGTGCTATGAATGACCCAACACTGGACAGGATTATACCAGGGACAGAGGAATCCGGGGAAGAGAAGCCTGGGCTGTGCACTGTGACTACAGATCGCAGACCAGAAATGAAATGTACACCCCTGCGTGGACACAGACACAGAGGAGCAGTGTCTGTGCCTGTGATCAGCAAGCCTTCTACCACTGAGCCATGCCTCCAGCCCCAGCTGGTACCCTATTAATAATCCCTTCTTTCTAAAGTTACCCTGTATCCAAGTTTAAAGACATTTGATAGAGTATAATGTCCTCTCTGTTGCCAAATGGAAAACTGTCTGTTTAAAGGCACCAGGGAAACTGAGGCTGAGACTAGCAGTGGTCACTGGGAGCCCTGAGAATGCCAGCCGTGGTCTCACCCTGGCATCTGTACACCGTGGTCACAAGGGCATGGGTGGGGCTAGCACTCGAGTGTTCCCAGCACAGCGTGCACCAACTTATAAAGACTCTTTATCAAGACACAATGTCCAAGAGAACCCAAGACTCCCCTCCCTTAGCCTTATACCACCGTAAGATTCTGGGAGTTAGAAAAGTGTCACTAATAATTTGATGGTCACGTGTTGATATTCAGGTAAGGTGCTATCCTTAAAAAATAGCACACTATAATTATTTAATTTGATTATCTGATAGCTCTATTTTTATTCCCCATGGATATTTTCATTTTGTCAGAGAGACACCCAGGGGCGGACACCTCTAGAAGTATAAGCCACCAAAAGTAATGATTTCTCCTGAGTTATTGATGAAAAGGCATATCAAATCAATAGACCGTCCACTTTCCACTTAGACCTGTGAAATCGGGAGACAAACGACCTGTCAAAATGGCTTCTCTTTAGTTCAGCATTGACAGGAGAGCTTCCTGCCTGAGTGTGCATTGTCCGACCAGAAACGTGTCTAAAAGGAGGGACTCGCGTTTCCTGCTTCTCATCTTACTCCAGGAAATGCCAGGCCAAGCCTCGTCATCAACTTTCACTCCTAAAAAGAGGGAAGGGGATGGGGTGAAACTCAGGGGCGGAGCACTTGCCTGGCTTCTCATCCTTTCTTGCTTCATTCATCAAGTTTATCTGATCCTACTTCTGATACTAGGTTGTTCAGCCGGTGAAGCCGATACTCACCCTGCCCCCTGACAACCCACCAGGAGAGGACTTAAGACAGAGTATATGGTGTCCCTGTTAATCACAAAGCAAAGTGTCACAAAAGTTGCTGATTAAGAGCCAAAGAGCAAAGGGAAAAAAAAAAAAAAAAGCGGGCTCAAGCTGGAGCCCTGTCGATACCAGCCAGACAAGTAATCCTGGTCCCTCTTCACACTCCTCAGCCCACCTGAACCGGTGTCGGGGCCACCCGCAGCAAGAGAAGGCCCTGGGGAGGGTCTTCTCAAACATGCCACCGTCACCTCCCACTGTCCTGCATACGTGTGCTTTAGTAAGGAAGTGATGGTCATTGCTTCCAACCTGGAGTCAACTGCAGGCCACAGAAACAGGTGCTGGGCTCATCCTCAGCTTCAAGTATGCCGCGGCACACTGACGCAGGAGTCTCTCATGGCCCTGGTCTCCTGCAGATAAGAGTTCTGCAAACTGAACAGGAAGCTGCTGCGTCCTTGTCCCAGGGCTCTCCCTTCTGTGTTCCTGCCTTCATTGCTTGACAGTCAGTGCTAAAAACTCCCAGTCCTTCTGTGGACATCTCCTTTGACCCAGAAAACCCCCGCACTGCCGTAAGTACCAAGAAATTTAAACCTTCCCCTTAAGGACACTGGGAACTGCCCAGGCCACTAACAGACTTACGTCCAGCAATCCATCAAATGCCTGAGAGTTGTTGCTTTGCAGAGCAATGTGTCACCTGTCATCACAATATCCTGGACAGGTGCACCAGGCCAGACTGGCACAGGGCTGGTACAGAACCCAGCACTCCAGGAGCCCAAAATGTGCAGGTGACAGTGATCTCACGGGCTTACTATAGATGTCTCGATGAATTGATGTCTCTGTATCTGTGCCCTCCCTCTCTCTCTCTCTCTCTCTCTCTCTCTCTGTCTGTCTCACCAGGATCTTGCTATAAAGCACACACTGGCCTGGACTTCATCAGGCCTAGCTACTAGAGAGTCTCTGGTCACTGAACACATCCAGGTGAACAAAGCCCCACTGTGTGCCCTGTCCTCAAAGAGCTTGTGGCCAGAGCCCCCTTCTAGGTGGACTCTGCTGCCTCATTAAGATGATCTTTCCTGAAAAGGGACAGACTGCTTCTGTGCTAGAGGGGAGGGGCGGCATGGAAGAAATGGGCATCCAGAGAACACGAGGCCCAGGAATAAAGTCAGTGTATAACAAATGTAAATGACGGGGTTTAAAGGAGGGCACTGGGGTTGTAGCTCAAGAGTACTTACCTGACATGAAGGAGGCCCTAAGTTCGATCCCCAGTACTAGCAGAGAGAGTAGAAAGGAGAGAAGGGAGGGAGGGAGGAGTCCTAGTTAATCGCTCCCACAGCGTCTCCAGTGCTCCTATTTCCCAGAAGTAATCATGAACTTACGTAGTCATTTTTTAGTCTTTCTGGTTAAACCCATACAGATCAACAGCCCGTGTTGTACCACACATTAAACAGAATAGATACAATCTAGAAACTGTTCGGAGCCGCCTTACCTGAGTTATGCAACGAGGAGCCCCGGGCACCCGGCTTTTCCTTCTGTGCTCATCCTGATGAATGACAAGTACAGCTAACTCTAGGAACACTGCTATCCTCTGAGAAAACCCGCAATCCACAGTGAGCTGTATTTCGTCCTTGAAGATGAAACATTGAGCACATTAGAGAGATGCACAAAAGGGCCTTTTGTAGACTCTCTGCCCCCTGCTAATTGCTGGAGATACCGAACAGGGCACGTGGCTCTGCACACTCGGAAGATTCCCGGGGTGTGTTTTTCTTGCTGTTCGAGCTGGCTGCAAGCTGCTGTGGATCAACAGAAAACAGATCAGCAGTGCCCACAGGAGAGAGCCTGCGTCCACGCGTCCACACGTCCACACTTCCATGTCCACGTGGTTTCCCCTCTGCCCTTAGCAGCCCAAAGTGTTCTTACTAGGTGATTTCGACCTCCCAGCCATTCTCTGCCTGTGTGACAAGTAGGGAAGTAGAGGCAGTGTGAGTCGTGGCCTCCCCCAAAGATTCAAGTTAATGGGGCTGGGATCTTGGGGTTCAGCCTCCTGCTCTCCTGCCTTGACCAGCTAAGGGCGGAGTCATTGTCCCGCCTCCCACCTGGCCTGCTCTGTCTCCTTCCTTGTTTGTCTCTTAAGTCTATTTTGAGCAGTGCTTAACATGTCCTTTTCGTTTTCAAATTTCAAATTTACGTTTTTCATTCATTCCTTCACTCCTTCACTGGGAACATGTGTAGGGTCAGAAGAGTCAGTTTTCTCCTTCACCAGGAATCAAATTTAAGTCCTCATGCTTGGCAGCAAGTGAACCACTTTCACCCACACAGTCTTTTTTTCTTTTTCTTTCTTTTTTTTTTTTTTTCTTTTTGCATGCTTGGTTTTGGTGTTCGGGAGACAGGGTCTCATGTAGCCAAGGCTAGCCTCAAACTCACTGTGTAGCCACTGAGAATGACCTCCTGATCATCCTGCCTCTGTCTCCCAAGCGCTAGTATGTGCCACCAACCACATCTGGCTTTGAAATAAATGCTTCTTGTATCAGTACCGGGGATTGAACCCAGGGCCTGTCGCATGCCAGGCAAGCACTCTTCCTCCGAGCCATGTCCCCAGCCCTTCCATCCTCCTTAAAATAACCTCCTCCAGGACTGTGCTGTTCCATTCGATTTCACATGTAAATGGTTGGACCAATGACGTTCCACACGGTGTCACGTGACAGGAGAGCACTGTCAGACACTATTTGACCGAGACAGCAGCAAGCCCATGTCCAGAGTGCTTTGTAAGGGTGCTGTCACTGCCCACTCACTCTCTTACTGAGACAGCGGACCCTTCCATGAGAGAAGAAGATACCAGCAGGACCGCATTCTTCTATGTACCCCATAACAGATATACCACGAGCACCCCATATTCAATCCCAGAATGCCCCCCTCCTACTACAACTCCACCACAGCACTGCAGCTCTCTTCCCAGTGTTGGTTATTTGAGATCTCCAGAAAAAACCGAAGGGGGCCATTGTCAACACATGTGTGCTCACAAACCGAGGGCATGGATCCCAAGTGCCTGGGATGAAGGGCAGCGTCCTTTGTTGGCTGATGGTGCACACTCCTTCTGGGGATGCATTCTCAATCATCTCCAGGAAGGACAGGAGAGCAGTGATGTGCGAATCACTGTTGTCATGGTCCCCCAAACCAGGATTTGGGGCCTTTGTTTTTGACACTCTCACTCTCTGTCTCTCTGTCTCTCTGTCTCTCTGTCTCTGTCTCTGTCTCTGTCTGTCTCTCTCTTATAAACTCGGGGAAGTGACAGTTGATTATGACTTAAAACAGCTTAAGATTTAGATTTTAGGAATGAAGCCCTACCCTAGTCAGAATGGAAGGCTACTGATGCAAGCCTTTAGCAGGCAAAGTGGACCATGGCTATCAAAAGTCCACATGTGAGCGCCTTTGGCCAGTGGTTCTTACAGAGTTACCTACCCGGAGCCTGGTGCGCTGAGCACACTAGACAAAGCAGTTCCTTCAAGAAAAGATTTTACGTCCATCTGCCATAAAGTAATGGTAGTAAGCACTTTAAGTGATGAGATCTATACTGCATGGTGCCCACTGGGTGCAGCGTACTGCTTCTGCGTCTGTAGGCATTAGCCCTGGTTGATGACGACCAGAGACTGTTCGATGAAGGGTATTTATTATAACAGCAAAACAAATGTGGGAAAAGCCTGCCAGCAAGGAGCAGGTTAAATAAGTATATCAGAATACTTTCATCATGTATTTATTTACTTAGAAACTGTTTCACATTGCTCAGGCTGCCCTTGAGTTCACTTTGTAGTCGAGGATGACTCTGAAATTCCAGCACCCCACCCTCACATCTGGTTTTCTTGGTGTCAGGGATTCAACCCAGAGCTCAAGCACAGGAGGTGAGTGCTCTATAAACTAAGGGGCAGCCCAGCCCTAGGATACTGTTAGACAACAACAACAACAACAAAATAATAATAATAATAATAATAATAATAATAATAATAATAATGTGCATTATAAAAAAGAACCTGTCAGATCCTTGTCTGCTGTCCAAGGAAACAGTGAGGCTCTGGTAAGTGAAAAATATCCCGGTGTGTAAGAGACTATACTACAATTCAGTTTATGTGCATCTTTTAAAAGCAAAATAAGCTGGGGCTGGAGAGATGGCTCAGCTGTTAAGAGTGCTACCTGCTCTTCTGTCTTGGGTGGCTCACGACTGCCTCTAACACCCGCTCCAAGGGTTTTAATGCCCTCTTCTGGCCCCCTCCCAGCACCTGCACACACAGACCTATACATAATAAACATCAATCTTCTTTATCAAAAAGAAAGATAAGCCGAAATGCCTTTTTTTTTCCTTTTGAAAGGATATTGAAGAAATCACTAACCTCCAAGGAGAGTAACTAGGTTAGGGAGAAAACTGTTCAAATGTACACATTCATATATTATCTGCATTTTATTGTTAAAAGTAGTTAATATTTTCATTTTTAAAATGATAAAGATTATTAGAATAAAAAAATGACAGATCAGATCTTTTTTCTCTTGTATCTTTTAGCGTGAAAATAAAATCTAAAGGGTATTTTTTCATTACTCTGTGCCTCCCCCAACAGAATACACTATAAAAAGAAAAAAGATTCTGAGCAACAAAGGGACAGAAAGATCTCTTTCCATTTGCCCCTTGGTACAGGCTTCTGGAAACAAAGCTGACAGGTGATACACAATCACACATTTATGGGAGGGGAAGCACATCATGGGGCACATTCATATCTCAGGAACTCAGTCCTAGCTGAGCGTAAGCCGAGCACAAGTAGACCTACCCACCACTGGACAGGCCAGTCACCCACTGTCCACTCCCTCCACACGTGCTGAGTGAGTGTGGGGGAGGGGGACAGCTGTCCTCCCTTCTGACTCTGTCCCTAGAGGAAGGAGACTTCCTGCTATGTGATCCAGAAGTTTAAACCACCATTTTATTCTTAAAAGGAAAGGTGAATTTGTTATTACAAATTCTGTGCTACAAATGCACTCCTCCAAATGAGTACTTATTCAAGGTAGGTACACAATATTGAAGAAAATAAAAAAGAGGGAAAGAAAAGGACTTTCTTTGATGAGCAAAAATTACACTTAATTAAGTAACCTAGCAATCCCAAATCTAACAACAGAGTGATATATATATATATATATTTTTTTTTTAAAGAGGAAATATTTGTGTTACACAACATTTATTTATTTATTTATTTATTTATTTATTTATTTATTTATTTTCCTATCAGGGGCAGAGAGCCGGCTCAGTGGTTAAGAGCACATACCGCTCTTGCAGAGGACTGAGTTCAGTGCCCAGCACAGTTCCAGGTGGCTCACAACTGCCTGAGACTTCAGCTCCAGGGGGTCCTCTTCTGCCCTCCATAGGCACCTGTACTCAGGTGTACACACACACACACACACCTAAAACATAATAAAATAAATCTTGAGGATTATTTTTCTTTCCAGAATGGATGTCAAAGGAGAACCCTTAGTTATAAAAAACAGAACAGTTTTCTACTTTGGATTTTGCATTTTGTAGCATGACTTTGTCCCAATGTCAAGGAGCCAGACCTTGACTTTGACTACAAATTATAAACAGTTTGGTGAAGGCTACATACACTCCATTCTTGTGTGCACTATAAAAGAGGTTTTACTGACCTCTTTCTAGGGCGAGCTCTTCTCTCTGCACACCAGGGCAACAAATACCCCTTATATCTGCAGAATTTCTGTTGGCAGACTGATTATTTAGAGTATTTATTTGCTTATCATCTTTGCTTGACTGCCTTAACTGTATCATTAAACAAATATTGATGCATTCATTAAACTTTTATTGGGAATTTTCTAGGTCCCTGGCTCCCAGCCCAGTACTAGAGCCCAGGGAAAAATAAAGATAAATACAAGATTAAAAACTATATGGTTCCATCCTTAAAAGACTTCAACTTTTCTGACCAATGTTCACTCTGCTGTTTCCTCTATCCTCTGAGCCAGGACCATGGTGAGGCAAGAGACTTTGGTGGGGGGAGGGGGGCGCGTTTTGCCCTGAGGTTTCTGCAGGGTACATACCAAAGAGTCAACCTGAAACTCTAGGGCTCCTGTTTCAACTTGGGCTTGGTTCTGAAAACAATAGTCTCACTGACAGGAAGATCATTCAGTGTCATCTTACATAAAATAATCCAAAGTGGTTGTGTGCCTTGAATAGAGTTTTCCTGAAATTAAGTGGCAGAAGTAGGACCTAAACACAGGCCCTTAGCTTCTTCAGTGATGGGATAGCCATTAAAGTTCTTCAGAGACACGGGACCAAGAGGCATGTTATAAAAGGGGGATGGCTCCAGAATCCTTGTAGAAACCAAACTCCATGGATGCCTGAGTCCCTTGTCTACATATAATGTACCCACAACCTCCCACAGGCCTGAAGTCATCTCTAGATGACTTATAATGCTTAGCACACTGTAACTGTTGTGTAGATGGTTGTTACATTGCCTTTGGGAATGATGTCCAGTACAGGCACATTTTTTTCCTCAATAATTTTGATCCATAATTGATTGAGCACACATATGCAAAGCCCTAGCTGTAAGTGAAGAGGGAGACAGGTTAAAATAGACAGAAAGGGGGAGAGATTTTAAGAAATTGGTCGACATAGTTGAAACTTGGCAATCCCCAAAGGTTAGACCACAGGCTGGAGGCTGAGAGCTGAGCTGTGGTTGGAGATCAAGGGCTTTTGCTGGCAGAATTTCTTCTTGCACAGGGGAAGTCATCTTTGTTTCTTTGTTCTATTCAGACCCTCTGCTGACCAGGTGAGACTGTCTGATTATTAACGAGGATACTCTGCGGGACTCAAAGCCCAACCAATTTGAGCTCATCCCAAAGTTCGTCCACAGAAACATCCAGCCAGATGACCAAACTAGCCAGATGGCTGGGGGTGGGGTGGGGTGGGGTGGTAATGACAGCTGCTGCCCTGCCTTGTGACCTGAGTTCAATCCCTAGAACTCACATGGTAAAAGCAGAGAACCAATTCCCTCAAACTGTACTCTGCCCTCCATACATGTGTTCCATCATCTTCCCCCCTCCATCTACATATACATCTACATCAAATAAATAAATTAATAAATGTTAAAAAAAAAAAGTATGACCAGACCATTAGGCATCCTTGACCAGCCCAATTGACATAAAATTAACTATCACCCTAAACAGGCATAATATTTATATCATGTAATTTAAGGGCAATTATTTTTAATTTTGCTTTTTTTTTTTATTTTCCTCCTCTCTTGTGATCTAAGCCACCCCTTCTCCAAACATTACTCCAATTCAGGTCAGTTTTTATTTGAATATGAAATGTCCCTTACAAGTTAATGTGTTAGAGATTCAGCCCTTATCACTATTTTGGGATGTTGTGGCAATTTTAGGAAGTAGGATTGCTGGAGGAAGAGGGTCCCTAGCAACTCGTCTTTGAGAGGTCTTCTTCGACACTACTCCTGGGAAGAATAAACCCCAGATAGGAACTAGCTACAGACCAAGATAATCATATTGCCAAAGTCTAGCTTGGATAACAAGTTTCCTGAGGTCATTAAGAGGAGTATGTGGGGAGGGGGAGCATAAACAACTTAAAAGCAGTTTCATCACTGAAAGACCACCACAACATGGGTGGTGACCCACAAAAGCTGGAACCCCAATGCTCTCTGCATAAGTTGTAGGCAGCTCCAGAGGTTGGGGAAATTGCTCCTTAAATATCCCTAACACCTTGTAGAGGAAGGGACTTTGGAAGTCTGATAAGTTTCAGGGACTTTCTAAGACTTGTGACTTGTTTACTTGCTAAATCTTAAGAACCCTCCCTTTAGAACTTCCTGAGTCTTAATGAGCTTCCATCAGGGATGGACTATTTCAGTTAGGAGGAAATCACCACACAACAGGAATATCATGTCCCAGCCCAGACCCTTTCCTGGCTGCCATGAAGTGAAGAACCTCCTCTACCACACACTCCTGCCACCATGAAGCACTATGCTCCAGAACATGGAAAGAAGTTAACCATGGACTGAGCTAACTCTGGAATGGAGAAAAAAATACATTATTCCTTCTTTTGAGTTGTTCTCATGGATGTTTAGTCACAATGACACAAAGCAGCCAAACACAAGGACCTTCCAAGATCCCTGCCAAAGTATCTCTACCCATTTTTCCACCATCTTTTCCCAATCTACCTAGTATATTTCTTTTGGGGTCATCTTTCAGGAGCATCCAACCATGATACCATTTCTGGGAGAACCTCATCATGAATGAAATAAAGCTTGAGCCTGGACTCTTGGCTGTCTGTTCAGTTTGGCTGTATGTGCTGTATAGTTTTATGTAAATTTGACACAAACTGAAGTCATCTAATAGGAGGGAACCTTGACTGAGAAAATGCCTCCATAAGATTGGGCTGTGTACAAGCCTGGAGAGCATTTTCTTAATTAGTGATTGATGTGGGAGGGTCCAGCCCATTATAAGTGCCATCCCTGGGCTGGTCCTGGCTATTATTATAAAGTAGGCTGAGCAAGCCATGAAGAGCAATCCAGTAAGCAGCACTCCTCTATGGCCTCTACACCAGCTCCTGACTCTAGGTTTTTGCTGTGTTTGAGTTTCTGTCCTGACTTTTTTCGAGGATGAACAGCAATGTGGAAGTGTAAACCAAATAAACCCTTTCTTCCCCAATTTGTGCTGGCCATGATGTTTCTTCACAGCAACAGAAACCCTAAGACAGTCCAGTCTACCAGTGTGCTAGTCTGGACACTGGCTATCTGGTCAACCCACACTGTCTACTCCATCCTGCTTCTCACAGCTGCAGACACAGCTTTTCTCACGAGCAGCTCTTTTTTCTTCTCCAAAAATGTCTACCTTCTTGTCCATTTGTCATGGCCTAGATCAGGCAAAATACCTTGGAATCCCCTCAATTAGCTTAGCTATTCCTTCCAGGTCTTGCTCAGACCTCGCACTGAAAGGCTTCTTTTGATACACCTCTCTCCATGTACTTCATGCACATGTAGAGGCCTTTATCTCAGTCAATTTGCATAGCAACTATTCCACAGGAATCCGTCCCCCATTGTTTAGCGTTTCTTGCACCCCATCTCAAGTCTCTGATACCAGCTCAGTGTCTGAGGCATGAAGGGCTTCTAGCAAACTGGTCCCCAGTCATGTGAACCTTTACAGTCTTCAGCACACTTTGAGACTGTTCCTTCCCTTTAACAGAGCAAGCATTGGTTTGAAGCATTCTTTACACTTGAATTTAACCCCACAGAAGCAAAACAACAATTATAACGCTTTGCTGGCTTAAGAAAACATGTTTTCTTCTTTCCCAACAGCCAATTAAAAGTAAAAACAGCTTGCCAGGTTGTGGTGGCACGTGCCTTTAATCCCAGCACTTGGGAGGCAGAGGAAGAGGCAGGCAGATCTCTGTGAGTTCGAGGTCAGCCTGGTCTACAGAGAGAGTTAGTTCTAGGACAGGCTCCAAAGCTACACAGAGAAACCCTGTCTTGACAAACAAAAAAAGAGTGACTGTTCTCTATCTACAGAGACTTTACTGCTACAATCAAATAGCAAATAGACCAGGTTAACCAGGGATGGCACCAAACTTGGATATTTTGGCATAGGTGACAGAGAGATACCTTGGAACACAGCTAGGTTGTGGTCACAAGTCCAAATAAACAGAAAAATAAAGAGAGACACAGTGTTCATTGGGCAAGTTCTGGAAGGGTATAAAGATCAACACCCTTTAAAGCCAACAGGATTTTAAAAAAGTGGCAGTTGTGTTTTTTAAAGCAAATGTAAATGAAGAATCATCCTCTAGTCTGTGTTTAGGGTTTGAGTTTGGAGCTAAGATCTAGGGATCTGAACAAAGTCAGGAAAGAGTCTCAGCACCAGGGCTGTGGACACACACTGTTCATTGAGTAAGTCTTAGAGGGAGAAAGACTGCTCAGCTCTCAGTCTTCTGTCTTGAATATCAGGCAGAAAGATTTGCAAAACTTCCATAGTCTTCTCTCGGGCATGGGTTCCTTTGAAAACCTTTTGTTTGGTCTAGGTTGAGTAAATTGAATGTATGCTTTGGATATAATGTGGTTTACTCATATGGGGGTGCAAACAGATGAGAGAGGACATGGCTGCCCTTAAGAAATGCCTGGGAAGGGCTGGCAAGATAGCTCAGCAGATAAAGGCACTTATCCTCCAAGCCTGATGATCCGAGTTCATGTGTGCACCCCTCCCCAACAATAAATAAATGAACAAATTTCTGAAAAGAAATGCATAGGTAATTAACAAACCAAACTAGTGTCCCCGGTTCCATTCTCCGAGCTCGTCACCACATCCCACAACACATTTTCCAGCTGATCTCTCTAGTTCCACCTGCTCAGCCCGTCCTCACGTCCTGGTCCGTAGGAGATCACTGCAATGGTACAGCCAACAAACATTATGTAACAGGTGGTTCTGGGAAGTAGACCTGGGAGATTTCCGGTGGCGGCCTGAGCTAATGAATTCCCATCTCTTTCCTCTGGGCATGTTCCTCTTCATTTGAATAGACCTGATCCAGCGAAACTTCATCCACTTTTATAACTTAAAATTTTTAGGTAAGGGTTAATTTCAAGTTTGACATTTATTTGTTTGTTTGTTTGTTTGTTTGTTTGTTTTCCAGACAGGGTTTCTCTGTGTAGTCCTGGCTGTCCTGAAACTCACTCTGTGGACCAGGTTGGCCTCGAACTCAGAGATTTGATTGTTTCTGAGGCATGCACCACCACTGCCTGGCCAAGCTTGACTTTTAAAAAAGACTTAGTTATTTTCACTTACATGTATGTGTGTAAGCCTGCATGAGCATTTGTCTCAAAGCATTGCCTGTGTGTATGTCAGTAGATTGATCTTCTAGTACTATCCAGTCTTCCCCCTTTATCCGTTTATTACCCATCAAATGAATTTGGAAAAAAATGCATTTGCAATGAACATGTGCCAACTTTCTTATCATTGTTCCCTAAAGGACACAGTATGACAACTACTTGTACTCCATTTAATTTGTACAAGTTATCAGAAGTCATCTAGAGAAGGCTTAAAGTACGCTAGAGAATGTGAAAATGCATTTCATACCATAGACTTGAGTATCCAGGATTTGGGTACTGTGGTGGTTTGAATGAAAATGGCCCCCATAGGTCATATATTTGAATGCTTGGTCCCCAGTTGGTAAAGCTGTTTTGGGGAAGATTAGGAGATGTGTCCTTGTTGGAGAAAGTATGTCACTGGGGATGGGCTTTAAGGTTTCAAAAGCCCATGATAAGCCCAGTGTCTCTCTCCTTCCCTCCTTCCTGCTAGTGAGTCAGATGTAAGATACTGCTCCAGTGCCATGCTTGCATTTCTAGTAAGCATCAGGATAGAGTCTATTGATGGAAGATGCAAAGCACATAGGACCTCTTTCATAAGAGTGAGTTTTATAAACCAAGAGAGACACAAAGCTCAGGTTTTGGGAGGGATTTAGGAAGGCTGCCTCCATAGAATAGCAAAAAGATCACTGGGTTGTTAGACAACATCCACTCCAGGCTTCCAGGTGATCAGGTGTCAGTCATTCTCTTCCTATGAAGGCCTGTGTGTTTAACAGCTATGGCTCCTCCAATGCCTTCCCTAAGCTGTGCCTCTACAATATATGAGAAATAAAATGTTATGTTTCTGAATGTCTTATTTAACTTAATTGGATAATCTACAGTCTCATCCAGTTTCCTGAAAATGACATAATTTCATTCTTCATTGTGGCTGAATAGAACTCCATGATGGAGGAGAGAGAGAGATGACTCAGCAGTTAAGAACACTTGCTGCTCTTGAAGAGGATTTGAGTTCGGTTCCCAGCACCCACATCAGGCAGCTCACAACCATCTGTAACTCCAGCTTCAGGGGATCTAATTCTAATGCCCTCTCTGGCTTCTGTGGGCACCTGCACACACGTGACATACTGTGGTGATATTTTGTTTGTACTCTCACAAATACAGCTTGCCTGGAGGTCAGAGTGCCAAGCTAGCCACTAGAGGCCAGGCAGCGGTTGGCACATACCACTAATACCAACACTTGGGAGGAGGAAACAGGAAGTGATATGGCTGGGCGGAGAGAGGAAGTGATAAGGCAGGGTGGAGACAGGAGCTTGGCCCTTTCAGGCTGAGGATTTGGTAGAGGTAAGAAGTCTCTCTAGTGGCTGGCTCCTTTACTGATCTTCCAGCATTTACCCTGATATCTGGCTCCAGGTTTTTATTATTAAGACCGATTAGGATTCATGCAACAACATACAGACACATAAATAAAAAACATTATGTATATATGCCATATTTTCTTTATTCATTCACTTGTTGGTGGACATCTAGACTGATTCCTAACTTAGCTGTTGCATCCATAAACGTGGATGTGGAAGTACCTCTGTGCTAAGCCGAACCCTTTGGCTATATCCCAGCAGTGGCGTAGCTAAGTCATATTGCTGTTCTATTGTAGCATTGAGGACCCTCTATATTGAGTCTCACAGTAATTGCAGTAACTTGAATTCCTACCAAGTGTCATATGAATTCCTTTATCCTCTCTATCCTTGCCAACGTTGTTTGTTTTCTTGATGAATAGGAAAAAAAATAGAACGGAATAGAAGATGCTCTGGTGGACATACTGTAATGCATGTGAAGTCCCCAGCTACTCAGGGAGCTGAGAGGATCACAAGCCCAGAAGTTCAAAGCCAGCCTGAATAGTATAGTATAACTCTGTCTCTTAAGGAAAAATAAAATAGCAGAAAGTGTTTTACCTAGTGAGGTTAAAAATTGTTTCATGAAAGTTTTATTGCAAGTTTGCATATGTGCATATGTGTTTCAAGTTAATGTAAAATAGATTTCTAACAATCAAAAAAATTAAGTTTATTGAAATACCACATGGCAACCCACAAATGTACAGAGTTTTGTGTGCCAATCAAACCTGGAAAGAATTAAGCCTCTGAAATAAAAGCTCTCATTAGCTGCCTAGCAAATATTTGTTGGGTTGAATTGATTTGCTAGTGTGTTTGCAAATTTACTTAATAAACACTAAGATTGCATCTGCAATATTGACCCTTGCATCTTTTATTTAAGTTGATTATAAATGGAGGACTCCCGCAGGCTGACAATGGTCAATGGAGGTCAGTAAAGGTTCTTTTGCAGAGACAAGTCATCCTATTTACCAGGACTGCTTCATAATCTTTCATCCATCTTCAACCCCACCTGCTATATGGAATAGAGTCTGAGGTCTCCAGACAGGTGTCTAAAAAGAAAAAATAAAGAAGTCCCAGGGAAGCATGAGGTGCAGTAGGCCATTAGCAAACACAGTCTTCCATTCCTTTTCAGCTCCAGGAACAATGGTCCTCTCCTGATCCAGATGTTTCCTCACAGTCAGAGCATGGGGACACTGCGCCCTATGTTCCTCATAGATGACATCACAGGTCTGATCCCCAGTTGTTCTGGCCTTGAGTGCTGGGCATTTTTCTTTGTAATGTTCTGTCACGAGGCTGCACCGCAGTACCTAGTACCTAGTACCTAGTACCTAGTACATCCCTGAGGCATATTCTTTCCACCAGGGGACACAGCTTCCTGTTGTCCAGAGTCACCACAGTGTTTTATTTTGTTTGCTTTTTCCCTTTCTTTCTTTCTTTCTTTCTTTCTTTCTTTCTTTCTTTCTTTCTTTCTTTCTTTTAAATATAGGGTAACTGAAGCTGGTGCTTATGAGGTAGCCCAGCTTGGCTTGGAACTTATGGCCACCCTCTTGTCTTAGCTTCCCAAATGCTGAGATTACACAGGGATGTGCCACCATGTCCTAACGTTACCACTGTTCTTAGTGCTCAAGATGTACCCCACATACCTTATGCTGTACCCCAGGAAACTGCAGCTTGCTGGGCCCAGGACATCCCCACAGCTCCCTTCAGTATCTAATTGTCCATCTCTCCTGCAGAGTTCTCTGCCTGGCTGCCTAAGTGAGGACAGGTCTATCAGCTGAAGAACGTAGTGATGACTAAACCTCATCTTTGCCCTGCTGGTAAGCTACCTCCAGTGATGCTTTGAAGGTATGTTGGGGGTGAGGAGGGCAAAGCTCCCTGAGGTCCCCTTCCTGGCTCAGCCTCCCTCCTCCATAGGAGAGAGACACCCTCTCCATTAACAAGGAACCAGTGTCCCTGGGTTCCTAGTGTCCACAGCCTCCTCTACAACATGCAGTTGTTGCCAGAGTAAGTTCTTTGCATGGCTCTGCCCTCTACTGACAGGTGGGTAAGTTCTATGGTTTGAACTCTACAGCCCTAGAGCCACACTGTGGAAGTCCAGCTGGACCAGGCACGCTCCTGCCCTGTCTACAGCATTCTTGAGCAAACAGGCAAAGAGTTAACACTTAAACAAGAAGTGGTTGATATTCTGAAATGGTTTCCTCTGCCATGGGCTTGATCTATCCTACTCTGTTTAGGCCATTTGCCAGGCTTTCTTAGCCATTCTCTCCAATCAGACTCAGCCTTGGGACTGCACGGCTTCCTCCTCTGGGCCTAGATTTCCCTAGAACCTGGCGGTTCCAGGGATCATTACTAAGGAACAAGCTGCCTCTGTGGTCTTCCCCGGTCATGTAGATTTCATTCCAAGCCCAAGAGTATAAAACATAGCAACATAGCTACTGTAGAGGAATTACTAAATGGTCTTATTAAATAAAAACCTGGAGCCAGATATAGGGGTGAAAACCTGAGAGATTAGAGGAATAGGAAAAGCCACAAGCTAACTTCACCTCATCAACACCTCAGTCGAGAGAGAGAGAGAGAGAGAGAGAGAGAGAGAGAGAGAGAGAGAGAGAGAGAGACCTACTTCCTGTATACCCATGCCTATATGCCTTTCTGTTCTGCTATCTCGTTTGCTCTCTGTCCAGCTACATCACTTCCTCTTCCTGCCTAGCTCTATCACTTCCTGTCTGTCTGTACAGACCTCCACACCTTCATGGTTAACTAATGTTGAAATTTAAGGCATGTGCCACCACGTCTGGCTCTGTTCCCAGTGTGGCCTTGAACTCACAGAGATCCAGACAGATCCCTGCCTCCCGAGTAATAGGATAAAAGGCGTGTGCTACCATTGCCTGACTCTATGTCTACTATAATGGCTGGCTTTTTCCTCTGATCTCCAAGCAAGCTTTATTAGAGCACAAATAAAATATCACCACAAGCTACCCATCAGGATTGAATTTCCCAAGGAAATACAGCAGCTCCTACCTTCCCTTCCTCATGGCTCATCCCGACGGAGACGGCATGAGTGGTTCAGTGGAGAGTCGGCCCTCCAAGAAGCTTCCAGATTTCTGAGGGTACAGTAGAAGGGGAGTGAGGCAAAGAGCTTCAGAGGGACCGAACACTAGAACCCACTAGATAGCTGGAGTTTACAAAAGGCTGTATATGAGTACTCTTGGTTCCAGATCTAAACATCCCACCCACCACTGTTTGTGTCTCAAAGCTACTCCAAATTCCCAGAACTTCATTCAGTGCAGACAGCTCAGGAGTGATGCAAATCAGCAATATTCTAAAAGAAATGGAATCGCCCAGACTCATTAAGGAGATAATAAGATCTCCTTCAGAAAATGAGAGAAAGTCCTGGTCATCGTCTGTGATGTAGAAGACTGGACACTTTGCAGAATTCTCTCCCTAATGAAAAACTCTACTCAGTGATGGGTGTTTAGGCTGTTACCTGGCTCTGAGTACCACAACAAAATGATTTTTGAAACTTTCTGGGAAGCTGGGGGTCATAGCTAGAGAGATGCCCTCAGAGGTTAAGAGCACTTATCACTCATGCTGAGGACCCAGGTACAGGTCCCAACATCTTCACTAGGCAGCCCACAACTGCCCGTAACTCTAGTTCCAGATAATTCAATGCCCTCTACTGGCCTCTATGGGTACCTGCATGCAAGTGGTAACCCTAAACTCATGCAGACACATGTAGATAGATAGATAGATAGATAGATAGATAGATAGATAGATAGATAGATAGATAGATAGATAGATAGGACCACTAGGTTCTGGTGGTACTGTATTGCTCTTTGTGTTGTTTAATGTGTTCTTACACTACCGTCTACCCATTTCTCCCTTTAATCCAAACAGATGGGGTTCCAGGTCACTCTTCTTCCAACTGGAGCAGGTGGGGCCTTTGGCTCCTGTGGTGGTTGTTCTTCCCAGTCGGACCAGGAGGGGACTTATAGCTTTGGTGGTCTATGTTCCCAATCAGTGCAGGATGGGTGTATGGCTCCAGTGGTCACTGGTGCTGCAGAGGATGGTTGGTTTGGTGAGGGGAAGAACTAGCTGCCCAGATACAGTACCACCAGAACCTAGTGATCCTAAAACAGCAAGACCTGAACATCTCAAAGCAGATGATCCAGAAGAAAACAACCTTAAGAACAAATTTATGTAGATGATAAAGGACCTAAAAGAGGAAATGAAAAATTCCCTTAAAGAAATGGAGGAAAAGACAAACAAAAAAATCGGAGGAAATCAAGAAATCTCTTAAAGAAAGTCAAGAAACTCAAGAAAAAAACAATCAAACAGGTGAAGGAAACAGTTCAAGACCTGAAAATTGAAATAGAAGCAATAAAGAAAACACGAACTGAGGGAATTCAGGAAAAGGAAAATCTGAGTAAATGAACAGAAACCAAAGAGGCAAGCATAACCAACAGAATACAAAAAAAAAAAAAAAAAAAAAAAAAAGACAGAGAGAATCTCAGGCGTTGAGGATACAATAGAGGAAATAGACTTATCAGTCAAAGAAAATGATAAATCCAACAAATTTTTAACACAAAACATCCAGGAAATCTAGGACACCATAAAAAGACCAAACCTAAGAATAATAGGGATAGAAGAAGGAGAATTCCAGCTCAAAGGCACAGAAAATATATTCAACAAAATTATAGAACAAAACTCTCCCAACCTAAAGTAGGACATACCTATGAAGGTACAAGAAGCATATAGAACATCAATTAGACTGGACCACAAAAAAAGTCCCCTCACTACATAATAGTCAAAACACTAAACATACAGAATAAAGAAAGAATAATTAAGAGCAGCAAGGAAAAAGTTCAAGTATCATATAAAAGCAGACCTATCAGAATTACACTTGACTTCTCAATGGAAACTCTGAAAGCCAGGTTATAGAAGTAACCAACGGTCTTATTAAATAAGAAACACAGAGCCAATACAGAGATAAAAGCCAAGAGGTCAGAGCAATAGCTAAGAGCGGTGGTCCTACCTCTCTGAAAGAGACATACTTCCTGTGTGTCTGTCTATAAAGACTTTCTGTTCTGCCTTCTCATTGGTTGTAAACCCAACCACATTACCACCTTGTCACTGCCTGTCTATACAGACCTCCAGGTCTTCTATGGTTGGTATTGAGATTAAAGGCGTGTGTCTCCAATGCTGGATGTATCCTTGAACACACAGAGATCTACCTAGCTCTGCCTACCAAGTGCTGGGATTAAAGGCGTGCACCACCACTGCCCAGCTTTCACTGTGGCTTGCTAATAGCTCTGTCCCCCGGGCAACTTTATTTATTAACACCAGGTCCTGGACAAATGTTCTGCAGATATTAAGAAACCACGGATGCCAGCCCAAACTACTATACCCAGCAAAGCTTTCAACCACTGTAGATGGAGAAAACAAGATATTTCATGGCAAAACCAGATTTAAACATTACATATCCACAAATACAGCTCTACAGGAAGTACTAGAAAGAAAACTCTAACCCAAAGAAGCTAACTGCACCCACCAAAACACAGACAAAAGATAACCTCACATCAATAAATCCCAATGAAGGGAAATACACACACACTACCACCAAAAAATAACAGGAATTAAACGCTGGTCATTAATATCCCTTAATATCAATGGACTCAATTCACCTATAAAAAGACACAGGCTAACAGAATGAATATGAAAACAGGATCCATCCTTCTGCTACATACAAGAAACACACCTCAACCTCAAAGACAGACATTACCTCAGAGTAAAGGGTTGGGAAAAAACTTTCCAATCAAATGGACCTAAGAAACAAGCTGGTGTAGTTATCCTAATATCTAACAAAATAGACTTCAAACTAAAAATCAATCAAAAGAAATGAAGAAGGGTATTTCATATTCATCACAGGAAAAAATCCATCAAGAGAAAGTCTCAAATCTGAACATTTATGCCCCAAATACAAGGGTACCTACATTTGTAAAAGAAACATTACTAAAGCTCAAATCATACATTAAACCACACACACTAATAGTAGGAGACTTCAACACCCCATTCTCACCACTGGACAGATCTGTCAGATGGAAACTTAACAGAGAAATAAGAGAAACTGATGTTATGACTGTCCTGAGGACTAAAGAAGCCCCGCTGCCACTCTCCTCTGGTCCATCGACGATGTACACGAACACTTCTTGGTCTACTCTATGAGAACCCTCATCACATGGACCATAGTAGCTCCCCACTATAGTAAACACCTCATAATTGAAATGAACCTGCTGTGTGTTTGACATATTTGGTATCTAGAGCCACCTGTGGATATAACATGTGCTTAGTAAAATCTCACAAGAAAATTGAATCAAAGAATAAGTGTAACTGACAGAAAAATAGCAGAAATATATTAAATCCCTTTTTTAGAGTGTTTCGTGTTTTCCGAGCTGGCCTCAAGTATGCTGTATAGCAAAAGATGGCCTTGAATTTCTGATTCCCTTGTCTTTCCCTTCCTAGTACTAAGATTACAGTTGTGTGCCACCACACCTGGTTTATGCAGTGCGGGTGGTCAGGCCCAGAGCTTTATGCAGCCTGGGCTGTCTGCCACCATGCCTGCATTTGCCGGCATAGTCCTTGCCTTCACTGACTCTTAGCCCTCTGGAACTATAAACCCAAATAAACTCTACTATAAGTTTCTGTGGAGGTTTGAATAAGAACGGCTCCCACAGGCTCATATGTTTGAATGCTTGATTCCCCAGTAGATGGAACTGTTTGGGAAGAGGTGTGGCTTTGTTGGAGGAGGTATGTCACTAGCAATGTTCTTTTTTTTTGTTTTGTTTTTTTATTTTTCAAAACAGGGTTTCTCTGTGTGGTTTTGGTGCCTGTCCTGGATCTCACTCTGTAGCCCAGGCTGGCCTCGAACTCACAGAGATACGCCTGGTTCTGCCTTCCAAATGCTGGGATTAAAGGTGTGTGCCACCAACACCTGGCGTTAAGGGTTTTGTTTTTTAATTCACTTATTCATTATGTGTACAGCATGTATGACTGCAGGCCAGAAGAGGGCACCAGATCTCACTGCAGATGGTTGTGATCCACCATGTGGTTGCTGGGAATTGAACTCAGGATATCTGGAAGAGCAGTCAGTACTCTTAACCTCTGAGCCATCTCTCCAACCCCACTAGCAATGTTCTTTAAAGTTTCAAAAGCCCATACCATACCCAGAATTTCCCATTTAGCGCTCTCTCTCTCTCTCTCTCTCTCTCTCTCTCTCTCTCTCTCTCTCTCTCTCTCTCTCTCTCTCTCTCTCTCTCCCCTACCTCTCCAGCACTATGCCTGCCTGCCTGCCTACTGCCATGTTTCCTGCCTTGACCGTCACAGGTTACTCAAAATTAAATGCTTTCTTTTATAAGTTGCCTTGGTTGTGATATTTTAGAAAAGTAATAAGACAGCTGCCTTGGTCATGGTGCTTTATCACAGCAAAAGAAGAGAAAATACAAGGTCCTTGATTGATTTGGAGTTTTGTATAAGCTGTGAGATAAGGGTCCAGTTTCACTCTTCTACATTTAGCTACCCAGTTTGACGAGAAACACTTTTTGAAGATTATCTTTTTTCCAACATGTATTGTTGGCATCTTTGTCAAAACTAAGGTGGATGTAGGCATGAGGGCTTATGTGTGGGTCCTTAATTCTATTCCATTAGTCGGTATTTCCATTTTCATCCCAGTATTATGTTGTTATTATTATAGCTCTGTGGTATGACTTGAAGCCTGCAATGATGACATCTTCAGCAGTTTTGTTATTGTTCAGGATTGTTTTGGCTATCTGGGCCTTTTTTGTCTTCATATAAAACTTAAGATTGTTATTTTCAATTTCTGTAAAGAATTGCATTGGAATTTTTATGGAGTTGTGTTGAATCTGTAATTTAGTTATGGTAGGAAAGCCATTTTTACAATATTAATCTTGCCAATCTATGAGCATTAAAGATCTTTACATATTCATGTATCTTCAGTTTCTTTTTCAATGTCTTTCACTTGGTTAGATTTATCTCAATGCATTTTTGAGGTTGTGGGAGGGACTGTTTGATTTCATTCTTGGTTTGTTTGTGATTTGCATAGAAGGCTACAGATTTTGTGTGTTAATTTTGTATCCTGCTACTTTGCTGAATGTGTTTTTCCCCTGTAGGAAGTTTCTGGTGAAGTTGTGAGGAGTCAGCAGGAAATAGTCAGGGATGAGGTCATAGGGAAAGAGATAACAATCCCATGGAGCAACTGTACTGTAAAGAGAGAGAACACCCTGGCCCTGCAGCTAGGACACAACCTCATTCCCCTTTGTTATGTCCTCAGACCAAGGACCATCCATGCCCCGAGATTGAGTAATGGGAAAGAGGAGGAGGAGACAGCCTCCTTCTCTGAATCTTTACTTCATTATCTGTTCCTGGGTGTCCAGTTCTGTGTTCACCCTTGGAAAGGACCCACCCCCCTAGACAGTGGACCTTCAGCTCAAGATTCCCTGTTGCCAAGCCTTTAGGGTCTCTTATGTACAGAATTATATCATCTGCAAAACAAGGATACTTTGACTTCTTTCTTTCCATTTTTTATCCCCGAGACAGGTTTTCTCTGTAGCTTTGGAGCCTGTTCTGGAACTCCCTCTGTAGACCAGGCTGGCCTCAAACTCACAGAGATCAGCTTGTCTCTGCCTCTGGAGTGCTGGGATTAAAGGTATGCACCACCACCATCCAGCTTCCTTTCTTATTTTTATCCATTTATCTCCCTTGCTTGTCTTATTGCCAATCTTGTTCAACTGTGAATCCTGTAAGCTAGAAAAATTACCACCCTGATAAGACATGCCCACTGGTCAATAGTGTCATGATGTCATGATAGCAACTAACCACTTTCTGATTGGATTTAATCTTGCTTCACAAGTTGAAACCCATATCTGGCACCAACATTTGGGCCAAGAACCTGTGACTAGACACGCCATAGGCCCTAGGGGAGAACCTACTGCTATTTCTTTCTGCTAATGACTCCCTCCTTGTTATACCCATGGATTAGTGCATCTCTCAACCGTCACCAGAGAAGCTCCTTTCATAGTAGGTGGTTGTTAACACAAAGACCCACAACTGGTCAAGGTGAAGAGACTAGAAGACTGCAGAATGTCCAGAACTGTTCTCTAGGTACAAAGGGGGGTTGCACAGATAAACTCTAGCAGTTGAGATAGCATGCACAAGACCCCCTCAACTCAAGCCAGATAAAATCTGAACATGAGAGGGGAAATGAACACAAAGTTTACCCCTCACTAAGGAGCTATTGGCAATTGGCAGCTGCTGGGAGAGGGAGAGTCAGTTTCTTTAAAGGTGCGGCCCTTGGTGGGTTGACCATGTTTCATTGGATAGCCAAGAGCAGGTGAGCAACGCCATCTGTACTTGATGGGTTTAAGAAAAAGAAGAGGACACAAAGTTAGCAGAGAAGGAGATGGATCTAGAAGGAGTTTTGGATGGGGTAATGTGAACAAAATACTCTGTACAAACTTCTCAAAGAAATGGTGATGCTGTTAATAATAATAGATGGCTTGGTGGATAAAATGCCACCAAGGTCAATCCCAGGAACTCTTCCCAAAAGTTGTCCTCTTAACTTCACACATTCACCATGACAAGTTTACACACGCATATGCATGCACACACACACACACATGCATGTGCACACACATACACACACATGCATGCATACACACACAGTGGCAATAATAATAATAATAATAATAATAATAATAATAATAATAATAATAATAATGGAAAGGAAATGAGAAGGAGGAAAAGGAGAGAGAGGGGAAGAGGAAAAGTTTATTTTAAGGAAATAGCTCACATTATTGTTGTTGAACAACTCAAAGTCTATAGGGTAAGTTTGCATACTTGAGACCAAGAAAGAGCTGCAGCTCAAATCCAATTTCTTCTTGCTCAAGGCAGGTTAGTGTTTATTCTACTCAAACCTTCAACTGGCTGGCTATGATCCACTTATGTAGGAACCTTTGTGACTCAAATTGCACTGATTAAACATGAATCTCATAAAAAGACATATTTATAGACTTATTCCAAATAATATTTGAGCAATATGTAGATGCCCTCGGGCAGAGAAGTTGATATATAACATTAGCCATGATGGGCCGCCATAACAAGCTATCACAGACAGGGGGCTTAAACAACAGAATGGTATCATCAAGAGTGTAGACAGCCTGGTCATGGTGTCTGCAGGACTGGGTTCATCTGAAGCTCCACTCCTCAGCTTACAGGTGACCATTTTCTAACCCTAATGATCTATGTCCATCTATGTCTGTGTCCAAACATTCCTTTTATATAAAGATACTAGAAATATTTGATTAGAACCCATCCTCATCATAGTTCCATTGCCTCTTTACAGACCTATCTCTAAAACTCAGCAACACTCTGAAGGACGTAAGTGCTGGAGCGTTTAGCTCTATGACTTCCAGGGGAACATATTTCATATCATACAGCTCATCATAATGCAATTCATTTGTTTAAATGAACAGTTCAACGAGATGGGGATGTCTGCAGCTATCTTCAAGACTGAAGCAACCGAGGCCCAGAAATTAGTCCAAGGCTGTGCACCTAGAGTCCAGCTGAGAAAACTCACACGGCTTTGAAGCAGGCAAAGATAAGGAATAATAGTTAACAGTCCGGGACTTGATTTGCTTCAGGTTATGCACACCCACCCCACTTCTTTTTGTAAAGATTTGTTTATTTAATTTTATGTGCAAATGTGTACACTTGAAGGCATGTATGTATACCAGAAGCATGCAGGTGAATTCAGAGGCCCAGATAGGGCACTGGCTACTCTGAAACTGGAGTTCAGAGAGATATGAACTGTCTTATGTGGGTGCTTGAAACCAAACTGGGTCCTCTGCAAGAGCAACAAGTACTCTTCACTGCTGAGCCATCTCACCTCCATTTCTAAAGAATGCAAGTGGCAGCCTAACCCCTTTACCTCTTTGTATTACGGACATACACTGCTCTCTAAATGATGGCTCTAGTAGTGCCAACCGTCCCATTCCCCAATCTCACCTGCATCAGGCTTCATGTACACTCATTTCTGAACAATACTATTTTCCTCACCCCCAAGAACCACAAAATTCATAAAAATTCTATTTGGATATATTCCAAATGTACTTGGGAAAGTCAATATAGCCTGAACTGGTATGGGGTACATGGGCAGTCAGGTAAAGCTGTGTCCTCAAGTAAACTTTTAGGAAGAATCCTTGGTTTACCACCTTATGCCTATGCATAATTGGGTGTGCATATCATTAAAATCAGATGCATTGTGGGGAGAGACATAAGCAATAGGAAAAATGAATATATTACCTAATCTGTCAATCAAAAATAGGGAACCACCCTGTCTTAGTTAGGGTTTCTATTGCTGCACGTGGCAGCCTAACTCCTGAAACACCGTGACCAAAAAGCAAGTTGGGAAGGAAAGGGTTTATGCTGCTTAAATTTCCACATCACCGTTCATCACCAAAAGAAGTCAGGACAGGAACCTGGAGGCAGGAGCGGATGCAGAGGCCATGGAAGAGTGCTGCTTACTGGCTTGTTCCCCATGGCTTGCTCAGCCTGCTTTCTTACAGAATCCTGACCATCAGCCCAGAGATGGCCCCACCCACAATGGGCTGGGCCCCCCACATCAATTACTAATTAAGAAAATGCCCTACAGGCTTGCCTACAGCCTGATCTTATGGAGACATTTTCTTAATTGAAGCTCCTTCCTTTCGGATTGCTTTAGCTTATATCAAGTTGACATAAAACAATCCGACACAATTGACCCCTTTTCAACTTGACATACAAACACATCACTGCTAACCCACAACTTTTCCTTTCTTGTTCATCTCCAAGATGACACATTAATATCAATATCACAATGAAAAATATTTTACAAACTTAAAAAGTCCTGTCTCAAAAACACAAAAACAAAACAACAAAAAGATTACAGTCTTTACAAACACTTTAAAATTCAATCTTTTTGGTTTTTTTTTTTATTCAAAGTCTCTCTCTCTTTTGGCTTTTTGAGACAGGATTTCTATTTGTACCTTTGGCTGTCCTGGAACTCACTGTGTAGACCAGGCTGGCCTCAAACTCACAGAGATTCACCTGCCTCTGCCTCCTAAGTGCTGGGGTTAAAGGTATATGCCGCCGCCGCCGGCACCCAGCTAATTCAAAGTCTCTTTTAAAATCTAAAATCTCTTTTAAAATTCAGTCTTTGAACTGTCAGCTCCTGTAAAATACAAAAATAAATATATCCTTACTTCAAGAGGGAAGACCAAGGGAACAGTCACAATCAAATCAAAGCTAACTCAAACCCTAACTGTATAAACAACACAATGTCCAATGTCTGGGACTCACTCACAATCTTCTGGACTCCTCCAAGGGGCTCAGGTTACTTCTCCAGCTCCCGCCCTCTGCAGCAAACACAGCTCATCTTCTAGGCTCCAGCTGGCTCCACTCCACACCTGCTGCTGTTCTTGGTGGTCATCCCATGGTCCTGGCATCTCCACAGTGCTGGGGTCTTCTGCTGCAACTGGGCTGCACTTTCACCCACAGCCTCTCATAGGATCTCGTCACGGTGCCACGCCTCAGCTTCTCTTCATGACCCCTTCAGTCCTGGGCCTTCAACTGCCACTGAGGCTTCACCTTCACCAATGGCCTCTCCTGGCCTCTCACAGTCCTAAGCTGAAAGGACCAAGCAGATGCCATAACAGGCTGCTCAGTCTTCTCTCAGAGATCAGGCCTTGAGCAAGCAGTTTCTGGGAGAGCCGTAAACAAAAGACATAGTCCTTGCAGTAGCTCCCTTTCTGCACGTACTCTGACTGCTCAAGGTTCAGCCAGTTGTTTACTGTCTGGGACCCCTCACCAACTTAGAGCTACGTGTGTGGGTCAATGTGAATGTGTGAGGCCAGTCAGCCTCCATGGCAGCTCAAGGACAGAGCCTGGAACTTATCCAGGCCTGCCCAAAAGTGATAACTGTAACCCTCAACCAGTAAATTCAAAGGTTACACACCTCACCCAATCATATGACTCAAAGGCTTGTACCACCCTGCTCATGGTTTTTCCCTTTAAAAACCTCACCCTGAGCGCTCAGGGCCGTCCTCCTCCACCCGCTGCGTCAGTGTTGGACACGGACCAAGCCCAGGCTTGCTTGTTAACAATAAACCCCTGTGTGTTTTGCATCGGGTATCAGCTCTGTGGTGGTCTTGCTTGGGAGGGGGGCGGTTGTCTCAGGACGCGGGTACAATAAAGCCTCAGCTGCTCTCCATGACCCCTTCATGCCTTCAAAACCAGCAGCACCTCGGGACTTTTATGCTACCAAGTTCAGCTGCCAGCACAAGGTACAACCTTAGTCACCTCTCAACACAGCTTCTGTGTGCTGACTCTCAGGAAACACTTCTCAGGTTTCACTTCAGCGTTGCTGGTCTCTTCTTAATCACCACTAATTTCTCAGCTCCAGCTGACCAGCATCAACTGTCCCAGTAATGTAAAGGTTTCGCCTTAGTAGTTCTGGTATCTGGTTAATCACAGCTGATTCTTCAGCTCCAGCTAACCAGAACTTTAATTCAAAATAACAAATGGCCCTGATAGAGTCTTTAAACTTCCCTATGAAGCTTTACAAGCCAGGCCTCCATCTTCTGCACTGCCCTCAACATTCTTATCTTCTCCTAGAGAAGAGCTCACCAAGCACTGAACACTCAATGGCTTTTTTACACAAAGTAGGCCCTTAAGAAACTAGGCCCCTTTTCCTTTAAACCACTTAAAAAGAGACCTCAGACCTGGGGCCCTAGGGCATTGTCTGTGGCTTCTGCTCCCTTGCAGTGTCTGTCTGTCTGCTCTCTGTCTCTCTATCTCTGTGTGTGTGTGTGTCTGCCTCTGCCTCTGCCTCTGCCTCTGTCTTGAGAGAGGGTCTCACTGTGAAGCCCTGACTGGCCTGAAATTTGCTATGTAGATATAGACCAGATTGGCCTTGAATGCACAGAAATCCCCCTGCCTCTGCCTCCTGAAAGCACCACAAGTAGGTCTATTTTGATTCCTTGATTTAAAGGAGCCCAGGAACCTAGAAATCCCCTGTTCCGACCTGGGTCCTACAAGGAGGAGTTTGAGGTGAACTAGAAGTCACTTGCTCCGTTGTACTTTCTTAAGTTCCTAGATAAGAATGTAACACCCTGGTGCACAGGTGGAATGATGCTGTGTGGCTTTGCCCACGCATACCCCACAGCTATGACTGTCCTGCTTCCACTCAGGTCCATCCACACCCAGTAATCCAAACTCCAGGTGAACGTGTGTGCTCTGCTAGTGAAGGGCTCCTCTACTGCACTTCTCTCCCACCAAGGCTTAGCTCACAACATGAATCTCAAGGGGAAGAGAAGCCAAGATACTGTTCACAAACGCTGCTGCGGCATTATCCCCATTTGGAAGAGACAAAACAGTTATTTTTATTTATTTAAAAGGGCAGTGTGAAAAGCCAAGATAAATTATGTACCGAGTTCTGTGGTTTGGCGATTTGAAAACAAAGAGCCGGAAGGAAGGACTTCCTCTCTAGCTCAGCCCTGCTGTCCTTTTCCCCTTTCACTTACTTGCTAAGGTGACCCCGGGGCACAGCACAGGGAAGTCACTCTGCAGCTTGCAGTTTTCAAACAGAACTGCGTGGTTTGAGAAGACGCTCACCCAGGACTCTTTCAAATTAAAGGAGACAAAAAGTTATTCTTAGGTGGCAGGCTTTCCCAAACACACGTAAATGGTAAGAGACAAAATTTAACCAGGAGCAGGTTTACTCAACAGTTTGGGGTGGTGCGGTAGACGCTCGTAGGAAGGGAAGCGGGTCGCTTTCAAGTACGCTGATAGGTTTGGGTGTACCCTAGTTTTTTAGATCTTTTATGGGCCTCAAAAGTTAGTAACAAGGTCCTTCATTGTGACAAACATGGCTGTGTGTAGTTGTCTCTTTAACTATGTAAGAACCCTGACATTACAGGGTTGCAGAATTACATGGTAAACTAGGACTAGCCTGCGGTTTGGAAGGTAAATATAGCCCAGTTACCAGAGTCAAATGTCTACTGGTGAGAAAGACTTGCAGACACATACTTGGCTGTGTGAATGTTTTACAGGTCCCAGTTCTAGAATCAGGCTCAATAATTCTTGAGGCAAGGTCTCACGCTGTGCCTCTGACTGGCCTAGAGTTTGTTATTTATAAACAAGGCTGGCCTTGAACTCACAGAGATCCACCTGACTCTGCCTCCTGAGAGCCACCACACTCAGCCCTATTTTTGATTCCTTGATTAAGAGACCAAGAATCTAGAAATCCCCTTATCATAAGATAATAATCATCTACATATGGTGTGTGCGTGTATACGTGCATGTAGAGAGAGATACAGAAAGGCAGAAAAGTTTATACAAGAATATATTATAATATATTCTATTGACTTCTACTTCACATATATTATAATAATAAATAACATTTGTTTATACTATAAATCTATGGTGGTTTGAAGAATGGCCCCTGTGGTGGCCCACAGAGGCTCCCTAGTAAGGCCTTACTCAAGGTCAGAGAATCTGAGCTTGCTTTACTCAGCAGGGCTGCATAATAGGATGATTTAGCCAGGGATGTGGTTACCAGGTGTTCTGAAGGGTCTACACTTGGCTGTACATTGTGCTTTGATCTTGAAAGAGGGAGGTCTTTTGCCTCTCCCCTTGGCAGTGTATAAAAAGTCCATTAGACTAAAACTGGAGGTGAGTGGGTATTGACCCAGAGCCCTCCTGAAGCTATTCTGTGTCTCTTTCTCTCCATCTGTGCCTATATTTCTATCTAATACTTCCTCATTCCTCTCTCCTCCCCGCAAGAACCATTCGACAAGTTGGAGCTGGTCTCCCACAGGCCCCCATAGGCTCATATATTTGAATGTTTAGTCATCAAGGAGTGATACTATTTGAGAAGGATTAGGAGGTATGGCCTTGTTGGAGGAAGTGTGTAACTGGGGGTGGGCTTTGAGGTTTCAAAAGCCAACCCAGGTCCTGTGTCTTAGGGTTTCTATTGCTGTGATGAAACACTATGACCAAAAGGCAAAGTTGGGGAGAAAAGGGTTTATTTGGTTTACATTTCCATATCACTGTAGATCATCCAAAAAAGTTCAGGACAGGAACTCAAATAGGGCAGGAACCTGGAGGCAGGAGCTGATGTGGAGGCCATGAAGTAGAACTGCTTACAGGATTGCTCCTCATGGCTCGCTCAGCCTGCTTTCTTATAGAACCCAGGGCCACGAGCCCAGGGATGACACCACCCACAATGGGCTGGGGGCTGGGCCCTCCCCCATCAATCACAGGCTTGCCTACAGCCCGATCTTATGCAGGCATTATCTTAACTGAGGTTCCCTCCTTTCAGATGACTTTAGCTTATGTCAAGAGTCTCTCTCATCCTGCTGCTTGTAAATCCTGATGTAGAACTCCCAGGTCCTTCTCCAGCACCATGTCTACCTGTGTGCTGCCATGCTCTCCACCATGATGATGACTGACTAAACTTCTGAAACTATAAATAAGCCCCAAATTAAATGCTTTCTCTTAGAAGAATTGCCTTGGTCATGGTGTCTCTTCACAGCAATAGAACTGTAACTAAGACAGCATCCATATAGTCTATCATATATTCAGGTATAATCATATATTGCTTATTTCTATTGAATTACAATTTATAGCATATATAACACATTTGCTTTCATAAATGTGGAGACAGAGAGGTTCCCTGGAGACTCAGGAAACTTCATGATCCAATTTGAAGTCCTCAACATCAGAGAGCTGATGGTCTAGATTCTAGTTAGGTCTTGAAGCCCTAAGGACCAAGAGCGTTAAGGATGGAAAGTCAATGTCTCAGTTGAAGCAGGCAGAGCGTGAATCCAACTTTCTTCTCCCTTTTTATTCTACATGTGTACCCAAAGGGGATGATGGCCACTTATACTGGGGAAAAACCATCTGACTTACTCAGTAAATTAATTCAACTGTGAATATTGATCGTGGAGGAGGCTCAGTGAATAAAATCATTCACCATACAATCATGAGGACCTGAGTTCCAATCCTCAGAACCTATGTAAAGGTTAGATGCATAGTGCAAACATCTATAATCCTAGTGCCCCTAAGGGAGATGGGAGATGGAGACAGGAAAAACCCCTGGAAGCTCCTGGGTCAGCTATCTAACACTGGAGGTTGTCCTCTGACCACCAACACACAATCACATGTCGTGGTACACATATACCCACATTCACATCCCCCAGATTTAGAGTTCCAGTAACTTGGATCCATGTCCAATTCACTTATCTTTTTTTCTTTTCTTCTAAAAAATTTTTAATTATTTTTTAGATTTATTTTATTTAGTGGGTGTGAGTGTGTCGCCTGCATGTCTGTCTGTGCCCCCCATGTGCCAGGGGCCTGAGGAAGCGGTGAGCCTCCATGAGGGCGTTGGGAATCAAACCCCAGTCCTTTGCATGAACAACAAGTGCTCTTAACCACTAAGCCAGCTCTCCAGCCTCATTATCTTTTATTTTCTCACTCTCCCTTAGCCCATTAGCCTTCCACTCCTACCAGCATGCCTTCCCTATCATGATGGACTGTATCCCTCAGGAAGTGTAAGCCAAATGAACCTTTTACTTCTTAACTTGCTTTGACAGGATATTTTACGGCAACCGTGAGAAAGTCACTAAGATACCCAGGCCTTTGTTTTTCAGTACAGAACCCCTTGAGTGGGCTTCTCAGTTCAGATTCTCTCCTTTGATGTCAGTTTGCATTTTCGCAGGTTAGAACACGTGATGGGTAAGGTCCTTTCATGTCGGTCTAGGGAAGAACACAAGGTTTCCCTTTAATAAGTCCGTCATTTAACAGTTACAGCTACGTTCTCTCGACCACATCTGTAACTTCAACCTTGCCTGTGCTCCTCTCCTTGCCAAACTACTAATTAAAAAAAATTTTTTTCTTCTTTTCATCACTAAAGAACTGACTAAAAGCAATACGCAATAACTACGCCTCAGCTTGGATGTTATGATGACTTCAATTTTTTCCCGCTAAACAACTTAGTCCATTACCTTTTTGTAAAAAGATTTATTTACTTATTTTTATGTGTATGAATGTTTTGCCTACATGCATGTGTGTGTTCTATGTATATGCCTGGTGCTGGCAGAGGCCAGAGAGGGCAAGAGGGCATTGGACCTCCTAGAACTGAAGTTATAGATAGTTGTGAGCCACCATGTAAGTGCTGAGAACTAAATCCAGGTCTTCTGGAAGACCAGCTAGTGCTCTTAACCACTGAGCCATCTCTTTGGCCCGGTCTTACCTTATTATAATACAGTCTCATTCAAGTTTTTAAGATAAAAGGAGCAAGCACATAATTTTTTTTTTGCCAGAGTATAACACAAATGGCCTCTACCCCAGTTCCTGATAAAGTCCAGTTCCCCTCCGAAACTTCATGAATACAGTCTTTATCGTCTTCCTTCCACTGACATACCCTCACCAGAATAGCCCATTAAGCTCTGCTTACAGAATTCTAAGACTTCTCTTACCCAAAGATCAAAACTCTTCCATATTCCTCCCATAAACGAGTTCCAAAGGCCCATGACCCACATGGTGCAATTTTTCACCATAGTGGTCCCACACCTCCGTATTGATTTTTGTATCAGTTACTTTTCTCACTGCTGGGATGAAATATCTCACAAAAGAAATTTACGTAAGGAAGGGTTTCCTTTGGCTTACAGTTTGAGGGGATAAAGTCCATCATGGCGGGTAAGGAATGGCTGTGAGAGCATGAGGTGGTTGGTCACATTGCATCTGCAGTAACAAAGCAGAGAGAGAGAGAGAGAGAGAGAGAGAGAGAGAGAGAGAGAGAGAGAGAGAGAGTAAGTCTGGTGCTCATTCTCATGTTTTCATTTTTCTCTTTTTATTCAGTCTGGAACTCCAGCCTGATGCTGCCCACATTCAGGATGTGTCTTCCTTACTCAGTTCAACCTCTCTGGAGAACCTTCACCGACAGTGATGTGTCTCCTAGGTGATTCTAAACAGTTGAGTTGACAATGGAGTTTCATCACACAGGTCTTAATACTAGAAAAAAAAAAGTCTCATAAATTTGGAAATCCCTCACCCTTCCTTCCATTCCCGTCCTCCTGGTTTAGACCTCTTCATGGTTTTGCTAGTCTAGAGGATGTCTGTATCTTCTCATGTGGTCATCTGTTCCCATATCACTCCAGAATGCCTCAGAGTTATGTTTTCACCCTGTCACTATTGTTGTCTTATCGTCCTGACAAACCTTTCAGTAACTACATTGCTCACAGAACAGAGCCCAAATTATTCAACATCAGGCAATCCCAGCTTCCAAGTCAACCCGCTGGTTTAGTCTTACAATCTCCAACTATATGTTCTTTCTAATGGAATAAGTCCTAAGATTCCGTGTTTAACTTCTTATTGACAAATTATTTCTACCTTTCAGAACCTTAGGAGTGGGGCTGGAGACATGGCTGGGCAGTTAAAAGCACATACTGCTCTTGCAGAGGACCCAGTGTTGGTTCCCAGCATCCATGTCTAGTGACTCGCAACTGCCTGTGACTACAGCGCCAGGGAGGCCTTCACAAGCACCTGTACCCATGTGCACACATATAGATAATTTTAAAAAATAAAGATAAGCCTTTAAAAAAAAAGAAAGAACTCTATCTTTCAAGGCTGAGATCAAAAGGACAGTTCTGTGCGAGGCTTCTGTTGTAACATGAATGTGAAATGGCCCCTTCGGGCTCGTGTTCTGAGTGCTTGTTTCTCATGTTAGCACCGCTCGGGGAAGGCTGTGGAACCTTTGGGTAGTATGACTGATGGAAGTCCCTGGGGCTGGACCACTGAAGGGTGGAGCCCAGCTCCTCATTCAAGCCTCTCTTGCTTCCTGCCCAGTGTGTGCGGCTGCCACACTCTTCCAACGTTACACACTCAACAACTTGGCAATGCCTCCCCTGCGACCTTCTGAAACCGTGGGCCGAAATGAATGCCTGTAGGTTGTTTGACCACGGTGACTGACACAGCTTCTTTTATTTCCTCTACCTGAAAGGCTTCGGGTGTTTCTCATGCATATCTGTGAACCACCCCAAGAGTACTCAACACCTCTTTGTATATCAGTAACTCATGTGCACACCCTAGCTCTTCCAAACTGCAAACTCCACTAAATTGAGGAAATGACTTGGATATCCTTTTTAGTGCCTCACATACTCTCTTACATTATCTGTTAATCCATTTATCCACTGGTGGTGAATTTACTCATCATTTAAAAATGTAGTTAAATTGCTTCGGATTTTTAAAATTTAGGTATGTTTTGTCAAGAAATGGTGTTAATGATTTCTCATGTTATCAT
Source organism: Peromyscus eremicus (assembly GCF_949786415.1). Lineage (NCBI taxonomy): Eukaryota > Metazoa > Chordata > Mammalia > Rodentia > Cricetidae > Peromyscus > Peromyscus eremicus. The sequence goes on along the minus strand of NC_081435.1, from coordinate 61,315,828 downwards.
CTTTCAGTCCAGAGGTTAATCTGTGTGTAGATGAGTTTAATGATCAGTTCAAGTGAATTGTATTCTAGATAACAGTGCAGGGGTTTCTTGGTGTGTCCTATAAGAACCAATTCTTTTGTCTTCCCTGGGAGTTAGGGGAGGAAAGGAATTCAGAAGGTTAGGCAACACATTCAAGGTCTCAGCAAATAAAGGCCAAGATTAGATTACAGCTTGGCAAGGCTCGGAGAGTGTTTGTGCTGGGCTCTCCGAGTGAGTCATCCACACAGGCGTGCTGACAAGCATCAAAATCTGACCAACAGCCCACGTAGGACACTGAAGATAGGTCTCTGTAGATAGATGGTTGTCCTGTCAGCCTGGTGCGTGAAAAGAGCTGGGCCTTCATCAAATCCTCTTTGGGGAGTCAGTCAGGCTGTGAGATCTGACCTTAACACAGGAGAGGGAAGGTGGACAGGGAGTCCAGCAGCCTGGGAAGGGAGTGGTGGGAAGGACAGACAAAGTGTTCCTCTCTCATCCCAACACCCCCCCACCCCCCCCACCCCCCCGCTGTATTCGCCAAGAACCACGAGAAGTACAAGGACAACAAACAGGTTTGACCTACTGGGGCATGAAATATTTCAGGCTCCCAACAGTAACATCTTGATGGGGATGATTAAAAAGGCTCCCCACATACATCCCACAGCACATGCCCTGATGGGGAATGCATTCCAGATCCCCTTGTGGACAGATACTAAATTTGGGGTGGCCTCCCCTCAAGGAGTCAGGTCTAGATGGGTCGATGTGGAACTGAAAGATTACACAGATAACCAGCCCAAGCCTCATTCTGGCCCCACTACTCTCTGTAAACACACTAGGGTGAGTCCTCTGTTAGCAAGCTCTAGAAACTACTCAGGTGCCAATGCTGTCCAAACCCCTCTGGCCGATGCAGACTCCTCTCAAACTCATCCTGCCACCCAAGTGATCACTCTGAAATCCAGGAGTGGCCGCATCACTCATTTGCTTGAGACCCTCCAGTGTTTCTTACTGTCCCATCCTTCTCTCCTCTCCAGCATCATTCTTGCCTCTACCCTCTTCCCTGTTCTGGCAGTTCTGAATGGCTTGGGTTAAACTGTTTTTTACACTGCTTCATCAGAGTTAAAAAAAAAAAAAAATTTCCTCTTCTAAGCCTCTTTGGTGCTGTCCCATGCATCCTTTACTCAGGTCAGATGTGCCCACAAAGTCATTCCCAGGACTCAGAAAAACAGTACTCAAGTCACAAAGTGTGTTACAGAACAGCGTCAACAACCCTGCAGACCCTGACCTCCAGGCCTTTCTCCTACCACTGGACCGTATAATGACCCAGTTGTATCTGGGTTTCATGGCACATACCTGTAATTCCAGCACTGGGGAGGCAAAGGCAGGAAGATTGTGAGTTCAAGACCAGCCTGGCTACATAGTAAGTTCTGTCTCAATAAACAAACAAACAAACAAAACAAAACAACAGCAATAATAATGGCCCAATCCATTACCAGGGCATATATTGCTCCCCTCACCCATACAACATCCTAACACACACTGCTCATCTCCAACATCACTTTTTTTCCCTTATGGTACTAAGTATTGAACCCAGGGCCTCACGAATATTAGGCAAGTGCTCGACCATGGAGCTAGACTCCCAGCTATGATGGTTCATTTTAAGAGTCAGCTTGATTCGATTTAGAAACAACTAAAAGATAGTGAGGTACAGTTCTAGGTATGTCTATGAAGGTATTTCCAGAGAGGGTTGAGGGAGGATGGCCCACCCTGAATGTGAGGGATACCATCTCACGGGCGAGGGACCCACATGGAAGAGAAGGGGAGAAAGCAGAGAACTAACAGCATGAGCATTCTCCTTTCTCAGCATCATAGCCTGACATGACATGAGCTCGCTTTGCTCAACCATGCATTCTGCAGCATCACAAACTAACTACCCTTTCGACAAAGTAGTGTTCTTAGGAATAATCATTTCCTCATATTCTGGGCAATGTGAGTATAATTTCAGTTCAAGTGCAGGAAAAAGAGGCTGTTTTGCTTCCTTTTGGGTACTCAGAATCCTTCCTGTTATTCCCTGGGCCTAGTCAGGCCCCCAAATGACTAAGTTCTAAAATGAACCACTGAAATCGGCCAGATCTTAGGGAAAGCTCTGAAGTCTTCTAAATATTCCTGAGAAAGTTGTCTACAGAGAGAAACTCTTCAAGAAATCCCAAGCCCAGGAGAACACTGGGACATGAAGGGTAGTTTGCTTCAGAAAGTACTTGTGACTTCCAGCAAATCTCAAATCAAAAAGTACTGGGGGCTGAGTGTGGTGGCACCCACCTGTAGTCCTCATACTCAGGAGGCCAAAGCAGGAGAATCTTGTGCTTAAGGGCAGCCTGGGAGCCTTAGTGCAACCCTATCTGAAAACCCAGGCAAAAGTATTGGGCGGAAAATTACCTCCAGGAGGTTTCTTCTGTGATCTGAACACATCTTGTTGATGGAATGATGTCGAAACTGTTTTGTTGGGTTCTGACATCCCACACAGCACAGGATCCACCATTTGCTGCTTAGAAGGAAGAGGAATTAGATAATCAAACCCAATTTATTTATTTTGGTGGCTTTAAGTTACTATAGCTGTTGTAGCAGATTTCTTGGCCCACAGTCTTGGATACTTTATAGAAAAAAGGCCCTGTGCTGCCCCCCAAAGATAGAATTTCAAAGTTTACAGCAGTGTTATTTTAGAACTCCAACACCTGCCGGGGCTGCTACAGGGTCACACAGAGTGGTGTTCAAACTGCCAAGAACATTATTTGGATAATCAAGGCAAACATTCTTTGGATGTTTTCCCCTTCAGCTGTCAGCCAGAGATTTTACATCCATTGTATGTGTTGCAAACTTTCTCCCAGGAAATATGATTCACTGTGCACATAGTGAATGAACAAGAAAAAGGACTGCGTGCTTTAGGCATAACATTTTCTCAGTGTGTCAAAGAAAAAGAACAAGTGTGTTTGTCTTGCACAAGGAAATTTTACAACATTTCCCAGGATGGCTTTGAACTCACTATCTATGTGAAGATGGCCTTGATCCTCTGGTCCTCCTGGCTTTGTGCACCACAATACCCAGTTTATAGACTGCCAATGATGAAACCTGGGGGCTTTGGCATGCTAAACAAGCACTCTGTCAATATCCCTTGAGGGTATTATACAATATATCTGTATGTGTTGTAATATATTGATGCATTTTACATTATCCAATATTCAGAAATAAGAATCTGTTCATAACAATGTGCATTCCCAGTATCTAGAACATCGGAGGCCCTCCATGCTTCCCAAATGCTAACATGCACAGAACCACCAAGGCAGGACACTACAGCTGGGATGTGTTTTTCAACCATGATCTCTGGGCATGGCATGATGATCGTGGGGTCCTTTAAAACAAGAATATATGGGTAATGTTGGTGTCAAGTCTAGGTTTACAGTAAGTGGCACCAAGCAGTTGTAGCTAAGGGACATGTTAAAGGCAACTCTAAACAAAATTGAAGCATTTCATTCAAGAGGGGACTCCCACAATGCCATGATGCTAGTCAAGTTCTGTTTTGCTCCCTCCACTTTACCTTAAAAAGTTCTAGGAAATAAACACAATAAAATAAAACATAGAGAAATCACAGTAAAATGTAGTAATAAATTTAAAGGCTGTGGTGTTCTTCACAGAGATTTTGAGATCTTTCCTTCAAATAATTTTGGAAACCAAGATACTGTTCATTATATAGTATTATATATTCTTAGCCAGAATGTCATGTTGATTTTAATTTTACAAAAGAATTGTAGAATGTTTTGGAGGCAATTAACACCATTTACACTTTGTTGTATTTTCACAAAACATGTCTCTGAATGATAGTCCTTACCAGCTGGGTAGTGGTGACACATGCCTGAAATCCCAGTACTCAGGAGGCAGAGGCAGGCAGATCTCTGAGTTCAAGGCCAGCCTGGTCTACAAAGGGTGTTCCAGGACAATCAGGGCTGCTCAGAGAAACCCTGTCTCAAAAAACAAGAACGACAGCAAAACGTCCTTGCAGATGAGGCTGAAGACTTATTTCTGCAAAGCCTGGAACATGAAGGTCTTAAGAACTGTTCACTTTCTTTTCTGTCCTTAAAGAGTTTGCATTTTTCTTTTTTTTCTTTTCTTTTCTTTCTTTCTTTCTTTTTTTTTTCTTTTTTCTTTTTTTTTTTTTTTAACTGTTCCTAATCTATTGCAGGCTAATTCCCAGTGGTGCAGGCAACATTTGTTTAAAAAAACAACAACAACAAAAAAAAACACCTCAAGATGTGGTCAGCACACTGTGTCTGCTGGTGCTACTGAGCATAGGAACCTAAAACCAACCACCCATGCATGCAAACCCACCCCACTGCAAAGAAAATGACTTCCTAGAATTCTCGGAAAACTCAATATGGATCTTCCTTAGGGAAACACATGCCTGGGTGTTGGATGAAGTGAAGCTGCTCGGTTTCCATGGTTACTGATACAAAAGCCTTCTCCAGCATTTTACTTGATTTTTGAGAAAGGCTGGGGGGGGGGGGGCGGTGAGGGAAAGTGCCATCCTGCAATAACTGGAACACACACACTCCTGCTTCTCTTTAAAGCAGTTTTTTTTTAGTCCAGGCTGGCTTTGAACTCACCATCCTCCTTCCTCTGCCTCCTGAATGCTGAGATCACAGGCATGCTACTCCATGTCCTACTAACACAGCACTTTATTTTTTTAATTAATTAATTTTACGTCCCAGCCTCGGACTCCCCCCTCCCCCATTTTCATCCCCTAATCTACTCCTCCTCTTCTGTTCAGGAAAGGGTAGGTCTCCTGTGAGTGTCAACAAAACATGGCATATCAAGTTGTAGTAAGAGTAAGCACCTCCTCACATATTAAGGCTAAGCAAGGGGCTGGAGAGATGGCTCAGTGGTTAAGAGCACTGGCTGCTCTTCCATAGGACCTGGGTTCAATTCCCAGCACCCACATGGCAGCTCACAACTGCCTGTAACTCCAGTTCCAGGGGATCTGACACCCTCACACCAACGCACATAAAATAAAGTTAAATAAATTATTTTTTTAAAAAAAGGCTGGGCAAGATGACCCAGTATGAGGAGTAAGGTCTCAAAAGCCAGTAAAAAAGTTGAAGACAGCCCCTGTTTCCAGTGTTAGGAGTTCCACAAGAGGACCAAGCTGCACAACTGTAACATATATGCAGAGTGCCTACATCAGTCTCATGCATTGACGTTGGTTGTTGGTTCAGTCGGGTTAGTTGATTCTGTGAGTTTTCTTGTGACGTCCTTGACCCCTCTGGCTCCTACAATCTTTTCTCCTGTTCTTCTGCAGGATTCCCCGAACTCCATCTAATGCTTGGCTGTGGGTCTGCATCTGTTTCTATCAGTTGCTAGAAGAAGTCTCTCTGATGACAGTTGGGGTAGGCACCAATCTGGTCACAGGAGATGGCCAGTTCAGGCTATGTATCTGCTATTGCTAGGAGTCTTAGCTGGGGTCATCCTTGTAGATTCCTGGGAGATTCCCTTGCAGCAGGTTTTTACCTGACCCTGAAATGCCCCTCTTTTCCAGTAGTCTCTTCCAGTACTCTCCCCCTCTACACACACCCCCTCACAACCTGATCACTCATGTTCCCATCTCCACCCACCCTCAGTCCACTCACAAAATCTCTCTTCTATTTCGCTTCCCCAGGAAGATCTGGGTATCCCCCCCCCCCCCCCCAATGAGCCTTCCTTGTTACCTAGTCTTTCTGGGTCTGTGGATTGTAGCATAGTTATCCTCTATCTTAAAACTAATATCCACTTATGAGTGAGTACATACCATGTTTGTCTTTCTGAGTCTGGGTTACCTCACTCAGGATGATTTTTTTTCTAGTTCCATCCATTTGCCTGCAAATTTCTTGATGTCCTTGTTTTAATCAGCTGAATAATATTCCATTGTGTAAATACATAGTGTTTTCTTTATCCATTCCTTGGTTGAGGGACATCTAGGTCGTTTCCAGGTTCTATTACAAATAAAGCTGCTATGAACATAGTTGAGCAACTGTCCTTGTGGTATGACTGAACATCCTTTGGGTATATACCCAAGAGTGGTGTCGCTGGGTCTTGTGGTAGATTGATTCCCAGTTTTCTGAGAAACTGCCACACTGTCTTCCAAAGTGGCTGTAAAAGTTTGCACTTCCACCAGCAATGGAGGAGTGTTCCCCTTGCTCTGCATCCTCTCCAGCATGAGCTGTCACTTGTGTTTTTGATCTTAGCCATTCTGACAAGTGTAAGATGCAATCTCAGAGTCGTTTTGATTTGCGTTTCCCTGATGGCTAAGGATGCCAAACATTTCTTAAAGTGTTTCTCGGCCATTTGAGATTCTTCTGTTGAGAATTATCTGTTTAGATCTGTTCCCCATTTTCTAATTGGATTATTTGGTTTGTTGATAGTTTCTTGAGTTCTTTATATATTTTAGAAATCAGCCCTCTGTTGGATGTGGGGTTGGTGAAGATCTTTTCCCATTCTGTAGGCTGCCATTGTGTCCTGTTAATTAATGGTGTCCCTTTGCTTTACATAAACGTTTCAATTTCATGAGGCTCCATTTATTGTCAGTTTTAGTGCCTGTACTATTGGTGTTCTGTTCAAGAAGTTTCTCCTGCGCCAATATGTTCGAGATTATTTCCCACTTTCTCTTCTATCAGGCTTGGTGTAACTGGATTTATGTTAAGGCCTTTGATCCACTTGGAGTTGAGTTTTTATGCAGGGTGATAGATATGGATGGATGTATATGCATCCTTCTACATGCTGACATCCTGTTGGATCAGCACTATTTGTTGAAAATATTTTCTTTTTTCCATTGTATAATTTTGGCTTCTTTGTTGAAAATCAGGTGTCCATAGGTGTGGATTTATGTCTGGGTCTTTGATTCGATTCCATTGATCCACCTGGCTATTTTTACGCCAATACCATGCGGTTTTTATTACTATAGCTCTGTAGTAAAGCTTGAAATCAGGGATGGTGATACCTCTGGAACTTCTTTTATTATTCAGGATTGTTTTAGCTATCCTGGGTTTTTTTTTTTTCCATATGAATTTGACTATTGTTCTTTCAAGGTCTGTAAAGAATTGTGTTGGGATTTTAATAGGGACTGCATTAATTTTTACTACGTTGATCCTACTGATCTGTGAGCATAGGAGATCTTTCCATCTTCTGATATCTTCTTCAATTTCTTTCTTCAAAGATTTGAAGTTCTTGTCATACAGGTCTTTCACTTTAAACTCTGCCAATTGAAGAGTTTTACAGAGAATCACATGACCAGATATGTAATCAGCTGCCTGTCCTTTTAAGACTCCTTCCATTCCACATGCAAAGAGAGCAAAAGGAACACAAAGCCTGAGGTGGCCAGCTAAACTCCAATAGTTCAGAACTCACACAAACTGAACACAACCTACAGCCTTTTCTGTGTGTTCAATGGCCCTCCTGACACCTGTTTCCTCCTTCAGGCTTCCTATTGATTTGGGTCTTGCCACCTTTTTCCTTACCCTCACGTCTTGTAACCTGTGATTCTTACAAGAGGAACCTGTGTCTTCTTTCTGGACCCAGTGTTGTTTGTATTTGCCTGCAAGGCCATTGTGAACTCTGACAAGGCCAGGTGAATTGCATTCCAGTTAGCTATGAACATGCCAAGAATGATCTCTCCATTTTGTCAGAGGGTCCAACAGAGGACAGCAATGAGGAAACAGGTAAGGAGGACAGTACATCTACACCAGAGTACCGAAGGGAGTTTCCTCTGCAAGAAAAAGTTCATTAATGCGAGTCCTCTTATGTAAACACCAGGATATAGATATAAGAGTCACACAGAGAGGTGTGTATAGGAGATACATTTCAGGAAGTCCACACCTGTGTAGCCACTGCCCAGACTGAGCTATGGAATGCTTTTAGCCTCCACAGATTTCTTTTATATCTCCTTTCAGCAAATCCATATTAAGACGAACACCTCACTACTGACCTCTATCATCATAGTATTACGGCTAAATCTTCTAACTTCAATGAGTCAGATATTCCTGCCCTCAGACAAACATGTAAGATGTCAAAATGGTTGTTTCTCCTTCACAGTAATCTAGCTTTCTGAGCCTTATAACAAGCCGTCTGGGGCTGGCAAGCTAGTGCAATCCTGGAGACCCACCCCAGAGAAAAACTGACTCAAGTTTTCCTCTGACTTCTACCTGTGCACATGCACACAAACACTAAGCAAATCAGCAATTAAAATAAGCAGTTTTAATGTAATAAATTACCTGCTTAATCTCAGTCAATAGAAAGAACTGCCCATAGCCTTTCCTCACTAGCACTGGGAGAAAGGTAGCATCTTTTTTTTTTTAATCATGCAAATGGATAAGGCCATGGGGTCAAGGATTTGGAAACTGTTGGATTCAGAAAAATATTACAATGTATGTATTGTGCATGTTATGCACTACTCACAGTGGGATCTGGGTCTGTGACTCAGAAATGCATTGATATTTCTTTAAAAATTTTTGTTGCATGTATTTATTGTGCATATGTGTGTGTGTGCACAGGTGCATGCCACAGTGCTCATGTGATTGTCAGAGGACAATTTGGGGGGAATCAGGGCTCTCTTTCTACCATGTGGGTCCCGGGTGAACACAGATCGTCAGCCGGGGCAGTGAGTGCTTGGCCTACTGAGCCATCTCGCCAACAGAACACTCACATTTCTGAGAAATGGATGACTATTTATATTACGTTCGGAAAACAAGGACTATAGACATATTCTGATTGTCACAAAGTCTTAAACTACCAAACTTTCCTGAAACATTTGGATTTGAGGATGGTCTATAACACTCTGTGGAGCTGCAGGAGACAGGTTGTCATTTGAGGAACTTTTCTAATAATCAAGGCTTACTCTCATGTTGTGTTCCCCACAGAGCTTTCTCAGGTAATCCCTCTTTTCGAATAACTGCAGCACTTGGAGCTTATTCTTCACATCTTATGAAAACACCTGTTCAAAATAAAATATTCAATTAAACACAAAAGTAGAAATTCAAGTATAATAATCCCTCATAAAAAAACATCAACCAACTTTGACAATGTTACTTCGTCTATCTGCATTGAAGTAACAACGAAAATAATTTTAGGGTTGGGGATCACCACAACATATATTAAAGAGTCTTAGCATTAGAAGGATGAGAACCACTGCTCTAATCACTGTCCTGCGGGGAAGCTCCTTAAACTCGGGAAGTGAACAACTCAAAAGGCTCAGGAAATCCCTAAAGGAGAATAGCTACATTAGGTCCCTCCCTCCCCAAGTATATATAAACAGTAAAGACTACTGAGAGAAACTCTTAGATAAGACCATCTTCCTAGAAAACTCTCTGATAAACTGAACTGCTTAGAAGAGGCTCAGACCAACTGACTGCCTGAAAAAAAAAAAAAAAACAACACTCCTACCTGTAGGTTTTGTGGTGTGATAAGTTTTAGGCCTCCCGAAGGCCTCTCCACTGTTGCAACAAACCGAATCAGACCGAATTGGAAAGCCCAGGTTTAATGGGTAAAGCGTTCTCGGGCAATTCCCCCAACATGGGGATGCAAGACCAGAAGAACCACGTGTCTCTTTTCTGGGATGCAGCTTTCATACACTGTGGGAGTGATCTCGAGCCTCTCCGGGGGAGGAGCTGTGTTTGGTGGGCTTTGAAGGAGCAAGTTTAAGAGATAGGGGATGGGAGTTGAGGTGGATCTTCCACCAGACTCCATCCAAACATGGTGTACCTCAGGTCTCCAGCTTTCATGAGCTGTCATCCATGCTGGTTGGGCTTTTGGTGGCTCGGCTGTCTGAGTCACTCTGTGCCTATAGTAACCCTTCACTTACACTCTCATAAGTAACCCTAATAAAACCCATAGGTTCATCAAGTTGGCTCTGGTAGTATCCTTACTGTGGTGGTATGAATGAGAATGGCCCTCATAGGCTCATAGATTTGAATACTTGGCTACCAGGGAGTGGCACTATTTGAAAGGACTAGGAGATGTGGCCTCATTGGAGGAAGTGTGACACTGGGGGTGGGCTCTGAGGTTTCAAAAGCCCATTGCAAGCCCCAAGTCTCTCTCTCTCTTCCTGCCGCCTGTGGGTCGGTATGTAGAGTTCTCAGCTATTTCTCCAGCACCATGTCTGCCGACATGCTGCCATGGTCCCTGCCATGATGAAAATGAAACCTCTGAAACTGTAAGCAAGCTCTAATTAAATGCTTTCTTTTGTAAGTTGCCTTGGTTTTGGTGTCTCTTCACAGCAATAGAAAAGTAACTAAGACAGAAGATTGGATTTTGTGCTATAACCTTACTTAGGTCAGTCTTGAGTTCTCTATCTGGAGTAAGTGGACATTTGATCACCTCTCCCCAGGAACAGTGTCACACAACACCTGCTCTGGAGCCAGTATAGAATTCTAAAAAATAATAATTAATTAAAAGGTCTCCTGCCTATTACAGTGGGTCAGAGGCACACAGAGCAAAGTATGATTATCATTATTATTCTATTCCTGCTACTAATAACTCTAATGTCCTCAATTTTATCTAACAAGTGTTAGGATATATTCCATGGAAAGGATGATAATTACTGTGATAGGAACAAGATTTGTTTTGTACATTTGATCAGCGACTGTTAGAAATGATTTTTTTAAGGTATAAAACCACAAAACCTTATTATAATTGATTTATACAAATAGAGTGTTATTTTTTAAAATAAGAACTAAAAGAAGTAGGGCTTAAGGCTGAACATGGCTCAGTCACTTTCTGAATGGTCTCTAAGAGGATGAAAGAATTTCTTCCAAAGGAGGAGAGTCCCTTGTAAATGGAACTAGAAGCTGTTGACCCTGGACCAGAAAGAAGTATGGCTCAACTCTAAGCAGAGTGTAGATGGCGATCCTATTGCACGTGTCCTAGGAACGAGTCATTTGGATTCCTATGTGTTTGAACGTTGGGGGGATGGAGAGGGAGGGAGAGAACAACAGGAGGAAGAGGAGGAACCGCAGAAAGACTAGCTTGTTTCTCTAGTAACGAAGTATTTACTTTTCACTGGAAGGCGTTTGACCAATCTGCAAGTCAGAGTGCATCGGGCACCTGACATAAGCAGATACTGTGTTTAATGAGGACTCCAGCGACCTCAAGCAAATTAAATCCCATCCTGATAGCTCTTTGCAACCTTCAACCTGGAATAACCCAAAGACGGCAATCAGGGACAACAGAACTCCGCTGATGAGGAATTCATGACATTTGCAATTTTTCAGCTTCTATCATTCAGCTTGCCACACCTTGAGTTTCTGGCAGGCAGGGTTATGTCAGGCCACACTTATTTATAGTTCCTCTTTCCTGCGGTGGTGACTATAGCAGCCATACCTATTATTTGTCATCTAACTGTAGTTTTTCCTCAAGTGCCCCACCCTTCAGTGTTCAGGGCAGTGTAACTGCCTGGCTTTGAGGGGAATGATTCACTTTTCTCTCTCTGGCTTCTCTTAAACTTTTCCTATACATTTCCATCACCTTTAAATTTCTTATTTTCTCTTCGTTGCCTCTTATTTACCCTTTTATCTTTTAAAAAATTATTATTCATATCCCTTAAGAGCATATCGATTTCATTATAGTGGATAACTTCTAGCGATTACAGTTTCTGAAACAAAAATAAATATCTTTCAAAATCCTAGTTGTGGGTGGGCACAGATGCGGGACGGGGTGTGTGTGTATGTGTCCCTTGCTGCCTTCAAGGATGAGAAGATGAACTGTCCCAGCGCGTTCCCAAGAACACTGAATATCTATTCATGGTGACGGTGGCAGCATTAATGATTAGTAAACTCCCGGTAGGTCAGTAACTGGGCCAGCAGCCGTGGAGGATGGCATAGAATTTTGGAGAAGACCTACATTCGCCAATAAGTACTGCTCAGAAAAATGCAGCCCCATCAAAGCGCCCAAGCTTGCGCTTCTTGAGCTCCCTACTTTCCATTCTCCTGCGTGGCCCACCTCTTCCCTCCTCCACAGGCGGTCCAGGAGAACCCACATCATCATCTCCTCGTGTCTGCTGGACTGGGAGATTGGTACCCGCAGACCACGCGCCGCGCCTGCGCACAGCCGTCTTCTCGCGTGAACGCCCTGCGGTGGCTGCCGACCCGGAGTGCCTGGCTGGTGGCTGGCATAAGCCGCCCCTCCGCGTCCTCATGGAACCGGGTACCACCCTGCTCCCCCGAAGCGCATCCCTCCTCCCGCCGCCGGGGTCGCGGGTGAACCTTTGCGCGCCGCCTCAGAACAGTTAACACCCAGGAACCCGGCGCAGGAAGGTGCAGCCGAGAGGAACCGAGCCCGGGGGGCGGAACCAGGCTGGAGCCACGTCCCGCGCCAGCTCCCGGCCTCCCATTGGCCTGCGCGCCTGTCCGTCCGCCCGGCACCGGCCCGCGCCTCTTTCTCCGCTACCTCTGCGCGTGTGGGGCGGGCTCCCCCCGGCAGAGCGAGCCGGAGCTGGCGCCGGCTGCCAGGAGCTCGCGGGAGGCCGGCCGGGGCGGCGCCAGGACCGAGCATCACGGGCTGTAACGCCGCGGCCTCTCTGCCTGCAGCACCACCTGGCGCGGGCCAGGGTTCGGTAAGGCTCGGAGCGGGCGGCCTGGTCCTGGAGGGTGGGCGCGGGCCTTTCCGCCCCGGGAGCCGCGCGCGCCGTTTGTGCTTCGCATGTGCGGCCCGCCTGGCGGGTGGGCAGCGGGGCGGAAGGAGGGACTCTGCACTCTGTTGAGCTCCAGCTCGCCGGTGCCAGGACACCCCGCTTTCCTCCCAGGAGTCCAGCCGGGTGCCTTCCAGATCTCCAGCATCCCAGTATCTTTTCCTCTTGCGCTGGGGAAAGACATACTTTGTGGTTCGAAACCCCTTTGGCAAGATTTCTTTCTCAACAGAGCCCAGGGAGGCACAGGAGTTGGGCTGTGTGTGTGTGTGTGTGTGTGTGTGTGTGTGTGTGTGTGTGTGTTCCTCATTTTAAAAGAAAGAGTTGTTGCGGGCTAGAAAGTTCTAAGATTGGAGTGGTTCTGTCCATTCATCTGTAATGGCACCTGTGCACCGGGATTGCAGGTGACTCTCACGCTCTTCATGACCAACCCAGAGTGTGGTGTTGCGTTTGTGGCTTTAGGTTCAACTTTATTTGGGGGGGTACTAGTGATCATTCTAGAAAATGTGTATTGCTTGTGATAAGCATGATCAAAATAACTGACCTCAACAGAAGTGCACCCTTAGTAACATTGGATCCCTGGAATTATCCTCTTAAAATGCTTGTGGCAGTCACTTCTAAGCAAAGCAGTAACGCTGTTACTTCTGTTGGTGTAGGAATTGTTGGTAACAGTAGAAAACACTATTGTTAGAAATGGTCTGGGCGCTGTTCTCTGAACAGGTTACCCCAGAATAACCTTTTCAGGTTAATGCTGTTATGTCCCAGTAAATACCTTGGAAGGTTAAGTAACTATTTCAAGACCTGAGTCTTTAAATAAGCGAGGGACTGGATTTTAAACTCAAGCTAACTTCATAGCTTTTGAACTGTGCATACTCCTTAAGTGTTGTTTATGTTGGTAAGCGATTGCAAAGTAATGCAAACTTTTTTTTTAGTTTCCAAATATTCTGGAAGATAGAGAAGAAACGGTCGGTCGCATCCCCCGAATAAATTGAAAAGTAAATGTACCTTGTGTGTAACCGCTGTAATTAGGTGGTTATACATCTGCTACACGGTTTTCAGAAACACAAGACAACAGTTTAACTTTTTAAATACTGGATTTTTAAGAAACCAGCCTTGAGCATTGATTGTAAGCTGCAGTTGGCTCTTTTGTGTAGTTATGAAAGCTTGAAAGTTAGATACAGAGGTCAGAAATGCTGATACAATGCTTTATCATCACTAGGCTTGGTGGACCTTGCTTTTATTAGAAGGTCCTCGTTTATTCTTAAAATGAATGAAGAAGCAGCTGAGTCACATCCCTATAAGGAGTTTAGTGTACTTAATGAAATTACATTTCAGAGTCCTGAAGGACTCACTGTTTCAGGGTTGCTGTGTTTATTTGGTTGGTTGGTTAGTGTTTGGAAAGGGGCTAACATAGCCCCAGGCAGCCTTGATTCCCAAGTGCTGTGATTCACCCCTGAGCCTCCATAACCTGCTCATTTTAGAGGTGATGTTTAAGTTAAAAGCTTCTGTAGTGCTGTTTATGCCTAATTTGTATTTAATTCCATTTTAAAAATTCTCATCTATACTAAATTTTATATTGTGTTTAAAATTATAGCTCACTGAAGTTGAAATAAACTACACACACACACACACACACACACACACACACACACCCAAAAAAAAGAAAGAAAAGAAAGAAAAACTCACTGAAATCTGTTAATCTTGGTTCCAAGTTACATTTGGTTTAATAAAAATGTAATTATTTATGGAAAGTGAACTAGTTTATTTGAAGGTGATCATTTTGTTTATACTGCTGAAATTGATCAATGTTTGCAAATTTCAAAGTGAAGAACATATTTATGTAGATATTGTTTAGCATTTTCTGTTGTCTGGATCTCTGTCTCCTTTTTTCTTTCTTTCTTTCTTTTTTTTTTTTTTTGCAGCTGAGGACCAAACCCAGGGCCTTGCAAGCGCTCTACCACTGAGCTAAATCCCCAACCCCCTCTGTCTCCTTTTTGACCAAGAGATTGAAATATTTTAAATGTTAATCTTGATTATCCTCATAGCCTCTAAATTTAATCATTTAAAAAATGTGGATGCAGAAACTCCCAGGTGTTTAGAATGCAGCTTCTGACTGTTCGCCAGTAGCTCCTTCATAAGGAGCGTTTGTACAACCGCGCAGAAAGCATCTTGAGTCTTATTTAAAGTTAAACTGTCTTGATTTAAAGCTTGAGGGAGTGAAGAAAGCCCGTTGAGTAGCTCTTGTCGTGAGCTATGAGAACTGAAACTCAGGGAGGGTGTGACTTAACTACAAATTAGTTGATTCAGCAAGTGGCAAAGCAGGGTTTCAGTCCGAGCAGTTGGACTGTAGAGCTTGCCCTTTTTATTGGAAAAACCTTCAAGTCGGGCCGTGAGGCTTCTGACAGGATGACGATACAGTGTGTATCACCATGGTGTATATACACCATCACTCTGTAAGTTTGTCGTTGGGTTCACCTTTCCTTTGTGTGTGTTGTGCCTGTGTGCACTTAGTGCAGAGGCCACCGATGTCCTCAGTTACTTCCCATCTTCTTTGGAGACAGGATCTCTCACTAAGCAGTAACCTTTGTCTAGACTGACTGGCAAGATCTGCCTGTCACAATCCCCCCACCCTCAGCACTGGGGTTACACCCATGTAACTGGCTTTTTATGTGTGGGTGTTAGGGGTTTAAACTCAGGTCCTCGTGGTTGGGAAGCAAGAACTTTACTCATGTCCCCAGCCCTCATTTTATTGAGAAAAATGAGTGTTCTGGTGGAGTGGTTGGTTCCCGGATTAAACTTCACGAGCAGTTTTTTGGTTTTTTGTTGTTATTTTTTTTTAAGTATATATGTAGAGGGTATTTGGGACCAGAGAGGAAACTGCCAACTTCTAAGTTAAGAACCGTCTTTAAAACTACTGTAAATCTTGCTGTTTGGAAGGCGGGAGGACTGCTGTGATTTTGAGGCCAGCTTTTTCTAATTAGTGACTTCAGGACCAGCCTTTGGAACATAGCAAAACAGTGTCTTTAAGGACAGCATCAGAATTCCCCTCCAAAGTCCACTATTCCCATCCTGTCCTAAAAGATAGAATTTAACTGCCACAAAGTAAAGGTGATGATTAATAACATAAAAACAAAGGATACATTTACTATTATGAATGTCCTAAAAATGTCCTTAGGTGGTCACAGGCCAGTGAAAACCTGACTAACCCCAATGCCAGTTCAGAGATCATTTGGGATCTCCACGGTGACAGCTCATTCCAAACCCGTCATTATCTGAGTCCAGACTCAAGTTCAGGTCTCTAACTGCCAAACTCGCTCATTACACCAAGTCATGACCTCTGTCTTGTGAAGAGTGTCGAAGACTGGTCTCTAGTGGATAGCCTTTCCAGATGGTCGCCGTCTCATTTCTGTCTCCAGGGCATGCAGTGACTTTACAGTTGAAGCCGTCTGTAAACAACACCCAGAAAGAGAGGTCCACTGCTTCAGAGTTCAGTGAAAGGGGGCAGGGAGAACGGCAGTGGCCATGCCAGCAGAGAACCAGGATCCATGAAACTGGAGTTTCCTGGAACATACCCCAGGTTCCATGACCCTCTGGAGTAGGGGACCACAAAGGAAAGCGGTAGACTTGGGTGATGGTAGAACATAAAGAACATTGCGTTGTAGGGGTGGGGAGATGGTACAGCTGTTAAGAGCACGTGTTCTTGCAGCAGACTGGGGTTCAGTTGCCAGCACCCGAATGGTGGCTCACAGCCGTCTGTAACTCTGGTTCCACAGGATCTGACACCCCGAGTTGACTTCCTTGGGCACCGCACTCACATGGTACATAGACATGAATACAGATAAAAACACCTACCTGAGAGACCCTCCCCTTCCTGAACAGTGAAGTTAATGAAATAGAAAAACACAGAGGCAAGTTTGAGAGGGAACTCTTCAGATACAGGAATGAAGAGAGACCCTCCCAGCAGTGGCCAGGAGCTGAAGACAGACTCCTCCTGGGTAGACACGGAACTGTAAGGACAGGTTGAGTCTGAAGTGTTTATTGCTCTACAGGAGATCGAAACGGATTTCCTAGGCCCTGTTTACCCATAGGAACCAAAATTTTATGTCCCGAGTGAGACGTATGAGAGCAGTCGGCAGGGCTAGGAAGTCTGTCTGTCCTGCCTAGGATGGGAATAGGTTAAGCCAGTCACCCTACATCATAAGTGTGTCCTAAACCTTCAGCTCACTTGAATCTGGGTTTGACAGTCTGCATCCATTTAGATATGGACTAATTTAAGAAT
This sequence comes from Peromyscus eremicus, assembly GCF_949786415.1. Lineage (NCBI taxonomy): Eukaryota > Metazoa > Chordata > Mammalia > Rodentia > Cricetidae > Peromyscus > Peromyscus eremicus. The sequence goes on along the minus strand of NC_081435.1, from coordinate 61,298,840 downwards.
TGCTTTTAGGCCGTAAACCCTGGATCTCACGGACGCAAACTCTCAGTGGCCTCCAGAAGTTGGCTTCTAGAGAGCATATAGCATGTAGGGGCCCACTGTCAAAGATCTCTGCTGTAATTGCCAAAAGAAAATTACCTCAGATAAAAATTATGCCAGGAAAGAAATTAAAATTTATATCTGAGTACTAGAGACATTAGAGTGATTTGGAAGAGTCTTGAAAAGGTCTTTGAAATATGTAATGAAACCAGAATTTTAAATTATAAAATACGAGTAGGTTCAAATAGAACCAATAAAGTGGAAAAAATGCCAATCAGAAATAGGTAATTAGGGCTGGAATGTAGTTTAGTTGGTAGAGTGCTTGCTTGCCTGTGTGCAGGATGCCCTGGTTTGCTGTCTAGCGCCTCAGGAGAACGCCCCAGGCAATGGTGCAGGAAGATCGGAAGCTTGAGGCCTCAGATAGGAGATTTGTCTCACAAAAAGAAAGGGATCACTGAAGAGCTAGGAGAATTTAGGGTAGAGGAGTTGTTTAATAATTTTATTTGGAAGAATGGGATTTAGAGGGAAAAGAAATAACTACATAAAAGTTAAGAAACAAATCTAACCAAAGTTTCAAGGGCTGTAGTTTGGAACATGAAAGGAAAACCAAACCAGGAGCCCAGACAGTAGCTGTTACACTGGGTGAAACAGCGCATGCCAATTCCTATGATTGGGCTTTCATGGTTTTCAATAAATTAAGAAGTTTAAGGAGGGTGGAATTATAGGTGTGATTCAAAGAAAATCTGTTTAAGTATGTAAATCCACTAATGAGTGTGTAGTTAACTTTAAGGCTATGGACTTGGTTTAAATAGCTGTAATCTTTTGCTTCAGGCAGGAATCTCAAGGAGCTAGGTGTCATCCTGTAATCCTACAACTTAGATGCTGAGGCAGGAAGATTTACTTGATTTGGGGCTATAGAATGCAATCCTACCCCCCTCCCCCAATAAAAAGAGGCGGGGAAAGGATAAAACAAACCCCTCTCCAAAAGACATGAGAGTGGGAAGGGGACCTATTGGGAGCCGGCCAGAGGGATGGGAGGAGAAGGATGTGTGCATGTGTTACGGGAATGTATTATATACATGTATAGAATGACAAAGAGTCATTTTTTTTTTAAAGATCAAAAGTAAGAAAAAAAAACCATCAGGGTCATATGATGGTTTTTGGTATTTGTCCTGTTCTTTGCTGAGAGCTACAAGTTTTGGAGTTTCTTGAGGGATAGGAATGTCATTTGTTGTTCTTGGTAAGACTTTTTGATTCTATCATTTTATGCTAATGAGGTAACTGGGTAAAGCTCCTGGAGAGCTCCAGGATGGGGCTGGGCACTGCGGGGTCTAGAGGACTGTAACGTTCAGCCTCACCCATGACCTCTGGGAAGGGTGGGGCTGGACATTAAGCTCTATAAAACCTCCTGAATTAGAAGAGTTCATGTGCTTCTGGGTTGCCAGACATGTGCAAGACCAGGGGAGGTGGCAGTGTACCCCACTCCTTCGCACTTTGCCCAGCACATCTATCTTGCTGTTCATCTGTATCCTTTCTGTATCTTTTAGAGTTAAACAGTAAGTAAAGGAAGTCTTTCTCTGAGCACTGTGAACCATTGTAGCAAACGATCAAGGCCAGACAGGAAGCTGCTTGGTGAGAAGTAAAAGTGGCAGTCTTCTCCTTGAGTCAGCCGCTGGAGTGAGGCCAGTCTTGTGAGTGTGGGTCCTTTACCTATTGGTCTGACACGATGTGTAGTATCACAGTTGAATGGAATTATAGAGCATCCTTTGTATCTGCTGTAGAATTGTGTGGAGTAAGCCTTGTATACAGCTAGTCAGGCATTTTCTGTAATTCATAGGAGAGAGATGCTGCATCTCCACAGAATTGGTGACTGAAATGTGGAAGGAGAGGAAAAAGTTTTCTCTTTACACATAAATAGTTTTGTCCCTTAATTGTTCTGTAGGTAGTAGATCCACTAACTAGGTCTGGAAATAAGTTCTAGTACTTGTTTCCAGAGGAGTGGGGAGCCGCACGACAGGGAAAACAGAAACTTCACTATTCTCTTAACATAGTGTCTTCAATTTTCAACATGTAAATGAAAAAAGTGAACTTAAATCTGAAGAAATTAGACTATTTGATTTTTAGATCTCCTGGCATTGTGATCTTCAAACAGTAAATTTGGGTATCTTTATGGATATTCAGGTCATGCATAAGTTAAAATTCTAGGAATGACAAAAAAAATTACATGCAGTAAAAATTGAAAGTCAAATTCACTTCCGTCCTTTCTGCTCCCCCGTCTCTCCAGATCTCCAAGGGTGTGTTTGTTTTTTCAGATTTGTTTTTAATGTGATGCTCATGTTGTATGTGTACCATCTTCACTAACACAGAACTCTGCTTCTGTCTCACGATTCTTGCCATCCTTTCTCTTAAAAGAAGCCTCAGCTGCATTTTAATTGCTGGCCAGAATTGGACCATAGATGGGTCTTTGAGGGATTTGAACAGGTGGTTTATGAAGATTTTGATTGTTAGTCTTTCCTTTAATCGTCTTTTTTTTCTGTTCTCCCACTTCCTGCTCTGTCACCTTTTCTTGAGGCTCACACTTAGTGCTTAAATTCCTTCCCTAAAATGTCTGCTTAAATTCGTCTCTGTGTTGGTCTTTTATGTACAATGATTTTCACTTTCTTCAAGAGTAGAAAACCTTTCATTCACACATTCTTTTCACTACAGTCCCTTTCATACTTTATTTTAAAGTTACTTGTATCCATGGCTACCTAAGCTGAGTGGGAACATCTGTGACAATGTTGAAGTCTTCAGCTTCGCATTAAGTCTGCTATCAGCATCACCCTTGAGATGTGGGTGTGTTGGTGGGGCTCCAGGCCTTATGCGAGTGTATTTGAAACAGTGTATCCCAAACAGTTTATCTTCTGATTTCTGGTGCTCGGCAGACAAGAGCTTCAGCAGAGCGTCTTGAAAACTGCAGTATTTCAGTGTCCCTAACTAAACAATCAGCGGTGCTTGTAAACTAGCCTGGTTTGAATTTGCTGATCTCTGGATTGAAATACCTGTAGAAAACAATCCAGAAATGCTGCTGACTTCCAGCCCCTAGAGGTGTGTGCAAGTACAACACAGGAAGGAGATTTTACGTCCTTCAGATGACAGGGATTTGTAGCCTCTGCAGCAGGGGTCAGCAGCATTTTTTAAAAGTAAAGAATTAGTGAGTAAACAGTTTAGGTATTCAGAGTCAGATATTTTCTTTGTGTTCTCTGCTTTTATTTTGCTTATGTGTTTCTGCAACCCTATGAAAAATGTGAAAACCCTTCTTAGGTCAAGGACCACATACAAACAGGCCTGTTGCTTTTAGAAGAGCACACCCATTTTCGATTGCCAGCCTACACTGTCATAAAACAGTATTGCTCGCCCATAAAACAGTATAGTCTTGAGACACTTTGAAGCTAGTGTCTTGTTCGATGATAAAATTTAAAGTGTGGTGCCCCTTTTTCTTCCCTAGGGATTTCCCATTGTTTCGGTGGTGTCTCCTGGGGGAAGCAGAGGAGAAACTAAAAAAGGAATGTAAACCCGAGAACTCCGTACTGTCCCTGTAACTTCTGTGAAAGCTGGACCCAAGCGCTGATTTGAAAGTCGTATTTTACGGTTGTTCTTTAGGAAATGTCTTTAGTTGGTCGAGCTGTGTTTTTGTTTTATTGCTTGGTGAGCAGGTCACTTGGCTTTGGCAGTCTGCTTAGCAGAGGTTCTTCCCATTCACTCAGGACTTTGAGAAGAGCAGGGGAGAAGCCAAAAGACTTTCCATAACACCAGCAGATAGACAACCAAAAGCTACACATTTCAGCCTTCAAGGCAGCTCCATATTCGTTCTATATAGCTGTATGTAGGTAGCTATATTATATATAGTATATGTAATGCCATTTCAGTCTTCCTTGGGGTCTTATAATAAATTAAATGGTTATTCCAGCATTTGTTGGCACACTTGACACCACTGCATAGATTTTTTAAAAAATAATTTCAAAAGATGCATTTTACACATCTATCATATCCCTTTCCTCTGTAACTTTGTATCGTGTATTCAAAGTGGAATACCTTCTCTGTGGCTACTATATATTCATTTTTTGGTTGCCCTGATCAAAACCTGACAAAAAGCTTATAAGGAGAGGGGTTTGTTTTGGGTGAAGGCCGTCTTGGCAGGGGAAGCATGGCAGAGTCCATGACAGCGGAAGAGCTCGAGGCTGGGACCCAAGGGGTGGAGGGAGATAAACACTGACTTAGTCTTTTTCCCCCTCTTCATTCAGTCCAGGACCCCAGCCCGTGCATGGTGTCACTCACACTCAGGGTAGGGTTTTCCACTAAACCTTTCTGGAAGTGCATCACAGACATCATCACAGACATCGGAGGCATGTCTCCTGGGTGATTCTAATTCCAGTCAGGTCGACAGGGAAGTGTAGCTCAGTTGCCGAGGTCAGGGAGTGTAACATCAGTAGTGTTTCTCCCTCCCCATCAGCTGTCTTAGTGATGCCTTTAAACTAGAGCGTTTTCCGGAGTGCAGTGAGCGTCCACGGCCGCCTTTGAAATGGGTGATGCTTTGCAGCTGTGTGTTTCTTACCAGCACTTTGTTTTCCCCAGGGGAGAGAAAAGATGTTTTCCCGGGTAAGAGCTGTTACCACTCCTTGTGCTTTGACATGCCGCCGCCATTTGCACCTGAAGGAGAAAGGCAAGCCACTCATGTTGAATCCAAGAACAAACAAGGTTAGTAACGTTAATGCCAACGTGATTTATCTTCCTGTAGAGGTGTGCTTTTGGACTGATAAGGCTGGAAAGTTTTGTATTTGATAGCTCTGTAGCTGTCTAAGGCCTGTGGAGGGTTGCTTTTTCTGTGTCGGATCTCTTCATTCAGCTGGCTTTTGTTTCTTTCTTTCTTTGGTTGGTTTTGGTTTTTCAAGACAGCGTTCCTCTTTGTAGCCCTGGCTGTCCCGGAACTCGCTCTGTAGACCAGGCTGGCCTTGAACTCAGAGATCTGCCTGCCTCTGCCTCCCGAGAGCTCCCGAGAAAACATTCAGGTTTTGACTCATTCTGACCTTTATTTACTGGATGACACTGGCACCTGATTGAGACCTCTTGGCAACTCAGCTGATGTCATCTGAAAAACATGGCAGAAAGCAGCTCCTGCTTGTTGATGCCTTCTATGGAGGGAATAACACGGGGCTTTTGACCTGCTTTGCATCGTGTCTGGCGTGTGATCAGGGGAGAGTTCAGTGGTAGAGTGCCTGCTTACCGTGTTCCTAGATCCAGTCCTCAGCACCACAAAACAGTCATCAATAAAATGTAACTCTGGGTAAATATATACAAGATGGACTGGCTGGTTTGTGTGTCAACTTGACACGAGCTAGAGTCATCAGAGAGGAAGGAGCCTCCGTTGAGGAAATGCCTCCCTGAAGTCCAGCTGGAAGGCATTTTCTCAATTAGTGATTAATGGTGGAGGGCCTAGACCGTGGTGGGTGGTACCATCCCTGGGCTGGTGGTCCTGGGTTCCCTAAGAAAGCAAACTGAGCAAGCCATGGAAGCAAGCCAGTAAGCAGCACCCCTCGGTGGCCTCTGCATCAGATTGTATGTAACTAAAGGTTTCAGCCCTGCTTGAGTTCCTGTTCTGACTTCCTCCAGTGATGGACTATGATCTGAAAATGTAAGCCAAATAAACCCTTTCCTCCCCCAACTTGCTTTTTGGTTATGATGTTTCATTGCAGCAATAGAAACCCTAACTCAGACAATGTAATATTTTAAAAATGTAATCTGAAAAGAGATTTCTTAAAGAAAGCTTGCAAGAGGGCACATAGTGTTTATCACAATATATGAAGTGTGTATGCCTTCTTGGGAATGCTGCATTGAGATGAAAGGTGTGTTCTGTTTTAAAAAAACTTGCTGTAAAATTTTTGCCTATTCTGTTTTTTTCTGTTGTAAGAGAAAAATTATGAGCTGTTTAGCATACCATGTTTACAGGAGTTTGAGGCCTGCAGAGTATTCCTCATGTTAGCATGTCGGATACTTGCAGAGAGTTATGCAAGCTGCAGTTACAGGGTGCATAAAGAAGGAGTTCCCTTCTCGGTTTCCCCCGCCTCCAAATCCTACATGCTCTTTAACCTGCAGCTCACTCCTAATCCAGGACTGGAGACGTGGTGTGCCGAAAGAGCACCAGCAGGGCGTGCTTGGAGACTCGTTCAACCCCTAGAAATGTTATAAAGCAAAACAAAGCAGAGCACCAGTGACCTTTCCACACCACCATAGATGGGTGGTTCCTCCTTCTCTGAAACCCTGCAGCAATTCTTAGCCCCTGTTCCTATGCCATCACCAGTTTTTGTCTCTTTCTGCTACTTTCCGTGTCTTAAGATCATGTTCCCATGAGTTTATCTTTTTGAGTATATTTCCTGTTCCTTTGGGACAGTACCATTCATCTACTTTGTATCTTTTCTAATGTCTCATAGTAGCCATTTTGTACATATGTGGGATTTGCTTATTTGTCTTTAAAGTGTGTGTGTGTGTGTGTGTGTGTGTGTGTGTGTGTGTGTGCCTGCAGAGATGTCCGAACCCTCTGGGCCTGGAGTTACAAGTGGTTGTGAGCCCCCAATGCGGGTGCTGGAATTGAACTCGAGTCCTCTGAAGAGCAGCCTGTCTTCTTACCTGCTGAGCCGTCTCTCCAGCACACACCCCTTATCTGGCTTCTTAGAGTGAAGGATGTTTCTTTTTCTCTCTTTCCTTTCTTTCTCTTTCTCTTCCAAATCCAGCACTGAGTATCAAGCTCCGGGCCTTGTACATGCTGAGCAAGCTTCTATCACTGAGCTATGTCTCAGATTCTACTTTATAGTAATATTTAAGTGTGTATTTTATTCTGTATATCTAATGAAGTCTCTGGTTAGTTTGGCAGTCAGCTGAGGAAAGGACAAAGACTTACATGTCTGGAGCTAGAACCATTTAGTCTCCCGTGCTTCGCTAAGGGCTCTGTTGCATGATGCATGCCTGGTCCACTCAAACACCATGTATAGTCCTGCTCTCGTACCTGCCGGTTATCTTCCGGCTTTTTCCTGGATGTTGTATTCCCCCAGCTACCTCAGAGCTTTTCCGTGCCTCACTCCTGTGGACATCTTATTCCCTACGCTTTTTCCTATGCAGCTTTTTGTGTATCCTGTTCTTTAGTGGGCATTATCCAGTGTTTCAAGCAGTTGTCTGAAACTACGTTCAGCTGCTTTTCTTGGATAAATGCTAAGCCTTCGGTTATTTTCCAGAACTAAAAAAAAAGTTGATTCCTGATCATTTGGCTAATGCTCTTATCCCTTATCCCTTCTTTGGAGGAAAGAATTTTAAGAAATACCTAAGCATTTTTGCTGGGTTCATTTTAATATAATTTATCCACACCTAAAAACTGGAAATTGAATATGTTTTGACATAGATTAATTTTCAGCTCTATTTCGTTGATTTCATTTATATGTTACATGCATCTATATATAATGTGAAGTTTTGGTGAGTTTTCTAAGCATAAATGGGTTAACAGTGTGCTTTGATTGGCACTCTGTGGTATTCATTGTATGGATATACAATGGATATATACCGTGAATTTCCTATGGCATAGATAATGAACTTGTAGTTTATAATAGCCAAGTGATCTAGGAGCATTGTTAGAACTGATCACTGTTATATACCTACATATTCTCTATTTAACTAGATATTTCTCTGGAATGACTGTGCAGGTTATATTGCTTCATTAGAAAATATGTGCACTAAGTGTAGCCAGGTGTGGTAGCACACACACCTTTAATCCTAGCACCGCACTAGGGAGACTGAGTCCTGCCTGGTCTATGGAGCAAGTTTCAGGATAGCCAGGGCTACACAGAAACCCTGTATCAATCCAAAAACCAAAACAAACCCAAGACGTTTAGATGTTCTTTAGGTCCTCTTCCATCTCCCACAGCAGCATCTCCAAGACGGACCCCCCCCCCCCCATACATTCATCGTATATGATGTCATCAGCCTTAAAACATTTTGAGCTTCCTGGAAAAGGTGTTTTACTTTTCAGGATTTTCATTTAATTTGTATTTTAAAGGGCGGTGCTGTTGCTCCTGCAGTTAGTACTAATTTTAATTCTTCACTTCTGTTTTTTAGGGGATGGCGTTTACGTTACAAGAACGGCAAATGCTTGGTCTTCAAGGACTTTTACCTCCTAAAATAGAGACGCAAGATATTCAAGCCTTACGATTCCATAGAAACTTGAAAAAAATGACTAACCCTTTAGAAAAGTAAGCGCTGATGGGATGGTTAGTTGTCATGTTGGCAGTCTTTTTTAGAATCAGAGTGCGATTGTTCATGGCCTGAGAAATGTCCACGCTCCCAGTGAAGTTTGTTCTTTTATCAGTTACTTCCTCCTATGGTGATTGTGTCATCTTCCCTTTAGGGCATGCTTGCTAGTGATCACTGCTGTAGAATTGGGCAGAAATAAGTTCTGTGCCAATGATAATGCCTTGCATTCACATTCCACGTGTGATTTGGAAACAGGAGGTGCCGTGTGATTTGCTCCCATTTCATTCCACAGCTTTCACTGGTCTCCCACTTTGTGTGTGACATTTTGCTGCTAGATTTGGAAGTGCAGGAATCCAGGAATAAGGGGCTGCCTCTAAGAGGGCTTTCTTGCTGGTAGAGACTTGAGGTTCCATGGGACATCAAATAATGAGGGAGCTAACTGGCTTTTTTAAGTAGGTTGTGTCTGCTGATAACTAACCTGCTCCCGTGATAGCCCAGGGACCAACCCAGTAACATACAGCCCCACCTTCTAGGAGTTCAACAGCAGATAGCTATGCTGTGGCTGTGACTGTAACTGCATTCTGTCTGTACTGTGGTGTGTGTTGTGGTAGAAAATTGCATTTTTCTATTCTGAGAGCATGAGGGGTCATGTAGCCCAACTTGGGGAATGAGATAAAACTTCTAGAAGGAAGCGATATCTGAGCCAAAATTGAAAGCCTGTTGCAAGCTAACAGTTAAAATGAGAAAGGAAGGTATTGCAGGTAGCGGGAGTTGTCTGAATTCATTGGGGTAAATATAAACACTGCTGACCTGTGGGAGTAGTTCCGTTGATTGGATGGGACAAAAAGATAGTTGCATTGAGAAGCGAGTGGGTGGGAAGAAAATGTAATCTCCTCTGAAGTTCAAGTAAGAGGGGGAAGAAAGACATTGAGCCATGGAAAAAGTGGAACTCTGGTTTAAGTATTCTCGCTTGGGGAACAAGTTGAAAGTGTTCATAGTTGCACAGAACAGACTCGGGAGAAACTGCTGCAGCAAGGTTCCAGAAGAAGACACAGGGGCAAGTGCAGGGGTAGAAGGCTCCGTTAATCCAGAGGGGTAGACGCAGATATATTGGTAAGGGTAGGTGTGCTAGTGATGGCTCTGAACTCTTACCTGGTGAAACGGAATTTGAATGTCCCAGATAAACTGTAGAAGGGCTAAGGTCACCCGGAGAAAGCCTATTCAGTTAGGAAGTGAAGCCCCTTGAAGTTAGATGGGTCGAAAAGAGCAGCCCTGCCATGGTGGCACACTTACTTCTCAAGTGTTAACAGCACTTGAAAAACTGATGAGGAAGGGGCAGGTTCATAACTTGAAGGCTAGCCTGGGCTACACAGTGAGACCCTGTCTAAACCCAACAAAATGCACGCGAGCAGGCCCTGAAGGCCCTGTGAAATGATCTCATTTGTAGAGCTGTCGTTCTATAGGGCAGTGTTAGTTTCTACAGAGGAGGAGAATGTAGCCTTGGTTCAGGTTTGGGGCATTGTTCTAGGCTCCGTACTGTAAAGTGAAAGTCAGCCTGTCTGTCTGGAGTTGACTGATTGGTGGGCGGGGACATACATGCTCTGGTAGGTAGGGTTGTGCAGTGGTAGAGATGTGTGTACCTGTAACTTCTCAAATGGTGACAGTTGGGGAGGAGGGTAGGGTTGTGATGTGTGGAATTCCGGGAGACCTGGGTAGGAACAAGATCAGTGTGAGGCAGGGTGAAGGTGGAGTGGTCGGAGGAGGAGGCCCAGAGTTGCACAGCTCCCTCCCACTGCCTGAAGGGTCGTCTGTTTCTTTACTACCCCGTCATCTCTTTCAGAAAGCCATCTTTGCCATTTTATAGCCTGATTGCTTTTGATTACTTCCCTAGAGTGAGGAGAAATCTTCTCTTTAATTTCTACCTATTATTGATGGCATTTCTGTCTCTGGTAGTTATATAGAAAATACAGTTCATTTGTATAAATGGTTTTTAAGTATTCACCAAATAAAATATAGAAATACAGACGTCTCAGCCTAAAATGGAGTTATGTTCAAATAAACCATTTTTAAATTGAAAATATTATAAGGTGAAGGTGTGTTTAGTACACCCAGCATACCAAATACCATAGCTCAACAACACAATCCATTTCAGAGCAAATTGCTGACCTTTGATTGCATGGCTACCTGAAAGCCACGGCTCACTGTAAGAGCCCGGCATAAGAGAGAGTATTTGCATATAACCTCCACATATATATACCCTCCCTTTTACAGATGGTCACTCCCTTGAGGTTTGTTTTTTTTTTTTTCTTTTTCTTAACAGTGCAAAAGCAATGTGAAGTTGCATACAGTAGAAATAATAGGGTGTGGTGGGACCAGAACAGTAGGAGAGGGGAATGGCCTCAGAGCTACATTAGGAGACATGAGTCAGGAACTGTTCCTAGCAGATAACGAGACAGGGCCATCTGATGTATCATTTCCAAGGAGATGAAGTAAGTCAGGATAGAGGAAATGAGGCCGGAAAGTACATGAGGGTTTGTAACTTTTAGGGGTTTGAGCTTTATTTTATTGGCATTTACAATTCATTTAAGAGCAATTAGAAATGATCACAGATCTTGTATTTTAAAAGAATGGATTGGAGCAAAAAAGGAAAATTGTCTAAAGACTAGTTAGTGGTTTAGGCTGGATATGGGGAGAAGAAGTGGACATAGTTGAAAGATACTGGGAGAGAGTGAGGGAGAGAGAGAGAGAGAGAGAGGGAGAGAGAGAGAAAAGAAATTAAGAATGGTCTCTAGATGGACCCTTGTTTTCTTGGTGGTGTTGCTGCTCCATATACCCAGTAACACTTACAACACAACTGGATTATGAACTCTCCAGCATTGGCGGCTTCCTGTGTCCTGGACTTGAGAGCAGAGCTGGAGGCCTTCAGTGTGTGGTGGACATTTGGATGCACACCATTTCCTTTAGCTTCTCCTTTACATGTGGGCCTCTGTTGACCCCTTCGTGTTTCCAGGCCTTCGGTCAAAGGGTTAGCTGTCGTTTCTCTGGTTATCATCTAACACTTAAGTACTCCTGTGTGCTGCTAATTTTCAGTACTGTGTGTTACAGAATTATAACTTAGGGTTTTGGTGTGGTTTCTTTTTTGAGGTATGGGCGCATGTGTGTCTGTGTTTATGAATGTATGTGAAGGTGCACAGTTTTAGACATTTAGGTTAACTTTCAAAAGTCAAATTTTTCAGTGTGATGCAAGCTAACTTAGACATTATTTGCTGTGCTTAATTTTAGATACATCTATATAATGGGCATCCAAGAAAGAAATGAAAAACTGTTTTATAGAATACTGCAAGATGATATTGAAAGTCTGATGCCAATTGTATATACACCAACAGTTGGTCTTGCCTGTTCCCAATATGGACACATCTTTAGAAGACCTAAGTAAGGCTTGTTTTTAAATACAAATATGCCATTGATGATTGTGTAAGGAAAACATTCTGTAATATCTAATTAGATTTCTGTGTGTTGCGGTCATATCCCTGCCAGATTTCTCGCCTCACAAAAGCCTAATTTGTATTAAAAGCCGAATTGGTATTATAAAGACTCAACGTGTTCATATCTCTTGTTTTTGTAGAAATAGCTCAATTAACTAGCTCCTAATAATTGTTGCCATTATTAGAGGAGTTGTATAGTAACTGCACCTTTCTCCTCCCCAGGTCATAATTACGCTTCAGCCTTTTGGCAGTTTGCCAGGTTGGGGGTGGCTTCCTCATTTATCAGCTTTAATTTCTAATGCTTGTCCTCCCTTTTAAAAGAAAAGTTAGCATTGATGAATTTTAATTTCAGACCGTTCTAGCACCGTCAGACATCTTAGTAGGAAGAGTTCCTCCTCCGTGTGCCTCACGTCCTTGGGGGAGTACATGGCTGCCTGCCACCTAAGGGTGACAGAACCGTAACAGACCATTGAGAGGAAATTGACGGGCTGGATCTGCCGGAGACGGTTTCTGAGTTTTTCTGCCCCTTCTGATCCCTTGTTTTTTCCCATGGCCAGCTCACATATTGATATCCTTGTAGGCATTTAGATCAGGAATGACAGCATCTCCCCCCCCACACACACACACGCACACACATATCTAGTCTGAAGACTCCTCTCAAACTTGAGTCCGTAAGAAGCACCTGCTGAATTATTTAAAAGGTTGAACCCTGCCAACTTTCTCTCTCCCCACAAGCTTCTGGTGAGGAAGAAGATCTAGCAGCCTGAACTTAGCGAGCACCCTCCATGCTTACGTGACAGAAACTCCCTGGCAGACACCGAAAAGCACTGTTGAACCTGTATGGTGCTATTACCAAAGTATTCAGAACATTTCTAGGAGATAGCCTAGTGTGGTTGGCCACATGTGTGGTTTCTTCTGAGAAGAGTGTTTCCCAACTCAGCTTAAAGGAGAAAAGGAAACTGGGAAGTGTGCTGCCAAACCTCACCCTGTGTGGTTCAGTTAGTCGAGGCGTGGGCCCGGGTGTAGTTTATAAAAGCTCCTTGAGTGATTCTCGTGCGCACCACAGATGAGAACTGACAGGAGACGTAACCACACGGGGCGGGGCTTTTGGATGCTGTTACAGCGTGAATTCTTTGTTTCCTATGTAGGAATTTTTCTTTATTTTTCACTTTGATAATTAGACCATGCAATGGAGACACATTTCTTTTTGGGAAAATGATCACATCAGTTAACAATAATCTTTGTTATTCTGTAAGCAGCATAGTTATCATTTGAAAGAGTTGAAGTGTTTAGAAATAAATCAGTGCTTGGAAATGAAACCATATCTTGATGCTTTATTAGAGTATCTTTAAGTATCCCAATTATGGACAAAGACATAGAAAATATCGGTCATGAAATGTGAAGGTGTTTTGTTCTGTTGCAGGGGATTGTTTATTTCAATCTCAGACAGAGGTCATGTCAGATCAATTGTGGATAACTGGCCCGAAAATCATGTTAAGGTACGAAGAGCACACCCTCCTTCTCACATGTCTTCTCCTCCTTGTAAGTTAACTTTAGATCGCCAAGAACAAGTTTCCCTTGTTGCGCTGAGCTGTTTACACCTACGGATACATGCAGGTGTGTGCTTTGTGTCTGAGGAGGTGCCGGCAGTAATCACTCTGAGACAGATCACCAGGACAGTGCTTTGCTCTGAGCGAGACGTTGACGCTAGTGTACAAAGCGAGTGGTTGTAGCCCTCCAGCTTTAGGTGTTTTGGTTTGGTTTGTTTTTTTTTTTTTTTTTGGTTTTTCGAGACAGGGTTTCTCTGTGTAGCTTTGTGCCTTTCCTGGAACTCACTCTGTAGACCAGGCTGGCCTTGAACTCACAGAGATCTGCCTGCCTCTGCCTCCCGAGTGCTGGGATTAAAGGCGTGCGCCACCACCGCCCGGCGCTTTAGTTTCTTGGTAGAGAAAATCGAATGCTCAACCCAGTGAACCCAGTGTGGTGGTACAGACCTGTAATCCTGTAGTCCCTCCCCTTGGAAGGAAAAGACAGAAGGCCCAGAAGCTTGAGTTGGAGGCCATCCTGGGATACATGAGACCCAGGCTCAGAAAAGGAAGGAAATGACAGAGGAACTTTGGTTCTGGAGGGTAGTATGTTCTTTCTTTCTATCTCTCTGTCTCTGTCTGTCTGTCTCTTTTTGTCTAAGGTAGATTTAGATCCTTGACAAATACTGTACTATCAAGAGAGTTTTAAATGTAGCAAATATAAGCCGTGGTCATTGTAACTGAATTCATGAAGCAAACTGAGTAACTTATTGAAAGGCCTTTGGGTGACTGTGCTTGTCACTGCAGTCATCTTACAGCCTTTAGTGTGAATGTCTCGTTCCCAAACACTGATGAATCGTGAGTTCAGCATGTGCAATCCCAGCACTTCCACGGTGAGAGTACAAGGATCAGGTCATCCTTCACTACTTAAGGAATTCTAGGCCAGCCTGTGCTAAATTGGACACTGCCTCCCTCTCCCCCACCCTTCCAAAATTATTAGTTCAGATAATTTAGGAAAAATTTGGTAAAAATAACTAAATTTACAGTATCATTTTACACACTTGTATGTAGTTGCATATATATATATATGTATTTAAAATCTAGATTGTTGGCCGGGCGTTGGTGGCGTGCGCCTTTAATCTCAGCACTTGGGAGGCAGAGCCATGTGGATCTCTGTGAGTTCGAGGCCAGCCTGGTCTACAAAGCGAGTTCCAGGACAGGCTCCAAAGTTACAGAGAAACCCTGTCTCAAAAAACAAACAAACAAACAAAAAATCTAGATTGTTGTTTTTCTCCTTTATTTTGCTAAGGTTTTTCTTGATGGCCCTAGGTTTGGAAATCATGCTGTTTATTTTTAGACTTTTTATTGTGGTAACTTTGGACTTTAATTCACTTCTCCTGTGTTTCAGACTAGGAAAGAATACATAACTTGATCCTCCTGTCCCCTCATTCTGTTCCCAAGCCAAAGTCAGATGGGAAACGTGTCTAGTTAATTCTCCTTCAATACCTCATAATAGGCAGCAGTCCTAGTTTAAGCATGCTCATTGGGTTATGTTTGGAGCTAGGTAAGAAGTGATTCTGCTTCTGAGGGCGAGAGTAGAAGCAGAACACGAGAGTCCATCCTCTTTAAAAATGCACTTCTTTGTTCCCACTTCTGGCAGCTTTTAATACGCTTTTTGTTTTATTTATAATGAAGGCTGTCGTGGTGACCGATGGAGAGAGAATTCTGGGTCTCGGAGATTTGGGTGTTTATGGAATGGGGATTCCAGTAGGAAAGCTTTGTTTATATACAGCATGTGCAGGAATACAGCCTGAGAAGTGCTTGCCTGTGTGCATCGACGTGGGGACCGATAATAATGTGAGTAGCACCCTCCTTTTGGCCCAGCCTCCCCTATCCTAAAAAAACAAACCAACCAACCAACTGTAGCCATCTCTGAAGATGATTTGTGAAGGGAAAATCTTGTCATTTTAGATCTTAATCTTTGTCTTAAACGTGGCTTCTAATGTTTATATAAATAAGAGTGAATCAAGTCTATTAAGTTTCTTTAAGGATTAAAGTTTTATATGTTTAATGTAAACAAATACTGTAATAAAAGACTTTATTTTTGTATTCAATTTCATATATAGGCACTATTAAAAGATCCATTTTATATGGGCTTGTATCAGAAGCGAGATCGTTCCCAACTCTATGATGACCTGATTGATGAGTTTATGAAGGCGATTACTGACAGGTATCCTGTGAAGCTCATGGTTATAAAAGAACCTCTTCTGGGGGCGGGGGGCACCATTCTGCTTTTTTTTTTTTTTTTTTTTTAATGTCCCGAGAGCATGTGAGGGAAGGGTTAAATTGTGGGAACTTTTTCATGCCCACTGATACGTGCTGGCACAAGATGGTACCTCTGTTGTGCATTGCTGGCTAGGATTACATGACATCTAGAAGGAAACTCCTAAACTCGCACAGTGCGTTCCTCCCATAAGCCTTCCGTGACCGAGCTAATTCCCACCACTCCACCAGAGCGCTCCTGCATCTTTGACGTCTTACCTGGGCTCACTTTGTGGGGTTTATTCGTTTGTTTCTGGAGATGTGTGCAAGTGTGTTTTGGGGTGAATGTGGAGGCCAGAGGCCACCTTTGTAGAGTCTGTTCTCTCCATCTGCCTTTACGTGGGTTGAACTTGGGATTTTTTGTGGGCTGCTGTCCTGGGAATGGAGTTCAGGGCCTTACACATGCTAGACAAGCACTGTATGACCAAGCTGGACTCTCAGTTCTTGCATGTGCAGTAAATTGTGGCCTCCATACATGTGACTCATCAAAGCCACCTCTGTGGCCCTGCACTCCAAACTGCTGGGGCATCCCGTCTTGAGAAATTCTATCACTGTATCCTGTTCCTATCTCAGATTGAGTTCTTTCCTTTCCAAACAGCCTGCCTTCTCTATTCCTAACTGCTAATAATGGCAGTAACGTTCACCCCCTTGTCAAACCTTTAATCTCAGTGCCGTTTATGACTTTTCTTCATCAGCCGTTCCATCAGAGCCTCCTCAGACTCCGCTGGTACCACTATCTGCATGCCTCAGAAGTGTGTCTCTTGTTACCACAGCCACCTTTCACCTCCCCTGGATTCCTCTAAGCCCTTCTCCAGCCGGTTTCTCTCTAGTTCATTTCCATCTAACACTGGGATTAATCTTGCAAAAATGTGTATTGCCTTACTTTTTTTACCCCCTGGAAGTTTCTCAGTGGTTTTCTATTACCACAGCTTAAAACCCAGATTGTTCATCTTTATGGTCTAGTGCTCCATCCCCCCCTCCCCTGTGTGTGTACACACATGTGTGCGTGTATATGCATTTATGTGTGTGCATGCTGGTGCATGTACCATGGCAAGCGTGTAGAGGTCAAAAACCAAGCTCCTGTGTCTATCTTCACCTTCAACCTTAAAACGGGGTCTCTTCATTGTTTTTTTCTACTGCATACTCTCTTATGTGGTATGCTTTTTATGCTGCTAGCTGGTTCACAGGCTTCCAGAGATGCTCCTGCCTCTGCTTTCTGTCTCTCTGTAAGAGTACTGGATTATTTATGCTCACACTGAGTCCAGCGTTTTTTAGGGTTTTTGGTATTTGAACTCAGGACCTCACACTTACTGGGCAAGCACTTTTACCCACTGAACCATCTTCCAAACTCTAGCTCAGCTTTTAAAATTACCGGCACGTGGAGATACTCAGACATGAATTCCTTGTAGAGGAAAAGACGGTGACTGATTCAGAGCTGAACTGCTCATCTTCCCACACACCGCCTCTTCTTTCTCACTTTCCTTCCCTGGACAACAAGGTATTGTCCTCTTAGAGATCCAGACCGCCTTGGCCCCGGACTGTTCCACACTTTCCAGTTTGTTCTGGTATTCCATGGCATCTGCTGCACGTTTCCTGGGTCGTCGTAGACTCCTGGCTGCTGCTCTGTTTTTCCTCTCCCCACACTCGCACATGCCACACACCACTGGTAGGTTACCTTTGCTAGGAGGAGGCCTCTGTGAATTCTTCCCTCCTCTCTAGCCTTCAGGGATTCAACAGGAGCCAGCTTCTCCCTGTCTTCAGTGTGAACCCTGAAAATCCGGGGTCACTAGAGTGTACCTTGTTTAACTTTCCTCTTTACGTCTATTACTTGTTTCCCAGATGAAGACCCCGTGCAGCTAGCTCCCTTTCCAGGCTGTTTTGCCTTTTATTGTCTTGGTTTATTGGTTTGAGTCAGTCTCCCTATGTTTTCTAGACTGGCCTCAAACCTGTGCTCCTCCTGCCTTAGCTCCTCTGGTGCAGGATGCATGTGCTACCATACCTGCACGGCCTTCCTTCTTACTCCCGTTCACCAGAGCGCACTCACCTGATAGCTCTCTCCTGCTGTTTACTTAATGAACCTTTCTGCGTTGTCGGGCATCCGTCACTTAACGAGACTCATCCATTTCAAAGGTCTGCTCTCTGAAACGCAGAAAGAATCCCTTTTAGGGGGTCACTTTGTGCCTGTATGCATTGGACACCCTCCTGAGCCCTTGGCAAGCGTTTACACAGAGAATGGCCATAGACGCATTTGCGCCTCCTTGTCCATCAAGTAACAGATGTCCACATTGGGGCTCTAGTGTAGCTAGAGTTTTCCTGCCTGGCCCACAGTCAGGACAAATCTCTCTCACCTGCCACTCCCACAGCCTCAGACCTGATCAAGTAAACACAGAGACTTATATTGGTTACAAACTGTATGGCCGTGTCAGGCTTCTTGCTAACTGTTCTTACAGCTTAAATTAATCCATTTCTATTAATCTATACCTTGCCACATGGCTCGTGGCTTACCGGCATCTTCACATGCTGTTTGTCATTGTGGCGGCTGGCAGTGTCTCTCTGACTCAGCCTTCCACTTCTGAGCTTTATTCTCCTCCTTGTCCCGCCTACACTTCCTGCCTAGCCAATGGCCAATCAGTGTTTTATTTATTGACTAATTAGCAACACATTTGCCATACAGAACATCCCACAGCACTCTAGACTTTCACAAGCTCTGAAACTCAAGGCCTTGAGCCAGTATAATACCTTTCTTTCAGATACTCGTCATAGAAATAGTAAACAGGAAATCTGTTTAATAGTGATGCTTTCAACACGATTATTAAAGAGTTTGCTGTTTCTAGATACGGCCGGAACACGCTCATTCAGTTTGAAGACTTTGGGAATCATAATGCATTCAGATTCTTAAGAAAGTACCAGCAAAAATACTGTACCTTCAATGATGATATCCAAGGTAAAGCAGAAGTGAAAAGATTTTCCAAATTTTAAATGTTTATTATAATGTCTCTTGTCTGTCTCATTGTGAAATCATGGGTTTTCCGACAGGGACAGCTGCAGTCGCTCTGTCGGGCCTTCTTGCGACCCAAAAAGTTATTAAGAAACCAGTCTCAGAACACAAAATCTTATTTCTTGGGGCAGGAGAGGTAAGTTTTTAAAGCTTTTACAGTTTCAGACCAGTACTCTTCTTTTCTTCTATAAAGTAAGACTGACCAGGGGTGGTGGCGCATGCCTTTGATTCCATCGCACTTGCACTTGGGAGGCAGAGGCAGTGAGTTCGGGGCCAGCCTGGTCTACAGAGTGTGTTCCAGGACAGCTCGGGCTGCACAGAGAGACTCTGTATCAAAAGAAAAAAAAAATTAAGTCAGACAGCATGTTGGTGCTTATTGAAGATACAGTGAATTTAGAATTTGCTGAAATGGTGTGAATCTTGATCTCTTATAAAATAAATAAGTACTTTGTGATCAGAGTGACTATGTAATTTGTAAGGGAAAATAAAGCAAATGTGGCCGATAACATGATCCTCACATACAGAGCAATTGAGCATCATCTCATACTCTAGGCTTGATTTTTAAAACTGTGCTTCCTGGACAGGCTGCACTTGGAATTGCAAATCTTATAGTTATGTGTATGGTGGAAAGTGGCCTCTCAGAAGAGGAGGCACGGAGGAAGGTCTGGATGTTCGACAAGAACGGCTTATTAGTTAAGGTAAGGATGCAGAACTTGCAGGAACCACAGAGCATCTGGCTGGGGTGCTGACCGTCTCACCCCTTACAGACGGACATCTCACTCCCTGCCACAGTGTGCAGGAGCTGGCCTCCACTGTGGTGTCGGCAGAGACCGTCGCATCTTTCTGTCTGTCGTGGTTTCGTTTTGTTGCTGTGATAAAACAGCCCCGACAAAGAGCAGCGTAGGGGAGAGAGGGGGCTTACTTGGCTGCAGTTCCAGGTTATAATCCAGTACTGCGGGGAAGCCAAGGCAGAAACTTCAAGTGTCGCAACCGCAGTCCAGAGCAGAGAGAATAAATGCATGCATGCTTCCTTCTTGTTGTCTGGCTCCTCTTACTCTGACACTGTCCAGGCCCAGCCCGTGACATGGAGTCATCCACATTAGGGTAGGTTTTCCATCCATCCTCAGGTAAGGCAATCCAGACAGTCCATGCATACACACACCTTCCACACATATCTGACTCCCGCCAGGCATGTCCAAAGGCCAACGTGGTCTAGATAATTCTTCATTTAGCCTCTTCTCAAGTGATTCTGGGTTGTTGTGTGAAGTTGGCCGTTACAGCTGACCAGTACACTGTCTCTTATAAAGACTTCTTCATTCTTAAATCATAATCTGTCTGCTGGGACCGGACTTACTTTCTCTTGCTGTGCTCTCAAGCTCTTTTATTATATCTGATTGTATTTGACTCTCCTAAACTGAAATTTTTTGTGGTTCTGGGGATTGATCCCAAGGCCTTGTGCATGCCAGGCAAGCATAAACATTCTATCATTGGTCTACACCCCTGACACTGAAACTAGGTTTTGAGTTGGAACCCAACATTCTGTGTAAACTATTAGCAATACATCTAATATTTGAGCAGAAACTCTTAAATGTTGTAATGTTGTTTAAGTCATAATCCCCTGTGTCGGTTCATGTGTAATAAGGAGCTTATTTTAGCAACTCTGAGCCTGCCTGCCTGCATTCCTTTCCATTGGTTACTGTTTTTAATCAGTTAAAGAATACCATAGGCCTTGTGGGGATCCCTGAACCTAAGTCCCTGTTCAGGGCACCATCTGCGGGAGGCAGGCTCCCACCTTTTAAAGGGTTCCTATGAGGAGGAGAGAGGAATAAGAAACTTTTGGATAGAAAGATAGCAGAGAGGAGACAGACAGAAACACAGGATAGCTTCTGGAGGACCTAGATCAAAATCCACCGGCCCCTTATGTCTCTTCAAAAGGGCTTTTTATACCAATGCCAAGGGACCTCCCCCCTAGCTAGATCAAAGCATACCGTACAGCCAAGTGCAAACCCTTCCAAACACCTAATAACCACACCTGTGGTCCAATCATCTCCTTATGCAGCCCTCCTGGGAAAAGCAAGCTCGGATCTCACCAAGAAACCTCTGTGGGTCTCCACAAGGTCTTACATCGTGTGACATATTTCATCTATCCGATATGCAGTACTATTTTCTTTTCCCATGTTTGCATCATAATCTCATGACAGGACAGTTCTTTCCCATTTATATGTATTGAGCATGCTGTCTCCACGTACATTTACATGTATAGGACATGTGCATGGCTCTAGTTCTGGTGCTTTTTCCTTCTCTGGTGTCCGTAACCAGATACTGGGGTAACATTGTATGTACTGTTGCCTTTGGTCCTCTCAAATATCCTGTCCTTTTTTGGGGAGAGGATGTTGTTTTTTGGGGTTTTTTTTTTGTTTTGTTTTCCTTACGAAATTTTATAATCACAGCAATAAGTTTAAAATGGCCATGGAGGGCTGGCTCAGCAGCTAAGAGCACTTGTTGCTTTTGAGAAGACTTATTTCTAATGATCAAAGACTTTGTTGTTTTCAAAGTCATCAGTTTCAAAGAGATGGAGACAGAGTAAATAGCTAAGAATGTAGTCTGGGTATAAAGCCCAGTCTGGATTATTAAACAGTTCTTACAGAGGTGCTGTAGCTGCAGTGTTTGCTAATCCATGTAGAGTAGAATTGTTGTAAACATCACACGTTTACCGGGAGAGGACTATATTTCTGCAGGTCTGCAGTTCCAGGCTTCATGTTGTAGTGCAAGGGTCCGAGTCTAAAGGGACTGTAGTGTTGGTGGCAAAAACAGCTTCCTCCACACAGGCGAGCATCCCTGTTCACCTGGACCCTCAAGTGTATTTTGCTGTTGTTTGGGTTCTGGTTTTTAGAATATAAAGTTAAAGTAGCTTGGCCTGTGGGTCTTAGACTTTCAGTCTCTTCTAGTGGTTCTAAACCTGTCATCCATTTGGATACGCTGCATGTTCCCTGCTAAATTCCCACTCTCCAGAGCTGTGATGATACTGAGCCAGTAAAGCCAGCACTCTGAGTAGTTTTAACCTTTCTTACTTAGAGATGCTTGGACAGGGCTTAAACCATGTAGTGAGTTTGAGACCAGCCAAGGCTAGGCCATTCAAGACCCTGTCTTAAAGGGAGAGCGGAGTTGGGCAGTTTGCCTCCGCAGTAGAGCATTTGACTGTATGTTCAAAGCCCTGGGTTCTATTCCTAGTACCCAAAACAAACTTTTTGGTGTGACTGTTCATAAATTTGGTAGGCTATGTTTTTCTCACTTGGTGGGCAAATTTACAATATTTGCTATATTGCTGTATTACATTTCTAAAATACTAAAGATTCTTCATTGTAAATATTGAATTTAGGAGGACTTCATGGAAGGAATGAGTGCTTGAGAGAGATGCCAAGTTTGTGTTCTAGACATAATGTAATTTGATGGACTGTATTTTTGGATTCTGTGATGTTAAAATTAGAAGATAAATGTTGAAGAGAAAAGTAAATAAAAATACATTTGTGTTATAAGGACAAAATGTATCTAATTGATTTGTTCAGTTAAATATGCACTTAGTGATACTGTATTTTATGAAAACATTCAGGGAAGGACTGCTAGCATCGATAGTAACCAGGAACCATTTGCTCACTGGGCCCCAGAGAACGTACCTGGAACTTTTGAAGATGCAGTGAATGAACTGAAGCCTTCAGTTATAATTGGTAAGTGAAGCTGTTGAGAAATAATCCTGTTACTTAGCTCTCTGCCATAACTATCATGGAAGATTACTAAAGTAAATTGATGTATTTTACCTTGCTTTTAGCATCTGCAGGTGATCTCAGTGTATGAGGGACTGGAGCCAAGGCCCACTGGACATACCCAAACCTGCCACACCTGTGTCCCCTACGTTCAGAGGTGTAGGACTTGTTCATAACTTGTACACACCCCACTGTATACTTGAGCACACCTGTAGGCAGCTTACACTTAAAGCTGTATTGATAGAAAATGATGCAAAATGGTCTGCTCATGTTCAGTATGTACACAGTTTTGTTTCCTTCAGCGTTTCCAGCCTATGTTGAAAATGTACATTTATCAAATCTGTGTATACAAAATCCCGCAGATAAAGAGGGCTGACTCAAATAAATATTTTTGGTTACTGTGCATAAAAATTTTATTTATTTTTTTCCGAGACAGGGTTTCACTCTGTAGACAAGGCTAGCCTTAAACTCACAGAGATCTGCCTGCCTCTGCCTCCCAAGTGCTGGGATTAAAGGCCACCACCACCCCGGGAATAAAAATTTTAAGAGACAGAATCTCATGCTAAATATGGTGGTGCACACTTGTAATCCCAACACTCTGTGGAGACTAAGGCAAGATTAAGAGTTCAAGGCCAGTTTAGACTACTTATTGAAACGTTATCTAAAAATCTGGAAATGGGGCTGGAGAAATGGCTCAGCGGTTAAGAGCACTGGCTGCTCTTCCAGAGGACCCAGGTTCAATTCCCAGCACCCACATGGCAGCTCACAACTGTCTGTAACTCTAGTTCCAGGGCATCTGACACCCTCACACCAACGCGTATAAAATAAAGTTAAATAAATTTGTTTAAAAAAAAGTACAAAAAAAAAAAAAATCTGGAAATGGGGCCAGCAAGATGGCTCAGCAGGTAAAGGCTTGCTATACACCTGATAGTGTGAGCTGAGCTCCCAGGATCCACATAGTAGGAGAGGAACATCTCCTGCAAGTTGTCCTCTCCACATGTACTCCATGGCATGGCGCCCCCACACATACACATGCAGACACTAAATAGATAAATGTAATTTTAAAATTACATTTGAACTTTCACTGAAAACAAAACCAAAGCTCTCTTACTCTCCTGTGGGCTAGCTTTGAACACCTGGGCTCCAGTGCTTGTCCTGCCTGAGCCTCCCAAGGCGCTGGGACTACATGCCTGGCTCTTTATAGTGTTTTACTTGTAGAGTTGTGACTGTTGAATGCAACCTTAAAAGGCCAAGGTCATTTCAAGACTGTACCGGGAAAATGCAGTGCAGAGTGGGAATGTCATTGGCAGCCAAGCGGAAACTTTGGGTGTGTTTTGTGAGGCCCATGTCGCTGACTTCTGTACTGACGCAGCCCCGAGTTCTCGGCACAGATACAGTGCTGTTCCCTGTATAGCTGTAGATTTGAGTTCTCAATCTTGTGTTTTTCTAGCTTTCATTTAGGAACTCTGTTCAGTGTTGAACCGTAAACCTTCACAGTGAGTTCCTATGCTGAGAAAAGTATGCCTGTTCTTTTTATTGATAAGAACTCTTATTACTTTTATACTGAGAAGAAATCTTAAAACATTTTTTTACTCCACTTCTCTCAAAACTCAATATGGAAACAAGAATGTATCCACTCATTGTTTAGCTCCAGAGCAGTGGTTCTCAACCTGTGGGTTGCGACCCCTGAAGCTGAAACTGTGCCCATTAAATGACTTGGCACTTCCCCAGGCCCTTGTAGCTACTGTCTGATCTCTCTGAGGGTCTGTTTCTGGACCCTTGGATGAGTAGACTCTCACAGTACTGTCTCGTCCCTGGTTAGAATGGAGGAGTCATGTTTTTTACCGCTTTCCCTAGAGCTTACTGTGTGAGCTAGCCAATAAATATTTAAGTGAAAATTTTCGGCATTTCATTACTTCTCTTTTCGTATCTGAAGCTGTGTCCCCATAGTATTCTCCCATCACTACAAAAATCTATCTTTGTAATGATTCCTGTGGTTTCGTTATGGTAAACGTGTTATAAAAACAATTAGCAAGAACCGGTTTGTTATGCCCGTGCTTACTTTTTTTTTTCATCCTTTATTGTAGGAGTGGCAGGTGCTGGCCGCCTTTTTACTCCTGGCGTCATCAAAGCCATGGCCTCTATCAATGAAAGACCCATAATATTTGCGCTGAGTAATCCTACGGCACAGGCTGAGTGCACGGCTGAAGAGGCCTACACACTTACGGAGGTATTGTCAGTGCAAACCTCACAGGTTACTGCGGTGGTCCATCAGCTCAGTAGTCACACATTAGTGCGCGTGTCGTTCATCAGTGTTTAAGTGGCGATGGCCGTGGGTCACCAAGTCTAACCCATCATTTCTGAGAGCGGTTACCTCATGACTACCCCTCACTCGCCCGCCTGCTGGGCATCTGTGCTTCTCTGGATAGAAACCAAACATGCTTCTTTTTTCTTAATTCTTTTTGTATGGAAACTATCCATTTTGATTTGCCTACATTTAAGGTTTTTGTTTTCGTTTTTGTTTTGTTTTTTTCTATAACCATCCTTCCTGCCTGTCTGCTTCTATCTGGGACAATCCTCCTCCCAGAAGAACCTCAGTGTGGGTCTGAGGAAGTCTTTTAGTAGTGTATTTCGCCTTCGTTTTGAAGGGCATTTTCACCCCACATGGAGTTAACAGTTGCTGTATTTCAGTGCTTTAAGAACTGTTTTTTCTGTTTTGTTGTTTCTGAATTGTGTCTTGCCGTCATGGCTCCGGGTTTTCAGCACGGACTTGGGTGTGGTTTTCTTTGTGTTAATTCTCGCCGGAGACAGAGTGCTCCCAAGTCCACAGCTTGGTGGCTGGCAGTTGAGTGTCATTTCTGTTTTGGAAACACAGGGCTGGTGTGTCTGCTGTGCCACATCGCCTCTTGTGAGACTGCGTTTGCGCAGTGGGTGCTGTGGCCGTGTCTAGACTGTTTCGGTTGTGTGGGCCGCCCACTGTGACTGGCCTGGCCCCTTCCACTTTGCGGTCCCTTCCCTCCATGTCAGTCTGTCCTTAGGGTCTTGGTGCCAGTTCTTACATAGTTTTCACTTGTGGAAATTTTGCTCTCTTTTTCTTTTTCTTTTTGGTTTTTTGTTGTTGTGTTGTTTTGGTTTTTTTGTTTTGGTTTTTTTGGAGACAGCGTTTCTCTGTGAAACAGTCCTGGAACTCACTGTAGACCAGGCTGGCCTCGAATTCACAAAGATCCACCTGGCTCTGCCTACGGAGTGCTGGGATTAAAGGCGTGAGCCACCATCGCCCGGCTCTCTTTTTCTTACTTTATAAACGACAACTTTACTCCCTTCAGATGCCCTTCGCTGTCGGCTTTTGCCTGCACTGGGGCTGGCTTTTGCTCTGCTGTGAACTGAGGCTGTCTGGACGGGACTTCTTACTTTCACCCAGACGGTTAGCGAGTCGGTGCTTTGGGCCTTGGACACTGTTGCTGTACTGCATGTCAGTTACAGACAGGAGCGTATGTGTGTACCGTGTATGCACATATGTGTGCAGTGGGGGTTCCCTCGTGTTCTGTGGGATGGTGTTTTAATCTCCACCAGGTAATCACTTCTTCCGTTTTTGTAGATGGTCAAAGTGACTCCAGGAAGTGGAGCTTTCTTTTTCTTTTCTTTTCTTTTCTTTTCTTTTCTTTTCTTTTCTTTTCTTTCCTTTCCTTTCCTTTCCTTCCTTTCCTTTCTTCTTTCTTTCTTTCTTTTTCTTTCTTTCTTTTTTTATCCTGTGTAATAAACCTATAGCCTTGTAGATGTGCACATTTAGGCCACCAAGCTACCACTAAGATGTATTCCTTGGCCCTAGGATATGAATTTTACAGTTCTGTTTACCATGATATGCCTAATTCCTACTTAATTTCTTGAATATATGAATATTCGTGAATATAATTGTTAGGTTATACTTTTTTTTTTATTTTTTATTTTTTTTGGTCTTTTTGAGACGGGCTTTCTCTGTGTAGCTCTGGCTGTCAT
The DNA here is from genome assembly GCF_949786415.1 of Peromyscus eremicus. Classification (NCBI taxonomy): domain Eukaryota; kingdom Metazoa; phylum Chordata; class Mammalia; order Rodentia; family Cricetidae; genus Peromyscus; species Peromyscus eremicus. Next base: position 61,272,442 of record NC_081435.1, on the reverse strand, counting down.
GGAATTCTGTCTGTAGACCTTTCTGGCCTTGAACTCACAGAATCTGCCTGCCTCTGTCTCCTGAGTGCTGAGATTAAAGGCATAAGCACCACCACCTCCTGGCTTTGTTATACTCTCATAAATAGAGAATGTAATAATAAGTCTTTATTATTCTCATTGCTAAAAACTCACTGGTAATTTTGTTTATTTCATATCTCCCCAGATGATTTTAAAGATCTTAGATATCAACTGTAAACACTGTATCTCTCAGAAGTTGAGTCTTTTAAAAATAATGATATGGGTGCTGATAAGGTCACTCAGTGGGTAAAGGCTTTGCCACTGACCCTGACAACCCGAGTTCAGTGCCCAGAATCCATGTGGTAGAAGGAGAGAACTGACTCCCACAGGTTGTCCCTCTGACCCCTACCTGTGTGCCTTGGCAGGAACTTGCACACACACCCCTCCAGTAAACAAATAAATAAATGATCAAGATCATTAATAGGACTGTACCATCTCTAAAATTTAAAAACATACTATTTTGTGTTTATATGTGTGGGCAGACTCATGCCACATCGTGTGTGTTGGTCAGAGGACAATTTGGTGGCCAGTGCCAGCGTTCACTGTCGCGTGGGTCCTGAGGATAAAAGTGGAGGAGTCAGGCGGGCGGCCCTCCCCTTCACCCTCTGAGCTGTGTCATCTCACGGCCTCAGGTGTCATTTTAATACTTACTTGTCCTCTGGCATACCTTTCAGCTTTCTACTGAATCTCTTCCCGTTGTGGATTTTTGGGTTTTTTTTTTTGTTGTTGTTGTTGTTGTTGTAAACTCTCACTGTGTAGCTTAGATTGAAACTTAGTGTCCTCCTGCTCCAGCCTCCCAGGTGCCCAGATCAGAGGACTGCACAGCCGCATCTCACTGTTGAAATTTTCTGTCTTTTCATTTCATTTCCTGAATACAGAAATTATAGTTAAAGTTTCTGGTTGTAACAAAATCTCCCTTTCTGGAAATCCATTTTATTACCCCCCACCCCCTACCCCACCCTACCCCCATCATTAGTTTGTAATTCTCTGGTAAGCTTAGCCGTTTGTCTGAATGCTGGGTAGCATGGATGGCAGGTTTAACAGTTACTGGAGGCTTGGGGCCTTTACCTCCTAGTGGTTGATAGGCCAGGCTCTGTGGCTCTAATCCATTTGGCACACAGTCAGGTAAGGGCTCGGCTTCCATCCCTTCCTCGCTCCTTCCTGCTGGGCAGCCCGAGGTATTTACTGAGAACCTTTATCCGTGTGTTCCCTGAGCTGCTGTTTGCCTGTGTTTCCGGAGCCTCCCCAGAGCTGCTCAGGGTCTCAGCCACAGGCTGCTGTGGAGATCAGCAGACACCTTGAAGGGAAACGCTTGGAATGCTGGAGACAATGGGTCTCAGAGCCTTCTTTCTCCAGTCCCCTGGCACCAACCCCTGATTGCTGTGGTTCCTCTCTGCTTCTTTTAAAACTCTGTAGGACGTACTTCTTAGTGTCACTCCACAGTAACCAGAGGGGACATGAGCATAAAACAGCCTGGAATGTCACCGCCAGAGCAGAACTTGGAGAATTTGTTCGGTCGCAGTTTCATGTTGCAGATGGACTTAGCATTCCCTTTTCTCGTTGTTAGAGTGTTTATTCTCTCAGCTCCTTCTGCCGCTGCCACTACTCTGTCAGAAAAATAAATTCTTGTGACTATTATTAAATCTATAATACCGATTGAAATCCTTACTTTTCAAATCAGTCACAAATCAGCATAAAAGAGTTTTTTTAAACTGATCTTCTCCTCTTTTCTGCCCTCCATAAACAGCAGTCACACACACGGTGCACAGACATCCATGCAGGCAAAACTCATACACATAAAATTTTACATTTTTTAAAAAATGTATTCTCTTTAGTCGTAAGCTTTTACCAAAATACAGTATTATTGTTAGCTTGATTGCTTATCCTATCTATCAGTTTTGGGTAAAATTGATGACTGTTATTCCCCAAATTAAGCCATTCTCTTGCATAATAAACATTAGGTTCAGATCTAATATATCAGTAGCTCTGACATTTTCAAAATAAAGAAACATATAACATTATATATGTGTGTCTACATATATATAGTGTTTTACAAAGTTCTAAATCAATAAAACTGTTCAGATATTTGAGAATTTTATTTTTGAACAATATTGTTGAACTTAATACACATTTTTGGAAAGAACCAAAATTCTCCAAAGAGAATAGTTTGATAAACTGTAAACAATCAGTTTTATGATGCAGCTTTTAGGCCAGGGAGACGACTTAGCAGGTAAAGGCAGTTATCACCAAGACCAGTGTTCTGAGTTCAGTCCTTGTATCCCACATGGACAGAGAGAACAAACTACCACAGGTCATCTGTTTACCTTACCATGTAAATGGGCACACACCACACACGAGTGTGAGAGACTTGATATTCTCTTCCCAGAGTAAAAAGCATGGAACCATTGAATCAGAGTTCATATAAATTCTTTCTCACTGTTACACAAAACAGTGGTGTTAACTTTTGTATTTGCCTCTTGAGTTTTTAGTGCTCCTCTTTTTTTTTTTTTTTTTTTTTTTTTTTTTTTTGGTTTTTTTTCGAGACAGGGTTTCTCTGTGTAGCTTTGCGCCTTTCCTGGGACTCACTTGGTAGCCCAGGCTGGCCTCGAACTCACAGAGATCCGCCTGGCTCTGCCTCCCGAGTGCTGGGATTAAAGGCGTGCGCCACCACCGCCCGGCCTAGTGCTCCTCTTTTTAGGGGAGAAATGACTTTTGTATTTGCCCCATAAGTTTTTAGTGCTCCTCTTTTTAGGGGAGAAATGACCTGTTGCTCTAACACCCTCTGCTGCTCAGCGAGAAGAATACTCCCTTTTCTGTTGTGAGATGAGGTTTCAGTGTTGTCTGGGCTGACCTAGAACCTAGTCATCTTCTTGTCTGCCTCCTAAGCAATTGGGATTACAGGAGGAAATTGTTGGAACAGTGTCTTCATGTTTTAATAGCCAGTTAAAACTAGACTGCTGCTGTCGTGAAATCTGACCATGTTACGCTCTGCATGAGGACCATCTAATAACTGTAGAATCAGTGGAAATGACTTAGCGTGTGGAATTGTGCATGTGAGATACTTTCTTGAGCCATTAGCATAATTAGCTTGCTCCCACACCTAAACTTCGTATCATTTTGAAATTAAATTTTGAATTTGCACTATATTGAAATTACTAAAGTAACACAATGTAATGTAGCCCTTCAGATTGTCCAACATTTACTATAAAGACTGTTAGTATTAGGGCTTGGGAACATCGCTCAGTTGGTACAATTTTACCTACCATGCACAAAGCCACTGTTAGACCCCAGTATTGCATAAACCAGGTGTTGTGATACATACCTGTAACCCTGACACTCTAGAGATGGGGGCAGCTGTCGGATGTTCTAGTAAGTGGCAGTTTGTCTTTCCATTTCAGTAAGTTTCCTGTGAATCTTCTGTTTTTGTTTTTCAAGACAGGGTTTCTCTGTGTAACAGCCCTGGCTGTCCTGGAACTAGCTTTGTAGACCAGGCTAGCCTTGAACTCACAGAGATCTGCCTGCCTCTGCATGCACCACCACCACCTGGCTTCTGTCAATCATTCTTTAATCTAACTAAATTGGTTATTTAAACATGATTTAACATTAGCTCTTCTTGAACATTCCAAGATAGGTTGCCCTGTTGGAGTGCTATTGTGTGCCTTTGTTCTTTGAATTTGGTGGGGCAAGGTAATAATGTAAACAGTTTTTTATGAATTAAATGTATAGCCCCTTCGATCATAAGGGTGTCCAGTTTATTTTGGAAATACAGACAGTTCCACTAGCATCACATCTCTATAGACATAGTACTAAAATTGAATAAAGAAAAAATATGTGGAGACTTACCTTTCCTTAACAAGGCAGCATGGCAAGCTTGTTGTGTAACAGTAGTGTAATTATATCATACGCCTATATTTTAAACTTGGGGGGGCAGATCATGGTATAATAGAAAAAAAACATTGGATTTAGATTTATAAAAATTTGGATTCAAATTTAACTGCTACAAATTTTAGACAGTATTCACAAAGTACTTGGAAATGTCCTAGCCTTAGTTCTGCTGTGCTTGGTTCTTTTAATCAATGAATGGAAGGTGGTAACAGTCAGGCAGGGCTTTCAGAAAAGGTAAATGAACTGAGTGGCACACAGAGCGCCCAGCACAGAGCTAGTGGAACAGACGGACCACGAGTGGTAGGAAATTAATTTTGCTATTTCCCGCTTCATTTATGAGGTTCCCATCAGTCTTTATTATCTGAGGTGCTATTTATTAACCAGTGTTAATTTTATAAAGGAGGTAGAGTGTTAGGGTTTAAAGAGTTAGATGGATATTTTTCAGCTTCATCTGCCTGTGTACTATGCACAAAACAAGCTTTATTCTAATAAAAGGATTTAGATTAAAGGACTATGTTCTGTAGTAAACGAGTTCTTGTTTCTAGGTAATTTAGTAGTCTAACTTAACCGTAAGACTTACTCTTTTATGAATTTCCCTGAATAAGTGGCCAAAAAAATTGAGATGATTTCATCTTAACAGGGCAGGTGTCTGTTTGCCAGTGGCAGCCCATTTGAGCCAGTGAAACTCCAGGATGGACGAGTCTTCACCCCAGGCCAAGGAAACAATGCGTATATTTTCCCAGGTAAATGCCATCGTGACTGATGTTATAGATCCGTCGTTAATTGCATAAAATTGTTTCAGCACCAGCTGCTCTTCCAGAGAACCCTGGTTCGGTTCCCAGCACCCACATGGAGACTCACAGTTGTTTGTAACTCCAGTTCCAGGGCCTCTGGTGGCCTTGGCTGGCTTTTGCCAGCACTGTGTGAAAACAGTGCAGAGACATACATGCAGGCAAAATAGTCAGACACATAAAATAATAATTTTTTAAAAAAATTTCATGGAATTCTTTCGAATTTAAAGTTGACATAACCAATAGTATTTCCAGAAGTGTGATATTTTACAGGGAAACAAGGAATTCAGTAATTCTAATTTGCTCTGTTTTCTTTGAAAATCTATTCATTCTGTTAGACTTTATTATAGCGATAATGTAGTACCTGTGTCATGAAAGTACAGAGGAACAGAAGGTTAGGGTTGTTCAGCTCTGTTGGTACTTTTCATCACACTCTCTGATGTAACTGCTTTCGGGTTTTGCCCTTTTCCTGGTGGATACAGGCCATGGGTGTATCCCTCTGGCGTGGTTCTTCTAACTTGTCTGTAGATGTGAACTTCCTGCTGTGAGCCATCAACAATACTGCACACATCCCTTCCACTGTTTGCCGATCCTGCTGCCCACCGGGGGTGTCTTGCCTGTTCTCCTGAGTCGTTATCTTTACCTTACACAGCAAAGCGCTTTGTTGGAAGTTTACATTTGTGTGTCTGTGGTGTATATGCACACGTGTGTATGAGTGTGTGTCTGTAGTGTATGTGCACGTGCAGAGGCCAAAGGATGGCATCGGTGTCCTTTACTATTCTCTTTGCCTTATTCCTTTGAGGTATGGTCTCTTCTGAACCTAGAGTTCATGTTCTTTCAGCTAGACTGGCAGCCAGCAAACCCCAGCATTCCTGTTTCCATGCCTACAAACCAGTGCTGTGGTTATAAGCACATAAAAGACCAGGCTGGTTTTTTATGTGGGGGCTGGAATCCAACCTCAGGGCCTCATGCTTGTATAACAAGCCCTCTGAACCACGGAGCTGTCTCTTCAGAGACCATTGTCAGCTTGCCAATGGAGAAGGACAAAATTGCAGTGTTTAGCTTTTACCTTACCCCACCTCCGGGTTGGTTAGTTTCTAGTCTACATTGTGGAGAGTTTTTCAGCAAGTGTGCGGTGTTTTGTTGATTTGTCTGGATTGACTGAGTATTCCATAACATTATTATAAAAAAATCGTGATTACATAATTAGTATTCACCAACTAGTGTGATTTGTTAACTATAGAACTTGTTGTCACTGTGTTTTTCTGCAAATATCAAGCATGATGCCCCTTTCCATTTCACTTCACTCTTGATTTCTGCAGCAAACCGTCTCAGACCTCATCTTCTGCACAGGGGTGCTGTCCCACTCTATCCCGTGGTTCTAGAATATAGCTTTTGTTCTTTTTTTTTTTTTGGAGACAGAGTTTCTCTGTGTAGCCTTGGCTGTCCTTGGACATCTGTAGACCAGCCTGGCCTCTATCTCAGAGATCTTCCTGCCTCTGCCTCCGGAGTGCTGCAATTAAAGGTGTGTGCCACCACTTTCCGGCTTAGAATATATATTTGAATAAGCCTTTAAAACAGGAAAGGCGCAAAGCTACACAGAAAAACCCTGTCTCGAGAAAGCCAAGATATATATTTCTAAATAGTATGTTGTGGGGGGTCCATCCCCCCACCCTACTTTCCCCAAGGTACTCTTGTGCAGGAACAGCAGGAAAAATTAGATAGAAAGACAGCTGGAGAGAGAGAGAGAGACAGAAACACAGGATAGCCTCAGGAGGGCCTGGATCCTAATCCATTGGGCCCTGACTGTGTCTGCCAAAGGGTTTTTAAAGGAATGCCAAGGGGTAGAACAAAAGACATACACACACAGCCAAGTGCAGACAATCTCAGACACCTGGTAACTATGCACATGGTCCAGCCATCCCCTAGTGCAGCCCTGCTGTGTAAAGCAAGCTCAGCTCTAACTAGGAAACCTTTGTGGGCTCCCATAGTATGTGAAGGCAAGTATGTTCATACAGGCTTATGATCCTAGCACTTGGAAGTGGAGGCAGGAGAATTATCATGAGTTTGAGACCTGTCTGGGTCACCTAGCAAGTAAAGGCCAGCCCAGACTGCATAGTAAGACCCACTCTCTAGAAAAACAAAACCTATGAAAATGTTGTACGTTTGCTAATCTCACATATCTTTGTTTTGTCCTCTCACTGGATTATTTGAGCGAGATCTGTCATTGTCTTCAGGCCTTTGAGGCCTCTCCTTCACTCACTTCTGTTAGGCCCATGGTGGGAGTGGGAAATCTGTAGTCAGGACAGGCTCCATTCATTTACATAATACAGTGTTTTTCTCTCTCACAATATTCACAGTTTTCCCTTACAATTGATGGTTTTACCGGGATGTGTCTGGGGGTGGGATTATTTCCATTTGTCTTGCACATCTGTGGGTGAGCACCATCACTATAAAAACATGTTTACGTATGAATTTTTATTTACTTTTTTCCCCCATTTCCCTTCTTTTATTTCATCTTTTTCTACATGGAGCTTAATGTTTGATCATGGTTGAATCTCTATATTGTAGCTGACTTCTAAATCTCATTTTTACTTCCTCTTTATGTCTTGTAACATGGGAGGCTGCTGTGGTACTCACGCAGCTTGTGTCTGTTCTGGGTTTTAGCACGTTTAGTGTATTTCCTAAGTTTCTTTAAAGATAGCATACAATTTCATTCCTAGTAACTTCAGTATGTATCCAAAAACTAAGTAGGCCCTCCCTTCTCAGCCTTTGGCTAAGACAGTGAAGAGAAATCAGACACTTCAGTATTTTCATCGTGACCGCTGTATTGGTATCTGAATATAAGAGAAGTCTGTAGTTGCTTAGCAGCATGTTTATCAGTTCATGGGACTTAACAGTTTCTTATTCCCAATACCTTATTCTAGAATTGCATTTTTCATTTCTTTTTTTATTTTTACAGTTAAGGATTTTTTTTTCTCTGTCATTGGAAATATTTCTTCCTTTGTGTTTATTTCCATAAATTTCTGTTGGTCTTCAGTTGCCTTTTTATTTTTTCACTTTTTGTAATACTAAGGGTTGAATCCAGAACCTCATACAAAATAGACTAGTGCTCCACCATTGAGCGACATCTCAGCCCATTTAGAAAGACTGTATTGAGCAAAATGGGGATCTGGCATGAGTTCCTTTGTCACATGTTTCTTCTTCCCCCCTTGGGTCTTCCCTAAAGAGCTGGCAGCAGGCTCTGGCTAAGTTGTCAGTAATGCATGGCACCAGGCAGGCTCATTATTACCACTGTCAACGTAAACAAGGTGTTTATTTAACCTGTCTAGTGTCTTTGTTTTGTAATGCCCCCTTTTCTCTTCATGTTGTTGTGGTTGTCTCTTGAGATCTAGCATCTGTAAAGACACTCCTCTACCATCAATGATTTCTCTCTAGCATTTGGTAATATTTTAAATTGTCCTATTCTATCCAGCAGTATTTCTGTAGTGTAAAAATTTGAGAACCAAAAAGAGAATACTTTGCTGACTTTGACAAAGCAATTTTTAAATTTGTATTTGACTTTTTTAAAGATTTATTTAGTTTTTTTACTTTACGTATATGAGTATTTTGCCTGCATGTATGTGTATGCAACATGTGTGCCTGGTGCTCGTGGAGAACTCAGGTTCTCTGCTAGAGCATCTAGTGCTCTTGACCACTGGCCATCTCTCTAGCCCTTATATTTTACTCTTAAGAACTTTGGCAATTGATTCTTTACATATATAGCATTTTAAAGCCTTGGCTTTATGAGTGAAAGCTATTAGCCCTATGAAGAGACAAGATGGAAGTCAAAACAGACCCACCAGTGGGAGATTGTCTGAAAGTCTTATAAAAAGAAATTTAAAACTCAAAGGCTGTGATATGTCAGAACTACCAGTCCTACCACTCTAACAATGGGTAAGATTTAAAATTCAAAGCTGAGTATAATGGTCCAAGCTCGTAGTTTCAGTAGTTGGGAGACTAGGGCAGGAGAAGTGTGAGTTCAGAGCCATCATGGGCTACATATTTAGAAAAGATTAGAGGGCCTGGAGAAAGTGCTTGCTGCTTTTGCAGAGGGCCTAGGTTCAGTCCCAGCATCCATGTGGCATCACATAACCATCTGTAACTCCAGTTCCATGGGATTCAATGCCCTCTTCTGGCCTCTGCGGGCATCAGGCACATACATGATGCACATACACACATTCACAAATGCAGGCAAAATACTCATAAAATAAAAGTAAGTAAAGATGTACAGATAAATAGACAGCCTTCAAAGATCAAAAGGTGTAGGCAGAGTTTTCTCATCCCAGCAGCTGCTTCCAAATTACCACACAGAGGCTTATATTAATTGTAAATGCTCTGTTGATAGCTCAGGCTTGTTACTAGCTAACTCTTACATTTAAATTAGCCCATATTTCTAGTTATGCTTTGCCATGTGGCTCATGGCTTGTTACCTCATTTTCTGCACCTCATTTCTGCATCCTGCTTGTTCAGTGGCTAGTTAGCATCTCTCGACTTTCTTGACTCTGTCCTTCCTCCTCCCATCATTCTCTCTGCATCAGGCTGTCTTGCCCAGTCTCTTCTTGCCCTGCTATTGACCAGTCATTTTTTTTTTTAACCATGAGTATAATCCACAGCAAGAAGCCAATAGCATATTGATTGATAAGACATGGGATTCTGGGTCAAGATCAATGAGTAGAGAGCTTGGTGAGGTGGCCAGGGTTTGTAGCGCCCCCCCCCCCCCAACACACACTCTAAAAACACTCACTAATCAGGAAATAAACAACCAACGGATAAGTTGTGTTTGTCCTTCAGTGTTGTTTTAACTTCGGCACAATGGCTACTCCAAAATCTATAGCTATTGCAGACAGCAATTGCAACTCCACAGTTAACTGACCTGCTTCTCTGGCAGCAGCCAGCGGGACTTCTGTTCCTGCAGCACCAGCTCTGTCGCTGCCACTAAAGGTAGCTTTCACTAAATCTCTATGGTTCTATTTATAAATAAGACTCGAGATTCAAAAGCTGGGGTGAAAACCTGGGAGCTCAGAGAGGATGAATAGCAACTAGCTAACCCTCTCTCCTTGCTGGTGTCTCCAAAAGACCTGTGCTTCCTTGCCAAACCAGAAAAGGCTGCACCGCTTCACCAAACCAGAAAAGGCTGTGCCACTTTAGATCCCTCCCTGCTACTTCCTGTGTCTCTCTGGTGCTCTACGATCACTTCCTGTCAACTAGTTGCTAACTCAGCCACTTGACCCAAGGTTGATTTTAATTAATGCAAATACAAATTTGGGTTCACAGTGTAATCAAATATCCCTCAACACTAGAGGAAGGACAGTGTTGACATATTGTCCAGGTATGACTCCCCGGCTTATGAATGGCCACCTACACTGGGCTGAAACCCTACAGGACTGCACCTAGGAGTGGATTGTGGTTTACAGCTGTGGGTGGTCTGGAAAACCCCAGGCTTTGCCCTGGACTGCCAGTGCCTGGCAAAAGCAATCAGAAGTCTCTGAAAACACACCAGTCCTCAAGTTGTTTTTCTCAAGAAACATACAAATGCAACTCTTGTTTGGAGGGGGAAAGGAGACGTGTGCAGACACCTGACAACACCAGCAGATACCACAGGACAAGAAGACATGTTCAGGTCTACACAGAAGATAAGTGCCATAACACAAACATGATTATTGTTTTATAGCAATAAAAGCAAAGCTTCGGAACGTTGGTCAAAATCATTAACTTCTAGAATTGAGTAACAGCAATAATCTAATGGGTGGGGGAAGAGTAGACCAAAGCAGGTGACTGGAGGGCACTGCAGAAGAAACTGTAAGTGAAGCAGAGTCTAAAGGGAACGTATGGAGAAGCAAGGGAGAAGTCGACCTTTAATTGTCATTAAGTCAGTGAGAGTGGGAATGAAGCAGAGGCAGCCGTGTGGGCCGTGTGGCCAGGAATGCCTTCCAGTGTAGCTCAGGGAAACCTCTGTGGGGTAGACAGGAAGTCCCTGTCTAAGACCCTCACTGTGAGGCTTCAGAAAGTCCCAAGAAAGAGAAGTCGTGACAGCAGAAGGTGCAGCTGTGGGAACAACATCTTATTTCTCAGTATCGCTGCGGGCCAAGAGGCATTGGAGTGATCGGTTCTTGTTGCTTCTCGGAAATACTTGCCAACTAGATAGAATTCATTACACAGAGACAGTATCTCACAAGAATTGGGGCAAAATGGAGACATTTCAGAAATACCGAGAACTCACTGCCTGCATATTTGTATGAAATGAAAGGACAGGAAGTCTTGTTCCTTAGGCCAGTGGGAAACAGTCCCAGAAGCTCAGGGATGTAGGAGGGAATGGAGAGCAAGTCATGTTGTAGATGTGCAGTTGAAGCAAACTTGTATAGACAGCAAAACAGTGATGTTGTATTTCAAAAAAAATGTATCGAGACAAAATGCACAACAATGCATTCTCGGTTAAATAGACTTGACCTGTTAGCAGGGATTTGCCTTGTCTGGCAGGAAGATAAATTTTAAACTAATGGAAATTTTTAGTGAGGATACATGTTATAAACTTGAGGATGATCACTAGAATACTAGAAAAACTTACCATTTCCAGTCAGGGAATATTGAGGGATAAAATGCAACAATTAAAAAAAAAAAAGCAAGAAGGGGAAAAAAGGGATCATAGAGTGGACAGGACAAATATAAGACCAAACACTAGCTGTAGCCTTCAGCACTAAAGTGAGCTAGCCACTAACAGAGGCGGGAGGGAGAGGAGGGTGGTAAACTTTGGGGTTGGAGAAATGGTCAGCAATTGAGAGCACTGGCTGCTCTTCTAACATGTCATGTAAGAAAAGTCTCTCATTAAGAAAAATTTAAAAATGGTTGATATCATAAGAGGCCAAAGCAGTGTTTAAACAAAAACGGACATAAGTTGAGGGAACCACTTAAAAATAGATTTTGGGACAGGAGATAGCAAATGAATAAAGTTAGGTGTCAGCTCCAGAGGTACAAGTTCAGAAAATAGAAATTTCAGGACAAAGGAGAAAAATAAAAGCAAGTGGTGGGGGGTGGGGGTGGGGGGTGACATCAAAGACAAACATTTCTCCAAGTGGAAAGGCTCTGGTTCAGAGAGGGGCTGGGCTCACCGCGGAGTTCCAGACACAGTGGATTTGAGAACATACCCAAGACACAGTCATAAAATCAGAATCAAAGATCTCCGTGCTTCCAGAGATGAAAAGACAGTGCCCGAAGCTGGAAGCCAGGAGATGCAGAGCTATTTTCAAACGTAAATTCTAAGCCCAGAAGAGTGGAAATAGGTGAGCACATGTTTTCAGAAATGCAGAGTTTCAAAAATTAAAAATGCATTTCCCATCAGCTGTTCTCAGAACATTGCGGGAAAATCTGTCCTCCTAGAAAGAGAGGGTAACAAAAGACTAGGAAAGGGAGTTTAGTAAATGGACTCAAAGAAACACAGACCCTAAATGATGGGGTGGAGAATCAGCTGAGCGAAGAGAGCTGCCCCAAAGGTTCATGCCAGTATATAAACAGGGTGCCAAAGTACAAGAAGATCGGGCAATTAAAGACGAGTTCTGAGATGAAATAATGTTAATTAATAAAGATGACAGTAAAGGGGAAAACAGAACAGTAAACTCGGGGAAAAGAAAACGTATACAGAAGCGGACGTGGCCCCAGCACAGCATTAACACGGCCTGGACTGAGCAGCACTTAGAAAGCCATACTGTAAACCGTGCATGTAAACTGGACCCCAGTTCTGTTTTTGTCCATATTGGGAAGAGAGAGAAGCCGGGAAACAGCAAGAGGGCAGGATGCTTGTGTTCAGCCAGGAGGAATCAGGTCTCTAAAGCTCAAAACTGAAAGAAATTAAAGTATCAGAGACTCAGAAAGAGTGAACTCATCAGCTGGAGGGCTGACAGGAGCTGCTGCTGGGGAGTCGGGTCCAAGGTGGCTTGGGCCTGCTTTGTTGTCTCTTCCCTTAGAGGTTGGTGAATGCGCGTTTGTGTGTGGCTGCGGGCGTTTCTGTGTGTGTGTGTGTGTGTGTGTGTGTGTGTGTGTGTGTGTCTGTCTGTCTGTCTGTCTGTCTCGCTTGCTCTTGTTCTTTGGCACTGGGAGTTGAAGCAGGCCCTGACACAAACCCCTGAGTACTCACTGTGTTTATAAAGGTAAAACAATTGAGAAAGCCACTTACTTCTAAAATGATTTTGTTAATGAATGAGAAGCAGACATTGACGAGATCGTTCCCTTTCACTTTGGTCTGGTTTTGCTTTCTCTGGGGCTGTTTGGGCCGGGAGTTTATTACCGTGTATTTCTTTTTCTCAGTTTAGGAATTCAGCCTGTCATAATTTGAAAAGTGACCTTATTAAATAAATAAGCTGTGTAATGTGTATTCTAGGTGTGGCTTTAGCTGTTATTCTCTGTCAAACCCGGCACATCAGTGACAGTGTTTTCTTGGAAGCTGCAAAGGTAATGTTTTAAATATTGCTGATTGTATAAAGTATGGATTATAGAGGTGAATTGATCTTAAAACCAGAGTGGGTTAACTATCCTTATGGATGGAAAGGAAGTTAGCAGTCCATTTCTTTTTAATTTGTCTACTTTTGTATTATGTCAATTTTTTAAAATCATAACTTTTTCAAATGCCTGATTATGAGTTGTGAATAGTTCATATTTCTAACCTTTGTACCTATGTCTCATATATATGTGTGTGTGTGTGTGTGTGTGTGTGTGTGTATGAAGGTGACATAGCACTCATGCCCTACCCTGGGTCTCATGTGACCTGTCATGTGAAGGTAACGCTCTGACAGCGTCGACGGTGATAACGGTAGAAGATAAAATATAACTCCTTCCATATTCGTAGTGGAACACCACACTCTCAGTAGGAATTCTGAAGAAGTCACATTAACTCTAGTGCTGATGTGTATTTCCTTCTGTGATGTTGGTATGTGTGAAGCAGAACATGCCATTAAGTCTTTAGATCTGGTTATTGATTTATTGCTGAACAGTGAGCAGTGTTGTTTGGGTTCTGTTGTGTTTTGGTGGGGCTTTTTGATTTTATTTTTTTAGACAGACCCTCATCGTGTAGTGTCACAGTGTAGACAAGGCTGGCCTCAAACTCACAGGCTCACCTGCTTCTGCTTCTGGGTGCTAAGATTAAAGGTGTGTTCCACCATGCCCAGCCTTGATGGCAGTTTTAATTTCTATATTGGTTTAGTGTAGTCCTATAAGAAATAAAAATTCTGCTGTCTATACTTTTTTCTTTCTCCAATGCTTTCTTCATTTTACTAGATTCTTCTGTTGAAACAAAAACATGATGCTGGTTTTCCTTTCAGGCCCTGACAAGTCAGTTGACAGATGAAGAGTTAGCCCAAGGGAGGCTTTACCCATCACTTGCTAATATTCAGGAAGTTTCTGTTAACATAGCTATTAAAGTAAGTAATCTGTGCCATCTTACATGAACTCTAATGACATTTTCTTGTCCTAGTAATACAAGTGCATTAGAAATAAGTTACATTTAGAAGGAAATTTTACCTGATACATGTTCTGATGGTTTTGTTTAAGAAGGGAGTGACGTAGCCCAGGCTGCTATGTCCAATATGACCCAGTGAAGGAGACGTGCTCTGCGTTACTGTAGGCTTGTGAACCTAGGCTCGTTGCACCCCTAGCCCGGGGAAGGGAGGGAATCTGCTGCCGCTTGCTTCAGAGTTTAGCCTTCCTTTCGAAGAGAAAAGGCTCAGGGAAATGTGCATGTCTTTGGAGCCTGCAACCCCGACCACCTCTTTATAGCACAGGGGCCAGCGGGAGCGTTGTGCATCATCAGGACAGGGCTGATGATGCACTGTGTGTTCCCCAGTAGCCGCTCCAGTCACCCCTGCGTGCCTGCATGACCCACTGGGGCTCTTATCTAATGGCTTGCTTTTAGCCATTTGTCAGCATGTCTGAGGGGGAAATGCCAAGGCGAACTGCTGTGTTACTGGGCCTCACGGCCCGGATTAAAGCACAAGCTCAGGTTCACTTCGGCAGCACCGGAACGTTGTAGCTGCCTGCTGTTACCTGCATTCTGAGAAGGGCCTCTTCCCTGGAAGAGTCTTGTCCCTCCTTTAGTAGAGGTTTTTTCCCTTTCCTTTTTTTTTTTAATTATTCTCATTTTATTGTATAAGTGTTGTGTCTACATGTATGTTAAATATACCACGTGATGATGGTGCCCAGGAAGGCCAGAAGAGGGTATCAGATCTTCTGGAACTGGAATTGTAGGCAATTGTGATTCACCATATGGGGTGCTGGGAACTAAACCCCCACTCCCACACCCCACACCCCACACCCCACACCCCACCCCGTCCTTGGCAAGAGCATCAAGTGGTTCTAACCACTGAACCATCTCTTCGGCCCAGAATTTTAAGTTTCTTTGTTATAGGTTTTTCAAGACAGAGTTTCTCTGTGTAGCTTTGTGCCTATCCTAGATCTCACTCTGTAGCCCAGGCTGGCCTCAAATTGACAGAGATCCGCCTGCCTCTGCCTCCTGAGTGCTGGGATTAAAGGCGTGTGCCACCACTGCCGGGCTTTGTTATCTTATATTCTTAACTCAGTGGATAGGCCGAGGAATTTTAAGAACTTTTAGTTTATTCAACTCTTGGGATTTTTTTTTCTGCAGAGTTTTACATTTTAATCAAAAGTGAACATTTTTTTCCTTTAAGAGGATGCACTAAAAAATATAAGGGTTTAGAGTTTGAGAGGAAGCGGTGTTTATCACACTAAACAGCATATCTCAGATGGGAAAACGCATCAGAATTGCCTGTACTGCTTGTTAGCAGAGTCCTGGGCCCTGGGACCAGGCTTTGGTCATAAGAGGCAGTGTAGATTTAGGGGGAAGCCCAGGATTTGCATTTCCAAGTTCCCAGTCTGAGGACTGGGATTAGCACTGGCATGAACATCGGGGTGCCATCTGGATTGCCTGGGAGCTAAGCACTGTTCTGTGTATCCCAGCAGTGTCTCCTATGTTGTAGGAAGGAGGAACTGTCTAGAACCAAGAACAGGAAGTTTCAAACAGGAGAGCTTGCATGCACAAAGATTCACAAAAGAACATGGTACAGATCAGGATTCACTCTGAAGGCAGTGACAGCCGCTGAGGGGTTGAGTCGGCCTTATGTACTTCAAGAGAGTGGCTAACAGCCGCCATGCTTCTGGATGTGTCTGTTCCTTTGTCAGTTCTAATTTTTTTGGGGGAGAGGGGGTGGGCACACACATATTTAAGATTGCATTTTGCTCTTTGGGGCGGTTCTGATTAGGAGGCAGAGTCACCTGAACAGCACAGCCTTTCAGCAGGGCTGTGGGAATGCTGGCTGGTACATATATCACTTGCATGTAGATTTGCCTACTAGAATTTCAATTTGTTTGTTGAATTTAGAGAAATACTATAATTCTTTTCTACATCAAGAAAGGTGACCAGAACATATCCAAGTTGTCATGAGATGACAGATAATTTTTATCTTTCAAATTTTGCATAATTTTAAAATAATTTGAAATTAGTCAAAGTAATATTATTTTATATTTTGGAAAAAGAAAAGTGCCATTTTTCTGTATTTGCGTCTGTGTGTTGTAATGCTGTTTTAGTTCTCTGATAGGTTAACATTCAGAGCCTAAGCACAGTAATGCTGTTTATTTTCCAGGTTGCAGAATACCTGTATGCTAATAAAATGGCTTTCCGATACCCAGAACCTGAAGACAAGGCCAAGTACATTAAAGAGAGAATATGGCGGAGTGATTATGTTTCCCTGCTGCCGGATGTGTACGATTGGCCAGAGTCTTCATTGAAGCCTCCTCAGATATCAGAATAGACGCTTTCCCATTGAGACGCTCCATGCTGCAGGGAACCACTATTTTTAGACAAAAAGATAACATTCTCAGAGTTGCAGTCGTCTGTGTGTTATTCTTCCACACCACTTTGCCTGGCATTTTTTTTTTTTTTTCCTGTGAATCTCTTTCGTTGGGAACAGATACGTTGAATATACTGTTAATGCCCACCCATGCCCACAGTCCGGTACTACGAATGCTGTAGTTCTGCTGGAGGTCGCCCCGTGTGCTCCTACTTGAGCCTGCCACGGTGTTTTTGCTGTTACATGAATGTATCTTCCACTTCCACTCAGTTCCTCAAGGGCTGTGGATATGAATACAAAATGTTGAGAAGAAACCAAAATTTAACCTAACTCCAAAGAAAAACTGTCAGTAGCTAAAACTGTTCTTTTATATATGCTTCATTTTACTTTCATGCTCTGGAATCCTTTTGTAGTAGACAGATATGGGGAAATATGAAAAAAATTCCCGATTTCCTAGAACTAAATCGTGGCTAACTATAACATTATAGCAGAGTGGGAGGAGCCACCACTGCCTTTAGACAGGCTGAGCAGTCATCTGCAACAGTGTACAAAAAGCCACTTTTGTCTAATAAAAGTCATACCTTACATTTCATTGTTTCAGCTACATTATCTTATTGACCAAACAGAAACTTAGGTGTGTTGATTTTGAAAACACAGTTTCATCGTCTTCAATTCTAGTTGAAGGAGAGTCATCTACCTAACATCTTAGGACGACTGTCATGTGATTTAGAAATCCTATCTGAAGTACTTCACCACAGTCTATACCTTTTTTTCTGTCCCCCGTGTTCTTTATTTTGCAGTAGTTAGAGATTCTCCTATGACACGTTCCTTTGAATATTGGTAGTGACATCTTTCTCTGCTGAGAATAGATAATAGGTTTCCAAGCTCAGTGGATATAAAGAAAGTAGAATTAGACCAGGAAATGCCTTCTTTTGTTTTCTCATGGCAGGGTCTCACTATGTAGCTCTGGCTGTCCTAGAACTCACTCTGTAGACCAGGCTGGCCTAGAACTCAGAGGTCTTACCTGCCTCTGCCTCCAGAGTGCTGGGATTAAAGGTGTGTACCACTACACCTGGCAGGAAATGTCGTTTTTATCCCAGGAAGATGTTAAGTGCTGTATGAAGACATCAGTGTTCATGGGTCACATGTTGGGGATTCTGAAGGAACTCTCTGAAGTGTTTTGAGAAATAGCAATGTGGCTGGGACATTTGCCTATCTCAGTGCTTTGAGGGACAAAGCTTGTTTTTGTTTTGAGACCAGCAAGCTGGCCTGGAACTCACTATATGTCCCTGGCTTGCTTCCAAGTGCTGAGATCATAGTTATGAACCACATACTCAGGGACAGAACTTAAAAATGCTCACCCTGGAATGGATGTAGTACAAAGCAATTCATAGGTACATATCACAGTACATATTTCATACTCTGTAGGTGGAAAGGACCACCTTTCCAGCTTCCTGCTTAAAGAGATTAAAATTCTGATATTTAAGACTGCTTAATGTGCACCAGACCCCAGGTTCAGTCCATAGGACCACCCCCAAAAAAGCAGGTTTGAAATGGCATTGCCATTTTAAGTATGGGTAGATAGGGTAGTTAATAGTAGTCAGAAGTCTGTTTAGTAAAATAAGTAAATCATAGTTTTATTCATCTAAAGATGAAAGATTATATGGGCGTGGGTCCAGCACTGAGGCAGGAGGACCTCAAGTTCGAAGCCAGACTGGACTACTTAGTATCATCCTGTCTAGAAAAAAACCCACAAAATGAAAACAAGATGGTTCAGTGGTTAAGGCCCTTGTTCCTAAGCCTTGACACTTAAATTTATTCCTGGGACTCGTGGTGGAAAGAAAGAACCAACTTTCAGAAGTTGTCCTCTGACACACACACACACCATAAATGTAACAAAAATCATGAAATAGGCTTTTTTTTTATGTTCTTGTTAACATTATGTATGTAAAATCTTAGTTTGGAACATTGCAGGTATAAAAATTGCCAGCTTTTTGCTTATTTACTGAAGGTGAGGACATATGCTGAATTAAAGTAGTCTTACCAAGATGTTGCTTATTAAATATCTAGTACAATTCACAGCAGTCATTTTTAAGGAGAATATGGCAAAATGAAATACAACCTGCTTATAAATATCAATTATTGGATGTCAGTTTCGATGTTTTTTAATCTAAGAGTGGGAGGCCATGATGGCATCATATTGAGGGGGAGAAATATTTGGGCCTTCTATGGGCAAGAAGGCAATTATTTGGAAGAGTGGTAATGGGCTTATACTCAGTGGAGTAGATGAGCTTCCAGTCATCAGTAGGAAAAGGGTCCCTGTTTTCTTTCTTTCCATTGTGATGCACAGATGTTAATGTTCTAAGAGTTTCCTTAAACCGTTCTCCAAGAGTGGCTTCTTAACTACAAGTTTGCTTCAGAACCACCTTTCAAATGGCGATTATCTCTCCTCCCCGCCTTCAGCCGCCTAAATGACCTCCTAGGGAGGGGAGCCTTGGCAGGTATTTCCAGCGGAACCTCCAGGGTTCTGATGGGCACCTTGTTCTCACAGTCACTGCCGTAATGTGGGACATCGCGGTCATCTGGATGGTTGGCCCCATGCTGCTGGTGCTGCTGGTGCAGTTTCAGGATGGGGTTCACAACCTTGCAATTTTTTTTCTTATTTTTTATTAAATTAATTTTCATACTGTATTTTGATCCTGTTTCTCCTCCCGATCTTCCCCATGCTCCTACCCACTTGATGTTCATTCTCTGGGTCTCTGCTTCCTCAACAACAAAGACGACAAATGGAGTGTCACTGGGCATATCAGCACACTCCAGGGGACTGTCACTGGGTATGTCAACACACTCTAGGGCGGTCCCCATGCCTAGGAGTAGTTGTCTAACACAAAACAGACTCATGTTTTTCCGTCTGGGTGTGTACTTTTGTTTTAGCTTACTGTTTGGTTGTTGAGGTCTCAGATTTCTAATGACCTCACAGGTGGTGCCCATGTGGTTGGAGAGAACTGGCCAGGCAGTTTTACGTTGCACGCACTTTTACATTTAGTGCTCAGACGCTGTATGCTTCAACATGTATGAAAAGAGTCCGCTGAAACTATCCTATACAGAACAGCCTGCATCTAATTTTCCTTAGTTGATACAGGATGTTTTTGGAGGTTAATAAGGACGCTTTTGATATATTTTTTTCTGAAAACATAATCTGTAATACTTTATTAAGCTCATAGAATCTAGTGACCAGTTTGTATTTGTGACACAGCAGCTGTCCAGTGGCTATTTGTGGGGTGGTGGTCTTTGTTCTCTGGAAGGACTTGCTGGTCCTTGACTTTTCTCTAAATTCCTGGCTTCTGGAGAGGAGATTTTACAAAGTTACTGATGAATTCAGACTGACGTCCTATGGAGTGCAGAGTGGAACATTCGTCATTGCTCCCACGGGATGGTGACGTGCAAAGAGCCTTGCCTTGGGGGAAAGTACAGATGTCCCTGGAGCTTTTTGTTTGGGGCTTTCTTGTCAGTGTTCTGGAATTCACCTACACAGAACCAGCCCTAGTACAAACCTCAAAGCTCCTTACTGGGATTCCATTTCCAGAATCCTGCAGGGAACAGCAGCAGCATCCTGTTGCCATTCAAGATGTACTCCAGTGCAGACAGACATGTTGCTGACTGCACACCTGGACGTGTCTCTTACCAACCAGTGTGATTTGCACTTTGTACATGATGTTAAAACGAGACTCACTAGCCAGAGGTGCTGCGAGCCTCTAATCCCAGCACATGGGAAGTAGGAGGAGAAGGATCGGGAGTTAAAGGCCACCTTCAACAACGGAGGTCAATCCAGCCTGGGTTCCATGAGACCCTGCCTCACAAACCCAAACCCCTAAAGATGAGCGAACGATACGCACTAGATACGTTAAATGTTCACGATAATTCAGCTGTAGAAAAACCACCTCATCTGAAGTCAGATGTCTTAATATGTGCTGGAAGAAAGAGTGCTGGGTTTATGTTTTTTCTTTCAAATTTCAAGACATTCAGGTAGTCCAAAGGAGGACATGCCTTGGGGAACTCTCTAATCTTTACTGGCACTTAAAGTATCACTTAGGTTTTAAAGCAATATCTTAAAGAAAATTGTGTCCCTCAGAGAGAAAAAGGAAATGGTCTAAATAGTTGGTTTGTGTTACTTTCACATTTAATTTTACCTTGTGTGCTTCCAGGAAAGGCCCAGGCTAGCACACAAGTAAGTATATCTTTGGCTAAGTAATTATTTCCTCAATAAATGGACTCTTTAATTTTTTTTCTGCCACATAAAAATATGTGCAGTCTGAGTACCTTAGACATTGTTCCTACACTTCATATCCTCTAAGTCTTAGACGCCCAGACATCTGTTGGTTTATGTTCTTCGGTTTTCAGGACCTTTGTTTGCTTTCACTGGGCTTCTTTATTTCTGATTTGGGGGCAGGGCCATTGTAACGTCGTCAAGCCTTACACTAGCTTAGCTACCCCCCTACCCCACCCCCACCCCCGTGCCGGAATGGTCTGCGCACATTCTAGAAAGTGTTTTCTCTTTTCTAACTGCATGCTTCCAGAAAATTATGGCTTTCGTGTGGTCATTGGGTTGTCACCAATGCATTTCATGTGCAGTTGCCAAGTCATGACATACTCACCCGTGTGGCTGTGCCTGCCCCATGTCAGGTGTTCAAAGCGTCTTGCACGTTTACACTGGAGCATTGTGTTTCTGACCCTGTATTACAAACAAGGACAGAGTCCTAGGGAAGTTAAAGAGCTCATGGTGAGCTGCCAAGCTGGGGCTCAGCTCAGACCCCTGTCAACGAAGGGCCAGCCTCTGCAGCCAATTTTGTCTGAGTGGAAATTCTTCACCTATTTGTACAAGATTAGTTTTGAGTCCTCTTGAATGCATTTTACCAGTTCATGTGATTTTTTCCACTTTGTTCCTACTTAATAATTCAAATACCCAACAAACCCCTTATTTGTTAAGTATTGGGTGTGTATATTAAGGGGTTTTTTGGTTTGGTTTGGTTTGGTTTGGTTTGAATGTGATAGGTTATACCAAAGAGTCTCAATAGCTAGTTCACTAACATCTCTAGATTTGGTAATATTCACAGAGCCACCAGCTACTGTCACTTTCCTGCAGATCAGGGTCAGTGACACTTTCTCGTCACTCACTTTGTTAATCTGCTCCTGTCAGCGCGCACCTGGAACATACTCTCAGTGACGTTTATTGTGTTCTGTGCACACACAACTTCAATGAAGGAGGGGTATGTGTGGAATAAGGAATTTCTGGAAAGCCATGTTTGCTAAGTATTTGATAAAATTTCTACTCAGTGTTTTTATTGTACTTTGCCTAATAAGCTTTAACATCAGCAGGAGGTAAAACTGTATTTTTCCACTTGGCGTTATTGTCTCTCCTTCAGTAATATCAGCAGCCATCAGTTGCTGACTTGGAGAAACCACACATTGCATGTCATCGCTCAGCTTTTCTCACCTTTGTGTTAAGGTAAAATAACGGGATGACTAGTCTTGTGGTGATTCCCTAATGGAGAGTACATCATGCTGTGTTGACTTCTTACACATAGTCCCGAGACTGGTATAAAAACTTGATCATTATGGGAACTATTTTTCCTTTTTTGTGATTTATTATTACTTGTAATGAGATGTGTTCTTATATTTTCTTAGTAAAATTTTTCTTAAGCATAAATGGTTGGTGACCTCGTTTTTTATTAATTAAATTTATTTGTTCATTTTACATCCATCCCAACTGCAGTTTCCCCTCCCTCCTCTCCTCCCAATCCCTCCCCCCACCCTTCCCCATCCACTCCTCCTCTATTTCTGTTCAGAAAAGGCAGGCTTCCCATGGGTATCAACAAGGCATAGCATATCAGGTTGCTGCAGGACTAAGCTCCTCCCATGGTATTATAAAGGCTGGGCAAAGCAACCCAGTATGAGGAATAGGTTCCCCAAACCAGCCGAAGCATTAGGGACAGCCCCTGCTCCAGTTGCTAGGAGTCCTACAAGTAGACCAAGCTACACAACTGAGTGACCTTGTTTTTAAGGAGTGTATAGGGTACCTTCAAAGCTTGATATTATTGAGAATCCCTCCTTTCCTCTCCTCTCTTCCCAGATACTTGACCCCTCGGGGATTTGTTATACTTAACTCACTCATAGAACACGACTTTGCTCCTCATCTTTGCCCTTTATTTTCTTCTGTTCCATTCCCTACTCTTTGTATCTCCTTATTTAGATTAATTGCAATGGTAAAGGAGACCCGAACTCCATGCCAGCGCTTTTAGAAAAGCGTGCTGACTTGATGGGGGAGGTGCGTGTTGTAATCAGTAGCGACCACTGTTTACGCAATCCAGCACTGTTCTAGGTATCTGGCAGAATAACTCATTAAACTTCATAACACTTAGGGGATGTCAATATTTCCCTATTTACAGATGCAAAATCTGAGGCCATAGTGGTGTCAAGTATCTGAGACGGCAATGGTAAGATTCAAACCTCCCCCATCACTGTCTGATGGAACCTCAGTCCCGGACGAAATCTCCGGTCAGTGCAGCAAAGGGTGACTACAGAGCCTGTCATTGTCAGTTGGTCAAAATCACCACCTTCAAGAAACCCTTCCTGTTGCCTGGCATGTCCCTGTGATACCCACTCTCTCAGATCTCCGACGTCGTCCTGCACCTTCATGCTCTGCAGATGCCTGGCTTCCGGCTCACAGAGAAAGAGAATGATCAGAAGAGGGCGCCCTGGAGCTCTCACCATCATTCTCCAGGCTTGCAACTCATCTAGGCTTGTGTTCCGTTGCATGTAAATCATTCATAGGACATCAGGGGTTGGGGATTTAGCTCAGTGGTAGAGCGCTTGCCTAGCAAGCGCAAGGCCCTGGGTTCGGTCCTCAGCTCCGGGAAAAAAAAAAAAAGCACATCAACCCCAGATGAGGCCATGCTGATCAGGATGGAACCAGATAAAAACAGGAGCTTTCTGTAAACCTTGTCTGTACCTAGTTAAACACACAGGCATTGACTGCTGAGACCACAAAAAAAAAGATCATCCCCCTCCCTCTCCTGGCCAGGATGATCATCAGGATGATCAAGTGCTGATTCTTGGCGGAGAGCTTGTTGAGATTAGCTGTCCTAGAAGTGTCTCCGCTTTCTGACCCCCCCAATCCTGAGTGAACCTCAACTTCGGTGCTCCTGCAAGTTCACCTAACCAGATCCACCTCTTGCAAGAGGTCTAGTTATTCACTTTTTAAAATTTGTCTATGGAGTCTGGGGATCAAATCCTCATGCATGCAAGGTAAGCCTTCTGAGCTCAGCTCAGAGAGTACCGACTTACTACGACACCCCATATTTCCCTGCAGTATACATACTCCCTCACAGGAATAAGCAATGGCCCGACTTGGTGAGCTACACATACATTCGTAGAGGCCTTTGGCTAGAAGACACTGACAGCCTCCAACTACACACACCTAAACAAACAAAAGCACCAGGACCATGTGCTCTTTGGGCTCCGGGCTCATTGCCGCTCTGTCCGAGAGCTTGGTGCCATTGGGTCTGCTGTCTTGCTGGCCATCAGTCCTCCCGCCCTCCCGCCCTCTGCAGTTCACTAGCACCGGGATGCAAACATGCTTCAACTGCCCTCATCCTGAAAGTAGCGTGGCGAGGGCTGGTAGATGCTCTTCCTCTCAGGATGTCGCCCCCAAACAAAACTCAGCAAAGGAATTTTGAACTAACTTCTTCTTCCTGGCCTCAGTTCTCACTGTGCAATCTCTGGCAGTACTGGCGACTGAACCCAGGGCCTGCCACAGGCTCAGCAAATGCTTCCCCACCGAGCTGCAAAGCCAGTCCCCTCCGCTTTGTCCTGTATCACTCCATCGAGGCCTTCACACCGATCCCACACTCAGAGATCTTCCCATTGCTAATCAAAGGCCAAATTTAAATTGCCGTAATCCCATATGCATGCATACAGGTCATTTCTTCTGGCTTTTATATTTGTTTTGACCAGGGGCAGGGGCAGGGACAGGAAGATGATTATGTCCACGTTACAGGGCAGGTGCAGGGAGAATGCCAGGGACTTGGCAGCCTTGACTCAGAGCACAGAGTTTACTGTTTGCCTCATTGTTCCCTCTCTCTTCCTCCTCTGTCACTCTGTACACATAAAGGTTATTTTCAGAATGACTGAGAATGGGCTGCAGACATGGTGTTCCTTTACCCCAGGCTACACACTGGACCTCCAAAGCCGCCTCCACACTCACTGCACCTCTGCCTGGAACTCTCAGAGCTCACAACATCTGCACCTCCTTCAGCTTTCAGGGCTATCACTTCAGGAAGGCTTTCTCTGACTCACCCTCTAATAACTGCAGCCGAGACTCTGCAGCACCCCTCTCCAATTTTCTCCCCTATCTGATACAGTGAGAACACTTATTTATTTGTCTCTCCTCAACTGAGTAAGAATGCTATACATACGAGGCTTTTTCCTTTCATGTTTACAAAAACACCTGAATTTCTCCCCCAGCATCCCCACCACAGCCTCCTGACCTCTGGTATGTGTGGACTTCCCTTCACCCCCTGCCCCGCCCCCGAGGAAGCAATGCTGCAGCCCACAGGATCTCAGTTTCAATTCTTTCACTGTCTACCTGGAGACTCGGGTGTGGCAACCACGAGAATGCTTTCATCATGTCGGATTAGGAGCCACAAGTGCCACACTCTGAAATCATCTTCCCTTTGAACTTGGAAGACAGGCTGCCTTTGGACTCTCTCAGCCAACAACTTAGGGCAGCAGGCAGAGAATGGCAGGCCCTTTCCTAGGAGCCAAGGACTGACTTCTAAAGGGCAACATCAGCTCATGGCTCCCCAGTGGTCTTGCAGAACAAAACTGTATTTCCATGTGCTTTCTTGTCCACACCTGTCTTCCTTACCTGTCTCCTGCACACTGCATCACATTTCCATCGTGTTTTGAAGGCTCTCACAGCCTTGCTCGCTCCCTCCTGCTCTGACCAAACAGGTCTCCTAATATGCTCCTTGCATGTTTAATTTCATCTTCTGTGTTTCTTGGAAGGCCCAGGCTAGCACAGATGACTCTGGAAATGTGTCTGCAGATAGGAAACACTAAAATGATGGGAACTATTGGTGAGGTAATTAGAATTTCTGTGTTCTTAATACATACCATTCTCTCCTCCCACCCCCAGATTTACTGTCCCAGCTTCAGTCTATACTGTGAAATAACCTCAGACAGTTTGGAAACATGCTATTAAATAAGGCACTTTAAATTTAATGGCAATACCAAAAAAGTTTTACATGTGAGTAAGGTTCAGGTAACCTCTACTGCATTATGACTAGGAATTAATGAAAACAAGTCTTAAAACAACTCTCATATTCAGTAAGCAAATATTCTATTAACAAGCAGACTTACATTATTAGTCAGCCTTAGTTTTAGAGGGCTATCATAGTAAAATGCTAGAGACGAGCAATTAAACAACAGGAATTTGTTTTCACATAGCTCTAGAGGCTGAAGCTACGGGACAGCTAAACCATCTTGGTTGGTTTCTGGTGAGGGTCCTCCTCCCAGCTTGGATATTAGCTCCCCCATCCTTGGAAGATGAATCCAAGACCCACAGGGGATGCTGGACGTTGTCAGAAGTCAGATGAGGGAGCTGAGCTCCATGATGTTATCTTCAGAAGCCTGAAGAGTTCCCACAATCTTTTAGGAACCTCGATGCAGGACAAACAGAGAATCATGGCTTCAGTATAGAAAAGAACTTAAAAGCTCATCAGTATGAAGCAGAATTGGAGATTTTATTCATGATACTTTAATGCAGTATGGGTATGGTGGTGCACCCCTTTAATCTCAGCAGTCAGAAGGCAGAGGTAGGTAGATCTTTGTGAATTCTCAGCCAGCCTGGTCTACATAGCAAGTTCCAGAACAGCCAGGGCTATATAGAGAAACCCTGTCTCAAAACAAACAAACAAATAAATAAATAAGTAAATAAAGTATTTTAATACAGGTTTTAAGCATGAAATGAGGGTTAAGAGAAAGTGAGCTGGTCAGAAAGAACCTATAACATACTCAAATGTCAAGTGGGCTCAAGGAAGACCTGCAATTGCTCTCTTAGTATTAGATATGGCTCCATTTTGGTGGCTTTCAGGTTACATCTTAAAAGGTTAGTAAGAGGGGCTAGAGAGATGGCTCAGCAGTTAAGACCACTGGCTGTCCTTCTAGGGGACCTGGGTTCGGTTCTCAACACCTACACGGCAGCTCCTAGCTCTCTGTAACTCCAGTTGCAGAGGATCTGATGCCCCCTTCTGGCCTCTGTGAGTGCTGCATGCAAGTGGTGCACAGGCATTCATGCAGATAAAACACCCATACCCATGAGATACATTTTTTTAAAAAGTTATTAAGGGTGCTCACTTCAGCAGCACACATACTAAAATTAGAACAACACAGAGAAGACTAGCATGGCCCCTATGCAAGGGTGACATGCAAATTTGTGAAGCAGTCAATATTTTTATACCCATAGGAGGCCTGCCCCTTTCTGAACAGAAACAGAGGAGGAGTGGATTGAGGGGATTGAATCGGATTTTTTCTTTGGAGCGCCAGCACACAAGTAATGACATGGAGTCTTATTATTAATTATGAAAGCTTGTCCTTAGCTTAGGCTTGTCCCACTAACTCTTATAACTTAAATTAACCTGTTTTTATTAATCTATGCTTACCATGTGGTTTTTTTTTTTTTTTGGGTTTTTTTTTTTTTTTTTTTTTTTTTTTTTTTACCTTTCTTTCATTCTGTGTCCGATTCCCTGTGTCTCATTGGCATCTCACTGGTGTAATTCACATGCCTAGATTCCTCCTCCTCTTTTTGTCTCTCCCCAGAAATCCTGCCTATCCTCCCTGCCTAGCTATTGGCCCGTTCAGCTATTTATTACACCAATCACAACAATTCATCTTCACAGTGTACAAATATACCACAACATCCCCCTCTTTGTCTAAATAAAAAGAAAAGGTTTTAACTCTAACATAGTAAAACTATATACAATAAGAACAGTTATCAAGTAAGAATTACATTCACAATGTCCAGTCCATTTGTATTTGGCATATTCAGAGAAAATACTCTATTACCTATCTTATCTTGATGAATACAAAGTTTTATACCTAGACCATTTTCTATCATAATTTGTATTACCATCCTAACAATATCTTTTTAGACCTTAAAACATTTTCTTAGATAAACAATTTAAGCTTTTATGTCTCCCAACCTTATACACTTTACACCTCTTTTGGGAGTTTCTTTTTCAAATTTGGTAACAAGGAAAACTGTAACTGTAACTATCTAGTCTTCAACCCCATCAAAGACCCAAGAAGGATATACTATTACCTGAGTAAACAGGAAGTGCAGAGCAAAAAAAACTCCCAAAACTATAGAAATGACAGAGACATCTGGCTGTCTGGACAGTCACCCAAGGTTTTTCTGCAATGTTGAAGCATCCACCTTTAACTTACAGGCCTAGAATATCTGACAGACTTTTCTGTGAAGCAGGAATTTTGAAGGATTGCCCTACCTTGTCTTGACAAAGTTTGGCAGTCGCTTTCTTTTGTGTCCTCTTGTCCAATTTGAATAGCATACTGTCAGCAGTCGAGGCAAGGGCAGTTTGTTGCCCAAATGGCTAGCTTTGTCACATTGAAAGAAAACTCCATATGGAGGTTCTTTGAAGTCCATCATCCTTTTTTGAAGTATTGGTGCTGCCAGAAACAGAAGTATCTCACTGTCATGAAAAACCTTGTGTTATTAAAACATTTTAAATGCCATATTCTATAGGTCTCTGAAGTGTTTAAAGATCATCTATCTATTTAAAATATATCTCTGTTTGACCTTGAAGAGATACCTAACATGACTATAAGTTTGATTGTTATAGATGACTAACTATTAACCTATCTTTCTTTATTGTTCTAAATATCTTTCAAGGACTAGAAATTTACATTACATTTTAAAATGAGCTGCATAGGTACCATACCTTAAACAAGAATAGAAACTTATATACAGTATAACAAAAATAATCTTAAATTTGTATCAATATATAAAAACCCATACCAATGTAAAATATTTGAGACTAGTAGTTGTCCAAAAGTAGTCTTAACAATCTACCCTTTTATCCATCATTTCTATACTATATCCCCCCTTTCCCCTTCAGAAAGAGATCTGAATCTAATCTCCTTTGTTCAGTGTTTTTCCTGACCATGACCAACAACAACTTGTAACCAACCCCTATAAACAATGACAAGCATCCATAATCCATTGAATGATCAAAAACTACCTACTTGGGAATGTGGGCATCATGTTCTCTAGACTGCTTCCTGTTATCTGGGGGCAACAGCCTCTTTAGGCGACCCAGAGAAAATTGGGATAATGGTCAAGTCCTGGGAGAGCTAGCTGTGTCATTTGTTGTCCAGTCTGTGTAGTGGGAAAGTGCAGGGCTCATCTGAAGTTCTGGCTGGAGTAGTGCATGTGGTTGAACCATCTCGGCTAGCCACTTTGAAGTTGTGCTGGATGCAGAATGTTGGGGAAACTGCAACAGAAGTACTCTGAGATGTGGTGATATTGTGTCCCCCAATACATTGTGCACCCTAATAAACTTATCTGGGGTCAGAGAACAGAAAAGCCACTAGACAGACATAGAGGCCAGAAAATGGTGGCACACATGCCTTTAATCCTAGAATTCCAGAGACAGAGACCCGTCTGGATCTCTGTGAGTTCAAAGCCACACTGGAAACAGCCAGGCATGGTGACACACGCCTTTAATCCCAGGAAGTGATGGCCGGAAGCAGAAAGGTATATCAGGCATGAGGACCAGGAACTGTCTTGTTAAGCTTTTAGCTTTTAGCAGCAGTTTAGCTGAGATCCATTCGGATGAGGATTCTGAGGCATCCAGTTTGAGGAAACAGGATCGGCTGAGAAGTTATCGAGGTGAGGTTAGCTGTGGCTTGTTCTGCTTCTCTGATCTTTCAGCATTCACCCCAATACCTGGCTCCAGGTTTGTTTTTATTAATAAGACCTTTTAAGATTATGCTACACTGAGAGGCTGGATCACCTGGGCTACTTGTCTTCACTGGAGTCTGGTCCTTTTTTCTGAAAACATACAAACTTTCAAAGGTAACATATATATCTGCATTAGCATGAGTATGGAATATGTGTTTTGTACAAGTCAGCTAAAGATGATTTTCTGTTTTATGTTTGAATAGTAAAAGGCATCTGACAACTTTAATTTAGCTATTTTACTTTACATGAAAAATCATTTATAATCCAATTTGTTCCATGGAAACAGAAAAAACAAACAAAAACCAAGCAGATGCAAACAGTGAATACTTATACATAGTCATACATAAAGACTGATTAAGAAAAACCAGAGTGATCTGCGTTGCCCCATGGGTTCATGGTAACATCCATGCCCCTGCTACTGCTGAGGACCATGTCTGGGTCCATGGTCCTACTGCAGCCACGGTCTGTGTTGCCACTAAAGACCATACAGATGCTCAGGTTCTAAGCTGCCACCTGTGGCCATGTTGGGGTCCGAAGGACATGCCACTGCCGGGGGCTAGGCTGATCTGAGTGGCCTGTTCTGCCACCCGGGGCCTGAGCTTCTGCCAAGGGCCCTGTCAGGATCCGTGGCCCTAATACAGTCAGGTTCTGTGTGTATGTCTGTAGCTCCTATTACCAACAAAGGCTGTGCAGATGGCTGGTGTCTGGACCGACACTTGAGGTCATGTTTGTGTTTGAGGGTCATACTGCCACTGGGGCCATTCAGATAGGGTGGCCTACACTGCTACCTGGGGCTATGGTGACATCCGGGCCAAACTGTAGCTGGGGGCCATGTCTGGGTCTATGGCCCTACTGCAGCCAGGCTCTGTGTTGATGTCCATGTCTCCTGTTACCATAGAAGGCTGTGCAAATGGCCAGGATCTGAGCTGCCACCTGGGGCCATGTTGGAGTCTGGGGACCACACTGTTGCTGAGCCCATGCCAATCTGAGAGGTCTGTGCTGCCACCAGGGGCCATGGTGACATCTGGGCCCAAGCTGCCGCTGCTGGTCATGTCTAGGTCTGTGGTCCTGCTGCCCCTAAGGTCTGGGTTGATGTCCGTTGCCTGTGTTACCACAGTGGCCCATGTGAATCATGTGTTGAACCATGTGTTGAAGTATGAGGGCTGTGCTGAGCTGGCCCCACCCCTTACTCGATCTGGTCCCCCAACCACAGAGCTGACCCCTTACCCCTCACTGGCCCTGGGATAGAGGCTCCCCTGACCCTGGCACAGGAGAACTGGCCCTGCCCCTCACCTGAGGTGGTGGTCCCAGCAGCCTGGACTGACCAACTCAGCTACAACCCAGGCACACGTCCAGGGCTTTGAGTTGGCACACCCCAACATCTGCCCCATCTACGACCTGCTGGAGCACATGAAGGGACTGGTCCTGCAGAGCTATGGCCACAGGATCTCCATGACTCCCGGCCACAGCAGGGTATCCAAGGGGAGTTTTGGTGAGGGTCCAGTATTGATCGTGTACCAGAAGCCAGAGGCCTTGAACCTGACCAGCAACACATTAAACAATGAACATTTGCAAGTAAAGCTGCCTGGACAAAAGGGTGTACTGCATGATACACAGCAGCTCCCACTGACCCTAAGACAAATGAGGAAGGGAAGGAGAAGCAGGAAAGATGGAGGATTAAAGTAGTTTTTTTTTGGTTTTGTTTTGTTTTATGTTTGTTTTTTTATTAATATTTTTGTTTGTATTTTTATTTTTTACTTTTTATTTTTATTTATCTTTTATTATTATTACTTTTATTATTATTATATATTATTATTACTTTTTATTTTTATTTATTTATCTTTTTAAATCTCCTTTTGGGGGGACACTACAAGGGTGGAAGGCAGATATGGAAGGACGAGAAAATGAGTGAGATTGGGGTGCATGATGTGAAATTCCCAAAGAATCAATTAAAAAAACTATGTTTAAAAACAGAAAGAAAAGAAAAGCTGAAGCTTTTGTACCTTTCAATTAGAGTCCCCACTTGTCAGTTTTAAATTAGTTTATCTATTTTCTTTATAGCACAAGCAATCCTTAACCTTCAGTCTACATCTCCAAAGGAAGTCTTTTCTTAGAAATGCATCTTAAGGACAGAGTCTAACTTGATCATTAAGGCTCAAGGAGATACCCAGTGAACGTATAAAAGTCAAAACGGGAAGCTCATCCTACAGACTGAAAGTACCTGTAAGGTGTGCCCTCACAGATGGACATGCCTTTCTCAAAATCATTTTAGGCCAAAACATTTTACTTTTAAAATTTATAATGAGGCTAAGCCATGCATGCTTCTAGAAGGAAAGGGAAGGAAACAAAATAAGCATAGATTCCTGGATCAAACACCAGTCCATCTAGTTGCCAACCTGGAACAGTTCCATCTCTGGGCCAGGAATTGCTGGCCCATCCAAGATAGTCACTACTGGACAAGGGACATCATTCCCTGTAGCTTCAGAGGGGATTTTTACCCTCATGGGTCAGACACATGGTCCATCTAGTGTAAAGCTGGAGAACTGGTGCAGAATTCCCCACCTGGATCAGACACCACTGTCTGTCCAGTGCAAAAATTTAAGGACAGACACATAGGGCAGCTAAGGTTTGAACAAACTCGAATGAGAACTCCTGAAGTCTAAATTTACCTATGTTAACCTTAAAAGTTACGGAAGTTCTACAAAACATCATTTAGTGAGACTCCAGAATTAAGATGAGAGACTGGAGTCTCACAAAGAGAAAAGTTAGAGGTTAAAACACAGCATTGAGGAGGGGAAGGAAGCAGGGAGAGTTGTCCTTGAGGAGATTTATAAAGCAGACTAGTAAATCAGCTGTGAGAAGGCGGGGTTCCCTTGGCTGAAGCTATTAGCTTGACAGAGAGAAAACAAGAGTACCAACAACCACCTTGAGTAGATAGGAAACGAACAGAGAGTGCGTCTACGATGTAGGATCACGAGTACAGAAGCAGCCATTCCTAACAGGTTTTAGATCCAGAATTCGCAGCTTTGGGGGATAGATTTGGGTTTATCCTACACATGAACAGGAATGTGAGCTTTTATCCTACACATGAACAGGAATGTGAGCTGGAGATCAAGCAGCCGGTGATCCACTCTCAGCCGTGTCTTCCAGGAAGAGTCAATAAAGTCCCTTCTTTTTTTTTTTTCACAGTTTTATTTATTTATTATGTATGCAGTGTTCTGCCTGCATGTATACTTGTATGCCAGAAGAGAGCACCAGATCTCATTATAGATGGTTGTGAGCCACCATGTGGTTGCTGGGAATTGAACTCAGGATCTCTGGAAGAACAGCCAGTGCTCTTAACCTCTGAGCCATCTCTCCAGCCCCTTCTAATCTAAGAACAGGGCACTAGAGATTACTATCTTTGGTGCCAGTGGCACTCATCAAACGCTAAGTAGATCTCCAGCCAGAAGAACAAAAACAGAACCGAGACAACACGGAAGCCAATGTTAGTGTTCTAGCTTCATTTCTGCGGCTGTGATAAAAGTTTATCCCTAAACAGCAAACTTAAACACGAGTATGCCTTTAATCCCGGCGCTCTCGGGAGGCAGAGGTAGACACAGATGGTTTTCGGTGAGTTCCAGGCTAGCACGGTCTACATAGCAAGTTCAAACCTAGCCAGGGTGACATAGTGAGACCCTGTCTCAAAACAAACAAGCAAAAAAACCCAAACAAAATCCTTAAATAAGATCAGAGATTTAGGAGGCACGTGGTTATGCTGATAATGCACTCCGATGCCAAGTGTTTTCCTCTCAAGGCACAAGCTTACACTTTCTGGTTTTGCGGTTGAAAGATTCATCCCAACCAGACTCAAAACTTACAGAAGTGCACCAGGGAAAACATTCTTGTCTGGAAAACAGGACAGGGAAATCAAACCAAATGCGGAAGAGTAAACGTTTTCACTTTGGGGTCCCAGCCGGCACGGCCTTGGAGACTTGGAAGTAGGTGGGGACTCGCGACCCGGCGACCCCTCTCCAGGCGGTGCAGTCAGACGGGCCGGGCGGGGGCCACCGAGCGCGGACCTCCCGCGCACCTCCCGCGCGCCTAGAGCGGCAGCGCCGGACCGCGGGGCGGCGCACTTCCGGCCGCGCGTCGCCGCTCGTGCACTGCTGGGCCTCGGAGCCGGCCTGCGCCTCCCTCGGCTCCGGCGGGCCTCGCAGAGAGGGTGAGTGGGGCAGGACGCCCGAGGGGGGCGGGCGCGCTTCCTCGGAACTCGCAGGCCCGCGGGGCGGGCGCAGAGGTCCCGGGAGCGCCGGACAGCGAGGACGCGCCGCGTGGTGCCCTGGGCTTGCGGTGGCCACAGGCCTGGCCACTCGCTCTCAGGCCCACGCGGCTCCTTCAATCTCAAAAAAAAAAAAAAAAAAAAAAAAGAAGGGCGGCGTCATCACCCTCCTGCACCCCAGGCCTGACACTGCCATCCTGGATACTGAGGAGCGGCTGGTCTCCACTGGTCACCCAGGTGCTGTGGGAGGCCCCACGGTCAGCAGAGATTGTGATCTGCAGCCAGGCCCCAAGTGACAGCCTTGTCAAGACTGAAATTACTACGCACTATCTCGAACGTGTGGATGATGAGAGTCTTGAGAAAGCGAGCAGCTGATTTTTTTTTTTTTTTGTCCAAGAAGACAGGGACCGAATGTGGTTTGCTCGCATTTAATTCCTAATGCCTAGAGAGATGCATGTCACAAAACCACCGTTGCTTAAATAATTGCTGTTTGCCACCTGACCTACCAGGAGGGTTTTGATTATTGAGTCTATTTTTAAACTTTTTATTGGAGAAATTTTCCAGCATATATGGAGGAAAATTCCCAATTCGTGGTCAAGCTTGTTTCACCCATTACCCTCTTTCCCACTGTTTCAAAGCGATTCTGAAATGTCCTGTTGCATCTGCTAAATGCTTGTCTATAAGACAAGATAGCTGTGTTTTTTTTTAAAACATAAAGTCATCATCAGTCTAGTTAGCATTTCATGTTATCATCTATTATCCAATTAGTGTTTACATTTCCCCTACTGTCTCTTCCTTTATCAGTTAATCCAAATCAGGAGCCATACAAGTACACATATTTCAGACCAGTGATGTCTTCCGTCTCTTTTGCTCTCTTAATCCCTTCTCTTTTTTCCCCCTTGTACAAGCCATGTGTTCTACGTATATTTTCCTACAACCTGTATATTGCCCCCCCCCCTTTTAAATAATCTCCCTGGAATTCTTTAGTAAAGTGGTATTTAGCTTTTTCTGGTTTTGGTTCTACTTTTGGCAAGAAAACCTCATGGAAGCCTACTGTGTGCACGGAGGCCCACTGTGTACATGGAGGCCTGTTTATTTCATGCTGCGTTATCAAGACTTAAATAAGATCTTGCCTCTCTTCATGGATCTTTTATATACAAAGCACTCCCTGGGGTAAGCAGATAATTGAGTAAGGAACAACTAACAACTTGCGACCGAACTGTCACCTAGTAGCAACCCCGGATGAAATAATGGATCTTGCCAGTGATCATTAGTAGCTGTTAACATCAGAAAAGGAGACATTCCAGCACTGTGTCAATCCTGTAGGAAGCAGCACCTCATACCACTGAGAAAGTACTTTTGGAGCAGTGGGGATCAAGTTGGAGTGTAGATGGATCAAGGTTGCCCAGGAGTTGATAATTTGAAGTTTTGTGAATACTCTGTGGCAATGTATTGTACTGACATTTCTAATTCTGTATGTGTTTGAAATCTCTTGTTTTTGTTTCAAGACAGGGTTTCTCCAGCCCAGGTTGGCCTCAAATTCTTTTTTTTTTTTTTTTTTTTGGTTTTTCGAGACAGGGTTTCTCTGTAGTTTTAGTGCCTGTCTTAGAGCTCACTCTGTAGACCAGGCTATCCTTGAACTCACAGAGATCTACCTGGCTCTGCCTCCCGAGTGCTGGGATTAAAGGCATGCGCCACCACCGCTGGCTGGCCTCTAACTCTTAATCCCTCTACTTTAGCCTCCCATCATGGATTTGAGGTGTTCACCAACACACCCCATTGGAATTGTGTGTGTACACATGGATGTGCAAATGTGTATGGAGGCCAGAAGTCAGTGTTGCATGTCTTCCAGATTACTCTCTACCTTAATTTTTTGAGACAAGGTCTTTCACTCACAGATTGTCTAGATTGGTTGCCAGTGAGTTCTAGGGATCTGCTTGCCTGCTTCCCCAGCCCTAGGATTATAGACACCCCTGCCAGACCCAGATTTTTATGTGGGTGCTGGGAATCTGAACAAAGATCCTCATGCTGTGTGTCAGGCACTTCACTCAACTGAGGTATCTCTCTAGCCTCTGAAAAATTTCAACTCGGGTTTTTGTTTTGTTTTTTTGGTTTTTTTTTTTGAGATAAGTCCATACTGTGTAGCCTTAGGTGGCCTGGAGCCTGTACATACTAAACTACTTCATTGTCAAAAGGTAAGCTTAGTCTTAGAGGTAGAAATGTGAAATAACTCATGGAAGGGATGCTAACAGTAACCTTAATGCTTGGGTGTAGATAACCACCTTGTGTGTGAGGCGTGTGCAGGGTAAAGAGTAGGGAGCTGTTTCCCAAAATGGAAAGAAAAACTAAATGTTGTGTAGCTATAAAAGCATGTTTGGCCTTTTACTACATTAAAAAGTTCACTATTAAATACAAAGCAAAAATAAATAAAACATTGCTCATTGCAGCTGAAAACAAAAATGTAAGTTACCAGACATTGTCCTGTCCATCTCCCATCATTCCAAAGATCCAGGAGACTGCCAGCATTAATGATGTTGTTTACCCTTTCCCCACACTGTCTCATGTAAGTGTAGGGGCTTGGAGCATTGTTCTAGAACAAGATTATACTGTAACCATTTATAATTTTCCCATTGTTATCCTTGTAGTTACAGATCAGAGTGTGTACCTATAGAATGTAATTCAATAGAATAATTAATATTAAGAACATACACTAGTAATTTTCCTGTTGACATAGAAATTACTTCTATATTTTAGCCCACCCAGAAGCACCAAAGTAAGCATTATTATACATAAATATTTATTTCTATAAGCTAGATTCCAGAAAATGAGATTGCTTGGATTTATTATCAACACTATCATTACTGGCAGTATTTGTCAAATTATTATCCCAGAGTGCAATAGCAATTCACCCCTCCACCATCAGTAACTTGTAATTGCACCTGCTTCCCCATTTCCCATCACCCCAAGTAGCTCTGGCTGGCATGGCTTGATTAGTAGCTGCCAGCTGATGTGTGGGAAATTGAGTCTCTTTGTTCTTTAATTTGCTGAGCACTTTTAATGCTTATTAGTCTTTTGAATGTATTCTGTGACTTGGTATATAGCTTCTTTACTTTGTGTGTGTCAGTATTTTTTATTAAGTGCATTTTCATAGACTAAAATGAGCTGGAAAGGGCACGTGAGGCGGTCAGAGGACAGCTTGTGAAAGTTGAATATTTCTACCTTGTGGGTTCTAGGGATTGAACTCAGGTCCTTGGGCTGGGCTACAAGCTCCCTTACCCAAGGAACCACTTCTCTAGCACCACGTAAACATTTTAAGAGGCTTTAATCTCTTAAAAACAATTTTTACTTTCTTTAAATTTTGAGAATCTCATAACAAGTACTGTATTTATATTCCTACCTCTCCCTTTTCCCCTTCCAATTCATCCCTGCCGCCTCCTACAAATTCATGACCTCTTCTTTAATTACTACTGTTCCACACATATAGACAAATAGGTATATTCAACCTACTGAATCCATTTAGTGTTGCTTATGTGTGCATGTATTTAGGGCTGACCAGTTGGGATTGGATAACGGGAGTGGAGGAAGCCCTGAGTGAATGTGTGCTGTTGACATGGCCATGTCATGGACCTTAGCCTTAGACCCAAGGGAAAAACACAAAGCCTCCCTACGCCTCTCCACCCAGGGTGAGGCTCAGTGGGATGGACAAGCCTTCCTCAGGAGTCCCAAGTGTGAGTGTTGACAGTATGTGCTGATGTCCACCTTAGCACCATCCTCCTTTAAGGTCTAAAGACTGTTCCCCTACAGAGACTGCTCCTGCTGAGATTAGCTAAACCTGCCTCCTCGATCCAGCTGTATGCCATAACCCTGCCTCCTTGTTCAGCTATGTGCAATAATCCTCGGTTCAACTCTATATAATAAACACACTGAGCGTCTGGGGTGTTGGGTCTGTCCGTCAGATAGCCCAGTCCACCCAACTCCAGCTATCTGTGTATGTCTATGTATGTTTGTCTTTTCTTTGTTCCCTTGCTGCCTCAGTCAGGCCCATCCCTGGATCCATGTAGGACACAGCAGATAACCTTTCAGGTAGCTCGTCCCTGAAGAAAACGGATTCTTCCTCCCTAAGCATCCATGGATTGTAGCTCTTCATCTAGGGGTGGCACCTTTTGAAATTTCCGCCGTCCATGTAGCCATGGGACTGGTGTTATTATTTGCAGGCCCTGTTTAGGCAGCCATGCTGTTGAGACATCACATGTGCAGCTTCTCTCACATTTGGAAGGCCCTACCTAGCAGCAGGCTTCCTGTGTAGCGTGAGTTCTAATTGGTCTTAACAAGAAAAACCCGGAGTCAGATATTGGGGTAAATCTGAAAGATCAGAGAAGGAGCAGCCAAAGTCACCTCTTACCTCTCCGACTCCTCAAACCAAAAAGGGGCCGAGCTCCTGTCTCCACCCGCCTTATATTCCTCTCTCCACCCAGCCATATCACTTCCTGTCTCCTTCTATACAGACCTCCAGACCTCTATGGTTAACTAAAGGCTAGCTCCACCCTCTGATCTTCGGGCAAGCTTTGTTAGAGCACAAACAAAATATCACCACAGTCCTGGTCATCTGACTCCTAAAAAATCTTGCTGCTCCTCAGTGCTTTCTCTCAGCCTGAGGTTTTGTGGATGTTTACTTTTTCTGTCATTTGACTGAGTTTTTGGTACACAGAAGTTACAAAATGGTGTAACATTGTTTTTAAATGTCAGAGCTTCTTGCCTTTGCAAGGAAGACTTTTCCACTCCCCAAAGACATTCTCCAGCCCCCCACCCAGTGTTGGGGATGGAACTAGAGCCTCTTGCGTGCAGGGCAAAGGCTCACCCATTGAACTATATCCGCAGCACTCTTCTAATTTTTAAAGCACATCTTACCATTTTTTGTATTTAAATTTCTATCTCGTGTGGAACTGGTTATTCATAAGTTTCAGCTAACTCTCATTTATTGCGTGTGACGCACATCTCCGTCACAGACACAGATCAGAGGTGGCACCGTGCCTAGAGCTAGTGAGATTAGTGCCAGGAGTTGGCAGAAATCTGCACACTGACTGGGTTCCAGATCACTGAAAAGAGCAGATACAGTCCCAGCTGGAGTATGCTTATGGCAGCTCTTCTGGCCTGTGCACAGGTCTGTGTTTGAGCAGGGGACTTGGGGGAGAAGGCAAAGGTGCACTCTAACCAACCATGAACTCTGTCCTTGACCCAAGGACGCCATTTGCATTGCTGTGAAATATCAGCACTGTTATCCAGCACCCTGATCCTTCAGAGGAAGGACTGGTCACCATGGCCACCACGTGGTGAGCATGATCAAATACTATCTCTTGTTCAGAACCTTAGCCAGAACCAAACCCAGGTGGGCCTTAGTGTTTAAAAGGACTTAAAAAAATGAACTAGTACAAACAAGTATGGAGCCTTCTCATAGACCTTCTCACCCTTCACTCCTCATTTCCTTCTGTACTAACATTAGTCTGGTAAGTTCATGAGCCAGCTTTGACAATTATTAACAAATGTCATTTGAATTTTTGTGTTGTGCACTGTGTGTACCGATACATAATAACATTTCTTTGTCTGTATATGTGGTACTGGGGTCAAATCCAGAGCTTTCTATGTGCTAGGTAAGTGCTATACCAGTTACATGCCCATTTCCATATAATGACATTGCTGAGTTGATGCTGTCATATAGAATGGCTTTGTTTCCTTAAAAATGTGCTTCCTCTATTAATCCTCTCCTTGGTATCACTGGCAAACACTCATCTTTTTACTGTCTCTGTAGTTTGTCTTTTTTAGATTGTCGTAGGGTTGGAATTCAACTACAGTGCTTCACTTGTAGTGCCAGGTACTAAGCCCAGAGCCTTGTGCGTGCCAGGCAAGAGCTCTACCCATTGAGCTAATGCCCAGCCCTTCAACTATAGGTTTTTAAAAATATATATTTATTGATTTATTTGTGTATGGAGGGAGCGTGGAGGTAAGGGGGCAACAAGGACCTGGTTCCCTCCACCATGTGTATTCAGGAGTCAAGCTCAGGTTGTCAGGGGTAGTGGCAAGTGGCTTAACCTACTGAGTCCCAGAACTATAGTGGTGTGTGTGTGTGTGTGTGTGTGTGTGTGTGTGTGTGTGTGTGTGTTTATGCGTGCGCTGCCCATGCCCATGTGTGTGCGGTTATATAAGGTCTGGTGACCTGTAGTTTTAACCAGTTAAGACATAAGCAGGCCTGGGGCTATAGTTCAGTGATAGAGTACTGGCACTATTTTAAACCACCAAACAGATCATTTTAACTAGAAAATAACTAGGGATCAAAGGTATAGCTCCATGTAAATAGAGCTCATGCTCAGCAAGTGTGAAGATCTGGGTTCAATCCTAGTACCAAAAATCAACCAATCACTCCACCAGTCAGTAAATCTCAGAGGAATGTGTTTTGGTGCGGTGATTTTTTAATAACCCCCAGTGATATTTCTGTTGCAGGGTGGAAGATGTCTATGGATGTGACTTTCCTTGGGACAGGAGCAGCATACCCGTCCCCAACCCGGGGTGCCTCAGCTGTGGTTCTTCGGTGTGAGGGCGAGTGCTGGCTCTTTGACTGTGGGGAGGGGACACAGACACAGCTCATGAAAAGCCAACTTAAAGCAGGTCAGTGTGTGTCCCAGCTACGCAGATCTGGCCTCGGTCGTGTTTCATGTCTTGACTCTTGACTCCTCCATATCAGCCCTAAAGAAGCATCCACTTCTGAAGCAGAGCTCTGTCTGACAAGCCTTGAAAGAGTACCGGGCATCCAGCAGTGCCTGCTGAATGTCCTATGTGCCTTTACTTGCTTCTCACTTAGCCTGTGAGTGTGAGAGGATGATTTACGAAGCCCTGGGCACGCAGGATGTCGAGAGACAAGAGGTGTAGCAGATGGACCCTGTCCTAACAAGGGAGTGGTGGCCACACTGCTCTCCACCAGGAGACAGTGTTCTGGGAGAGTGCAAAGGGCAGGAGATGGGCCGACGAGAGGACACTGCTACTCTTGCTGTCACGGTAGCCCTCTCAGACAAGGTTATCTCTGAATTGCTGAGAGAGGGAAAATCCCTGGCCTGGCAAGAATGGAAGTCTAGTTGAGGGAATGGAGTAGTAAGCCAAGACTGGCCCCTGGAGGCAGAGGAATCCCGTGTTGAAAACCCTCAGCCTGAGCCAGGCAGACCTGGTGTTAGGCCCAGTTGTAGCTCAGGCTTGACCTTAGCAGAGCAGCAGGCTTAAATTTTCTTTTCTTGTCCCAAAGAACAGGCATACAAACTGCCTAAAAGAAATGTCATAAAGCAGGTGTGTGGCACTTGCCTGGAATCCCAGAACTCAGGAGTTAGAGAGGATTGTGAGTTAGAGGACAGCCTGAGCTACACAGTGAGACCTTGTCTCCAAAAACAATTGAAGGAATTATATATATTAAATAATTTGTGTCCTACATGGCTGCTTCCGTCTCACCATTTAAATCTTTAAAAATAATTTCTAATAGCTCATCAATTATCAGGTTTTCATCATTTAAATCTCATCTCAAAGGCTCTTTCCTCAGGATTTTCTGAACCTCCTGGGTTAAGTATCCTCTCCCTACCCTAGTCATTCCTTTATTTTATACTATTTTTATTAACAGCGTCCTTAGTGTCTGGAACTATGCTATGTAAGGAGTTTGTTTTTGTGCTTGCACGTTGATGTACAGTCAGGTGGGTCTAGTGACACCTGGGTGCCTGGTAAATGCCTAACAAGCCCCTGTTCCTTGTGAACAATAGACATTTAGGGTCTCCCACTTCTGAGGTCTTGATAAATCACAGTTGCTACAGCTCATCAGAGGGTGTGCACTTGGTATTTAAAGAAACATACTTCTAGTGTCCAGGGACCAGAAGCTATCAGTCATGTAGATATAGGAAACAAAGGAGGGATTTTTAAATACTTGCAGCATGAAAGAGGGGGCACTAATTGTGGTGGAATGCATGCTTGGGTTGTTTACCTCCATGTTCCAGTCCCCATCATTGAAACCAAAATCAACAAAGCAAAAGAAGTGAGGATTAAGTGATTTCTAAAAGCATTACAAAAGCACGATCTTAACACAATAGTAAAATTTGAAAATGGGACTATGTGCAAGGCCTTGAGTTCAGCCTCCAACACTAAAAAAAGGAAAAAATTAAATTTTATATATATATATATATGCGTGTGTGTGTGTGTGTGTGTGTGTGTGTGTGTGTGTGTGTAATCTGGCAATTGAGTACTCTACCACTGAGCCAAATCCTAGTACTTTTTACTTTTCTAGGTTTTTATTTTGAGATAAGATTTTGCTAAGTTACCCATTGACTATTCTGGAATTCACTCAGTAGTCCAGGAAGGCCTTGAATTTGTGGTTGGAATAGTAGGCCTGGCCCATTTTAAGAGAGAGAGAGAGAGAGAGGGAGAGGAGAGGAGAGGAGAGGAGGAGAGGGAGAGGGAGAGGGAGAGGGAGAGGGAGAGGGAGAGGGAGGAGAGGGAGAGGGAGAGGGAGGAGAGGGAGAGGGAGGAGAGGGAGAGGGAGGAGAGGGAGGAGAGGGAGAGGGAGAGGGAGGAGAGGGAGAGGGAGAGGGAGAGGGAGAGGGAGAGGGAAGAGAGGGAGAGGGAGAGGGAGAGGGAGAGGGAGAGAGCTGGAGGGAGGAAGGGAAGGAAGAAAAACACGTTGCTGTGGCTGCTCTGGTGACACATTCCTGTTAGCCTAGTACTTAGGTGGTAGAAGCCAGAGGATTAGGAGTTCAAGGTTATCCTCTATATTTGAGTCAAGCCTGATCTACGTGAGACCTTGTCTCAAAAGAACAAAACTTCTTAATTAGAAAATTTTTTGAATGCATATTTTTATTGAAGAAATTCAAATAAAACAAAACTAAAATGTATAAATAAGAAAAGCCCAAGTCTTCCTCACACAGATGCACCCTCCACCCCAACACACATACACATACCTCTCTCTCTTTTCTAGGAGGCAGAGTTCCATATAGTCCAGGAAGCATTGAACTTATTACATAGCCCATGACTTTGACTATCAATCCTCCTGCCTCTACATCCAAGTGCTGGGATTATAGGCATGCGCCATAACATCCAGTTTTATGTGGTACTGGGGAGTGAATTCATGGCTTTGTGAATGGGTGATAGGCAAAC
This sequence comes from Peromyscus eremicus, assembly GCF_949786415.1. Classification (NCBI taxonomy): domain Eukaryota; kingdom Metazoa; phylum Chordata; class Mammalia; order Rodentia; family Cricetidae; genus Peromyscus; species Peromyscus eremicus. The sequence goes on along the minus strand of NC_081435.1, from coordinate 61,229,344 downwards.
ACTGTACTGAGTTAATGTCCATAGCTCCCACAGGTACATTTTCTATGAATACAGATGTGGTAATGGTATGGATATGTATAAAAGTATGTGTAATTTGCCTAAATGGAACCACACTTTGCTCGACATTAGCTGCTTTTTGTTTTAGCTGAACAGATATATCATATACTGTTGGGACAGTATATTTAGTTGCGTTATCATGTCCAACTAAGGATGCCTAGTGTTCTGCTTCTCTGTGGCCAGTGTTTCCCCACCACTTCCTTCTTCTTAGGGGAAAGGAATCGAGTGTGATTTTTACTCTTCATCGGAGAGCTTCCTCATACCTTTCATAGCTGTGGTTGCCATTCCTTGTCTCTCAGAAATCACATTTCCTGAAAATGAAACTGGTTACTGTGGGAAGCAGTTCTCTCTCCCTTTGTGTGCTGCACTTGCCTTGCTTCCCAGGCTGTTTTGTATCCAACTTTGGCTTTGTTTTCAGTAGATATAGTGAGGAGGCCTAGAAAGTCTGATGTTGGCAGTTTTGAGGCCAACATGGGAACCTGGACTCAGTGGCTGCTGTAATTATTTTGTTTCTAGAGTCCTTGGGTCATATTGAGAGACAGCCTGGAAAGGGAAAAATGGGGAAATTTAAGGAATATCATTTGAAGTTGAAAAAAAAACAAACCAGCAAAAATGAAGGCTTACAAGAGGCCTGGGGGTATAGCTCTGTGAGAGAGCACTTGCCAAGTGTGTGTGGTACCCTAGATTCTAGCACCCTAGATATCTCCAGCACCATACAGAAATTACAAAACAAACCTGAAGAAGAGCAAAGGCAGCATGTGGAAGACATCTATAGAGAGAAACCTTGTGAAACCAGAGAGCACAACCTGGGGGAGGGGGTCCTCAAGGACCCAAGTCAGCCTCTGAGCCAGCCTGGGCGTAGTCATTCTGGGAAGCTGTGCTTTGAGAGCGTTTGCTGTCAGAACAAATCACAGTGTGATAAACTGTTCCTGTTCTTTTATGGTATCAATAAACTGCTCCTGTACTTTTATGGTATCATATACTTCAGATAGGTGGCCCTTGAGCCTGTTCTACTGGAAATATACTGGTTGTGATTGTTACTTTCAAAATGCCTGTGGTGCATCTCAGAAAATGCTGATGTGGCATCCTGCCATTTCCCAGCAGTGAATTCAGTTTGTCATTAGCTAAATCAAGTTACAGCCCGAGCCAACGTGCACGAAAAAGCTGGTGTGTAGGTTCAGCCCGGAAACAAGAGTAGGGCCCAGTGCCCTTGTGCAGTCTGATCAGGGATCTGCTGTAGTCTACGTACTGGCCTCTGATGTCCACGACCTTCCTCATTCCTACCTCGTTCCTCTTCTAGTTTTCTTAGTCTTCCTCCTCCCAGTCTGTGTCCCATTTGTCCTTCCTCCACATCCTCACTGGGACAAATAGCTCAGTCTTTGTTAGTGAATCCCTGTCCAGCAAGGAGACCTTAGAAGGCAGTTTGGGTTTAGGCTTGATACAGTCAATTAGAGCCATGGAACATTCCATTTTACATTATGTACATGTTTGCTCATCTCAGAGGGACTGATAGGGGACAGTGTGACTAAAAGATGCTTTGACACTTGAGGCCATTTAGTTAAGTGGGTTATCTTGGGGTACTTTTATATTTCACATTTGGAATGTGAGAATATGTAGGAAAACACTTGAAAAGCTGTAAAACACTGTAATTTGAAGATTTTCATAGAAAAAAAATACTATCCTATTTAAACTATCCTGTGAAGCTGGGCTTGGTAGTTCACACCTATAATCCTGTCACTTGGGAGGCTAAGGCAGGAGAATTGCCAGAAGTTCAAGGCTGCCTGGATTACATAGTGAGTTCCAGGCTAGCATGGGCTATAGAGTGAGAGCTTGTCTCAGAAAGCAACCAAGTAGGGCTGGGTAGATGTCTCAAGGGTAAGAATGCTTGCTGTCTAGCATGAGGTCCTGAGTTCAAATCCCCTCATCTGTGTAAAAAGCCGGACATGTCTGTGTGGTACCTATAACCCTAGCATTAGTGGGTAGTCAGGAGGCAGATTTTGGGAGCTCATTGGTTATCCAGCCAAGCCAAATGATGAGCTTTTGGTTTCTGAGAGACTCTGTCTCAAGATAATAAGTTAGAGAGCCATGGAGGAAGACTCCCAAACTCCTCCTCTGGTCTTTACATGTATGTATATCCACGTATTCATTGCATAGACTACACACACAACACCACATGCACCCCCACACAAACACACATAAATAAAACCAATCAACCAAACCAACCGACTAACTAACCAACCAGACTGTACAGCATAATAAAGCCTATCTCTCTTTTTTCTGAAGTCACGCAGCAAAATGAAAGGAATAAATAAGTGTATGGTAACATACAGAACATCTGATTTCAGTTTACTACTTTATATGTAAGTTCTTAGGCTTGTTTTAAGTTGCTTTGTTTGTGGAACTGAGGATGTTCTTCGGTGGCAGCGCAGTGGTAGACCAAGTGTGTAGTATGCACAGGATTAACTTCCAGTGTGGGGCTGAGGAGTGGGGATGCTGAGTCGAATAGTTTTGTCTTGGTTTTTATTTCTGAAAAGTTTCCTAATATATTTCTCTGTCTCGATCAAAAGGGAGAATTACCAAGATCTTCATCACACATCTTCATGGAGACCACTTCTTCGGCCTCCCGGGCCTCCTTTGTACGATCAGCCTGCAGAGTGGCTCTGTGGTCACAAGGCAGCCTATTGAAATCTATGGCCCTGTAGGACTTCGGGATTTCATCTGGAGAACCATGGAGCTCTCTCACACGGAGTTGGTTTTTCCTTATGTGGTCCATGAGATAGTGCCTACAGCTGATCAGTGTCCTGTGGAAGAACTAAAAGAATTTACCCATGTGAATGAAGCAGACAGCTCTCCCAAAGGACAGGGACGAACTATCTTGTTAGACACAGAAGAAAACTCCTACTGTCTGGTTGATGATGAGCAGTTTGTTGTAAAGGCATTTCGCCTCTTTCACAGAATTCCATCCTTTGGCTTTTCAGTTATGGAAAAGAAACGTGCAGGTAAACTCAATGCACAGAAGCTGAAAGACCTCGGTGAGTCTGCCTTTCCTTCTCTTTATCTGAGCTGTTTTAGCGGAAGCCACTGGGAGTGTCGGGGGAGCCTGTTTCCTGTGTGGTCACAGTAAGCACTCACTTCCTTGGCCCAAAATTGGCTTATTAAGGAATATCTTTAGGGTCCAAAGATGCTATTCAGAACAAAACTCGAATACTTAATATATTTGAATCTTTTCTTGTTAGCTTCCTAGATTCACATTCCTTTTTCTTTCCTTTTGGCTACACTGGGCATTGAATCTAGGATACATGCTAAGCAAGCACTGTCTTCCACTGAGCTAGATCTCCAGCTCGTTCGTCTTTTCACCTGAGCCAGCTTCTCACTAAGTTGCCCAAGGTGGCTTTGAATGTGAGATCATTCTGAGAAGCTGAGGTATAGCCTGTATGACCAGGCCCAGCTCTGACTTGGTTGGCAGGGTGGTTTGAATTGGGCTGGTAAGTCCAGGATTTATTTTTATTTCCTTGTGCTTTTCTTTTCTGTTTTATTTTGGCCATGCTAGGGTTCAAGCCCATGTGCTTGAACCAAATCCTCATGTCTCATTTTTGAAGTTGTTGTGTTTTTGTTTTTTAAATCTGTTCCTATTTTCATTTTTGTTTGATACAGGGTTTCACTCTGTAGCCCAGCCTGGCCCATTGTACTTACTATGTAGCTCAAATTCAAATTCATGATCCTCCAGCCTCTTCCTCAAGATTGATTGGAATTGGAAATATACATAGTCCTCAGGTATATTTTCAATGACATCTTTGTGTGAGGTGTGTGTGTCCTCTCGTCCATGCATGTGCATGCAGAGGTCAGAGGTTGACATCAGGGGTCCTCAACTACTCTCTACCTTTTTGACACAGAGTCTCTCACTGAACCTAGAGCTCATTATTTTGGCCAGATTGGCTACCCAGCAAGACCCTAGGATCCACCTCTTTCTGTTTCCCAGTGCTGAGGTTACAGATGCACACCACCACACCTGGATTTGACATGGGGGCTGGGATCTGAACTCAGGTCCTCAGGCTTGCTCAGCAAGCACCTTAACCACTGAGGCATCTCCTTGGCTCTTCAATGACGTCTTCAGTGTAAGGATTTTTGCCATGGGTCTTTACTTTACAGTAGCAGCCAGCTACCCCAAGAGTTTCCTTTTTATCCACCTTGCTTACTCATTCAATCTTGATTGAATTAATTTGGCATTGCACCTTAACCAGTTCTACATGTCATGGTTCATCATAGTGGAAAGGAAGCACACAAAGATGGGCAAAGGTCCTTGAAGAATTGGTAATTTCTTCATGTGAGGCCATGATGCATAAGTGAGGAGACCCAAGAAATGGAGGTCTTTTTCTGGTCTCACCACTACACCTGGCATGGCGTGAATATTCCTGTTGAAAGAATGGTAGTGATTCATCTAATGCTTATTTTCCCCTACTAAAACAATATACTAGATAGTGAGGAAAGTGATATAGGTCGAAGGTATTTTTGTCAAGTAAATATTGTGTAAATGGTTATATTTGGAAAATTTAAACATGATCTTTGTTGAAAATCTGTGTTGACCATGTGTTTGTTTGTAAGTATTATCCACAGTTAGTCTATATTAAATAACACTGAAGTTTGAAAATCTGGAACTGCTACCATCTACCAAGAAGATTAATCATGTATGATTGCCTGAACTACCCCTTGACTTTATTTTTGGTTGTTTTGCTTGGTGTGTGTGCATGTGTGTTTGCCGTGGTATGCAGGTAGAGGTCAGGGGACAGCTTTTGGGAGTCAGTTCCCTCCTTCTCCCATGTGGGTCTCAGTACCAACCTGAGGTTGTTAGCCTTGGCTGCAAGGGTCTTCACCTGCTGTACCATCTCCCTATCTCAAACTTAGAATCCCAGTAGTCCTTCCGAACAAATTTCTTATTTAGTTAGTCAGTTCATAGACACTTGTTCTGACTAGAGAGACTGATTATGTGTTTATTTAGATCCACTCTTTGATGTCATGGTAAATAAAGGATCCCCAAGAACTGTTATTCTCATGCAGAACAGAAAATCAAAGCTGGTATCTCGAGTATAGTAAGGCCTAAGTGATACTTCAGAGCTTAACAGCCAGCTCACACATGTTCTAGGAAAAGGTTTCCAGCATAAAGCCATTGTTCATAACAACAGTCAACACTGAACTTTTAAAATGTTTAAATAACCCATTGTCTACAAACAGGAAAGCATTTCTTGCAGTTTTGAAAATAATTAGATGCCTTTAATTTTTTAATTTTATTTTATGTGTATGGGTGTTTTGTCTGCATTATGTCTGTGCACCATATATATATGTCTGGCACCCTCAGAGGCCCTGGAACTGGAGTTACAGACATTCGTGAGCTACCATGTGGGTGCTGGGAATTGACTCCAGGTCCTCTGGAAGAGCAGCAAATGCTCTTAACTGCCGAGCAACTCGCTCCAGACCCCGGGAGATACCTTTGCTATTTGCTGTTTGCTATGCTGTAAAAGTTGTCTCTTTACAAACCATAATTCCATATCTTTGATGTAGTATAATCTGTTTCATCATCAGGTGTACCCCCAGGTCCTGCCTACGGGAAACTGAAAAATGGAATTTCTGTTGTTTTGGATAATGGAGTTACAGTTTCTCCCCAAGACGTCTTAAAAAAGCCTATGGTTGGAAGAAAAATCTGCATACTGGGTGACTGTTCTGGGGTTGTGGGTGATGGAGGAGTGAAGCTGTGCTTTGAAGCAGACCTGTTGATCCATGAAGCAACTCTGGATGATTCTCAGATGGACAAAGCAAAAGAGCATGGCCACAGCACACCGCAGATGGCGGCAACATTTGCGAAGCTGTGCCGTGCGAAGAGGCTGGTTCTAACTCACTTCAGCCAGAGATACAAACCCATAGCCTTGACTAGGGAAGGAGAGACGGATGGCATTGTGGAACTGAGAAAGCAAGCTGAGTCAGTGCTAGGGCTGCAGGAAGTGACTCTAGCAGAAGATTTCATGGTGATTGGCATTCCAATCAAGAAAGGAAGCCAGTGCTCCTGAATGCATAAACGTGGACGCGTTGTGCCTGTATTACCAGACCTGTGCTAAGACTTTTATTGGTGGTGGTGGTGAGCAATTTTTTTCTTTAGGTTTTGGATTTTTTTTTTTTTTAATTATTTTGGCCCTAATAATCCGAAAGATGGAGCTGGGTTGCTGAGCTGACTCAGTAGTGAGAGGGAACACGATTTTTAACAATAAATCATTTTTAAATGATAAAAATACCCAGCATCCTTCTTAAAGTGCAGATGTGACAAAATAATCGATTTTTCAGGGGTACTCCTCTTGTGTCTCTGCCACAGATTGAAGCCAATACTCCACCCAGTGTTGGACTTAGCTTTGCCCAGCTTAACTGCCATTATCGGCAAAGTATCTAGGATTGGGTCCTCTTGGCTAAAACTGACATTTTGGCAGTCTGTATAGAATCTGTGTTCCTGACACAGAGATAAATGTATGAAGGCAGTCTACGGGCAGTATTGATGACAGCGTGTTGGGGGTGTCATTGGACTAGTCCGTGCAGGTTTGCACTAGGTTTTATCTTAGCATTTTATTCAACATTCTGGATTCTTTCAACACATGGTCCTGGGAAGTCTACTAGGAATTAGATATTATGGAATTTTTTTTTCTTGTTGCAGTGATTGAGGGGAGGTGGTGGCTCCACAGTAGTTCACTCAGTGGGAGTCACGAATGCCATATGTTCTGCACAGTTTGGGTTAGTCCTGCATAACAATTACCTTGAAATTCTAGGCCTGTTCAGAGACACAAAACTTGTATTCCCAATGTGAATATATGCTTTGCCAAAATTAGTGATGTAATAGGCTGAATTAATAGATAAGCTAAATCTTCCAGTAGATGGTAAAGGATAGGCATGTTAGAATGAAATGCCACATCAAGTGTTATTTGGAAAAAAATGAGTCATCAAGTGAAGTTTATAACTGTAGGGAGAAATATTCACGATTCCACCACCCAGGGTGAGTATCTGTGTCAGGTCTAGGGCCCTGGAGCTATGCTGTGAGCTGAGTGTGGAGGTGGACAGAGAGCTGTGGGCTCTGCTTCCATAGACGAAGTCAGGAGTCAGCGTGGACCCTGACACTGCATTGCTAAACCATCTGCGTGATTTTGAAAGACATGAGTGCTGGACTAGCCTCGGAGGAAAAAAAAAAAAAGTCTTTTTTTTCTATGTACTTAAATTGAGGGTATATATAAATAGATAGATATTTTATAGATTCTTATACATATGTTTGTGTATGTGTATAGTTTATTCATGCATATTTTTACATGAAGGCTGGCCTCCCTCCACTATTTTCTTAAAATAAAGATATTTTATTGGATAAACAAAAACTAGGAGTTTATTATCAAAAAAATCCTTGGTAAGAAACTCTGAGGTATTATTTTTGGCACAATAAAAATAATGAAAAGCATAAAGGGGCAAGTAGATGAGTGATGTAGAGAAACACTGGTTATAGGACTTCAAAATAGAATGCTCACTAACAGACAGGTCCTTAACTTCTGTTTTCATTAGCGTTTTCTGCAGCATTAAATGGTCTCTGAAAGTATGAATTTAGTGATTTTATTTCATTTTAGAGTTGGTTCTTGGAGCACTGAGGTTGTTTTCTGTTAATAGAAGCAAAGCTGACTGGGGTTCTTCTGTTCAAATCTCTGTATCCCCCAGTCAGTCCTTCTTTCCAGTTCTCTCTCTAGATGTTAGTGACATCTTAGTCGGGCATGGCAGCACAAACCTGTTTCCTTTGCATTTGCGAGAGTCTGGCTACATAGTAAGACTTCATCTCAGAAGAAGAAAAAAGGACAGAAAGAAATAAATCTGACTTATAAGATACATTTTCATGTTTATTCACATCCTAACCACCACACAGGAGTGGCCTGTTTTATTACTCTATGAAGATATGACTTCATCAATTTAAAAACCTCTCTCAAGTCCCACCCTCTCTCCATCTTCTCTCTCCCTTTTTAACAAGTCTCACTGTGTAGCCCAACCTGGCCTCAAGCTTACAGAACTCCTGCTTAAGAGGTGGGGTTATAAGCATGCACTTATAATCTAACCATAATGTTTTGAATGTTTCTTTCCCAAGAAAGTTTTATAAATTTTAGGCTGAGAGTGTAGCTTGGTGTTTAGCGTGTCTGAGGCCCTGGATTTGATCTGTAGTATAAAAAGCAAAGATGATTTTTGCCTCCTCGTGCAAATATCTTTATTATGCCTTTAAGTTAATACTCATAATTCAACTCTGATTTCTTTGAATATTCTGATGCCACCTTGAAAATTGGCTACTTTTTCCTTTATTAATGAAATAAAAATCCCTCTTTCCAGTGTATCCATCACAAATAGACAGTGATGACACTTTTATTTACAGAGGTGTATGCTTATGGTGAAATGTACTAGATCTGTCCTTACTAGCAGATTTGAGCTAATGAACTAAGGAAGGCAATCAGTGGGAATATTGCCCCCCATCTTTCTCTTTCCTCTTTTCCTTTGAGATGGGGTCTCATATAGCCCAGACTAACTTTGAACTTGCTGTGTAGCCAAGGATGACCTTGAACTTCTGATGCTTCTGCCTCCACCTCCAGAATGCTGTGGTAACAGTCATGTGCCACCATACCAGGTTTGCATGGCGCTGGGGATGGAACATAGGACTTTGTGCCGGCTAAGCAAATACTCCAGCAACTGAGCCACATCCCAAAGTCCAAATACATGGAGTTTTTGTTTATTTTGTTTTTTTATAAGGAATATTAAAAAGGAAGCACTAGTTGTGACTTTGAATATTCTCTCTTGACAGAGAAGAACTAAGTTTAAGGAGAAACTATGGGGTAGTAGTGTGTTTGATTCCTAGTGTCCCCATTGACCACCACACCCCAAGAAAAACAAGGGGGTAGAGGAGGGAAGAGGAATGGTTAAAAGTGGATTCAGATTGTAAGAATGTATGAAAATGTAACAATGAAACTCACTGTTTTGTACAATTAATATGTACTAATAACTTTTCTAAGTAAAGAAAGCCACCTTGGCAGAGAGGGTAGGAAGTTTGGGGAGGAAAGACTTACCCCTTTTGTTGGTGCCTTTGGAGTCACTGGCATGGAGGGTGTTGTGACCGGTATGTATATATCCATTTAGTATAGAGGTGCATCACAGCACCCATAGAGATAAACCACTTCTCTGAATAACTAGTTGTCTCCACATCAGTACTCCAGGCAGCTGACAGTTCAGCTCAAGTCCTTGTAATATTCCTGTTTACCATCTGTACCGTAGCCAGAGTGGTGGTTCTTTCTTTGAAATGTAAATTTTTGCCATCTCTCCCTGACTTGAAACTCTGTAGTGGTCTGGCCTCACTTATCTCTCTAACTTAACCTTACCACCCAGTGCTACTCAAGTGTGCAGCCCCAGCCGGGTGGGCCACCTTTCAGTCCTTGACCAAGGTTTTCTGATGTTCCAGAGCCTTCTAGTAGCCTGCTTCCTTCACCTGAAATAGCATTCCCCAAATCGACCTAGTGAACCTTCAGGCCACAGCTCTGCTGTCAGGCCTCGTGGACTGTGCCTGCCCAGCTCCTGCTAGGTGGTGTCTTTTTCTCAGCACCTACAACCATCTTCCTGGCACTTGTCACTCACAGCTTCGTTTTGCCTCTGTATGTGATGTTTCTCTTTCACAGCAGCTCTGTAAGCCACACAAGGGCAGAGCTGTGTCTGCTTCTGTACCCCTTTATGACTAAGTCAGTGCCTAGAACATCAAAGGCATTCAATAAACAGTGTTGACTGGATCCAATTGTCTTGTCCTGTTATTTTGTTAATATTTAGTACTTTGTTATCCAATGGATTTTTTTCCTGTTTCATGTTAAAAACACACAAAATGCACAGATCCAATCTCTGACACAGGAGGAGGAGGAGCCGAATCCTTGCTATGATGTTAATGGGCAAATCCTTATAAATAACATTCTGAAACTTTGGTTTGGTGTTCTCAGATATGCAGACAAAACCCTAGAGTCAGGGAAAAGATTAGAGAAAGATTTTCTCTACCTGAGAAGTTGGATGCCAGCCTTGGCTGTGATATTAGAGCAAAGGAAGAAGGGAGGGGGAGGGGAGCAGAGGCCTGAGCCTTGGGCAATAGTCTGGAGATTCACACCGGACAGGGGAGTGGTGTAAGCCTCATTCAACTGTTTCTGTTTGTTTTGTTTTCGAGACAGGGTTTCTCTGTGTAGCCCTGGCTGTCCTGGCTGTCCTAGAACTTGCTTTGTAGACCAGACTGGCCTCGAACTCACAGAGATCTGCCTGCCTCTGCCTCCTGAGTGCTGGGATTACAGGTGTGCGCCACCACCGCCTGGTCACTCAGTTTTTTAAAGGAAATAAGACAACAGTTTATTCTGAGCCAATTAAGAGTCACTGTGACCTGGCAGCACTGATACAGGTTACCTTGAGTGATGTGTTGTGTTGACTGGTCTGGTTACCGGAAGTTACTCCCTGCCTAGCCCTAAACTTTGAGGTCTTCTAGGTCCATGTTCAGAGGGTCCCTTCCTCGCTCTGCACAGCACTAATTGAGAGCAGGTTCTGAGTTCCGCGACAGTCTTCCCTGGGGAAGACAGCAGCAGGGGACAGAGGACAGTCCCCAGTGGAGGACACTTTCAGAAGCTGTAGTCAGAAGTAACCACAGAACTGTCTCCAGGAAGTGGCCAGCTTAGAAGGAGGCACAGACCTTTCCATAACCCACGTGACTTGAGCAGTTTGAGTCACATCTAAAGGACAAGGTGACTCTAATTGACACCTAGACTCAGACATTTCTGTGTTCTTGATGAATTCTGAGGGTTGAATAAGGCTGTCCTTATTATCCTGGTTAATAAGGAAGTTGGGGTGTCTAAGTTTACCTAAAAGCAAAAAAAATTCCACCCCTAAATAAAGCGAGCCGAGAAGCCCTGCTCAGATGTCAGCTTGCTAATTATATACCCAGCAGACATGGCAGGTACAAAGATTAAATTCACCCACAAAAAAAAAAAAAAAAAAAAAGTGTAAGGGAAGAGTGAGGGATCAGGTTTTTCAGCAATATAAATCTGCCAGGGCTGTTCAGACAGCACAGGCGGAACTAAGAAACAGTGGTTCAATGCCACCCAGTGAAACAAGGTCACCTTGCCCAGGTTTTCCACATTGTTGTGACTTCCAGAGATGATAGGTTTGTCTGACTGTATCTCTTTTGCACGTCTGGACTGGAACTGACCTTCTTGAAGTGTCCAGGTCTGGGTCAGCAACCAATCCAAAGGGCCTTGCCACCACAGGACGCACTTCCATACAGCCAGCAGAGACTAGAACACAGTCCCTTTGTCCCGCACACGCCTAGCCCGTGAGGAAGTGCTAGCGAGGACAATAGTCTTGGAACCAGCTGACTGTCCTGATATGTACAGGCATACTTTTTTATGAAACACTTCTAGGAGAGCCAGTGCCTGGCTAGTGCTGTGGTGTGATGTCAGGATGAAGAACCCCCAAGTTACCAAAGACAAGGAAAACGGACATGTTGATACCAAGGCTCAAATGTTACATGATTAGATAACAAACTCTTTCTCAAGTCAAGTTTCCAGTTTGTTGTTTGGAAAAAACTGAGGGAAGATGTAGTTTGTCCAACAGTATAAGGTTTGGGTTTTTGTTTTGTTTTTTGCTTTGGTTCGTTAGTTGGTATTTAGTGCTGGGTATTAAACTCATAGTGACGTTTTAAAGACAAACAGCTTTATTGAGCTCAAATTCACATAGCTTATAATTCAATGTGCAGCTATCACTACTACCGGTTTTAGAATGTTTTTATCATCCCCCAGAGAAACCCCATAATTCTCACAGCTAGTCATTTCTACTTCTCTCCTTTGCTCTCTTCCTAAGCCCCCTAGCTACGGGAAGCCTCTAATCTGTTTTCTGGCTCCATAGATTTTCCAATTCTGAACATTTTGTAAGAATAAACGTGTACAGCATGAGCTCCTTTGTAAATGGCTTCTTCCACTCAGCATATTTTCAATATATATCCCATCAGTAATTTGTCCTTTTATGGCTACATATTATAAGAATATACTTCATTTTATTTATCCATGCTTCAGTAGATTGGACAGATTATTTTAAAATATTTTCTATAAAATACCTATATTAGGAATGTAAAAGGAGATATTGGTACAGATGATATAAACATTAATATGATTTTAAAAATCCCATAAATAGTGTTAATATTAGGTGTAATTACTAAAGCAAGTTTTTTGTTTTTTTTTTGTTTTGTTTTTCGAGACAGGGTTTCTCTGTGTAGCTTTGTGCCTTTCCTGGATCCCATGCTGTAGACCAGGCTGGCCTCGAACTCACAAAGATCCGCCTGCCTCTGCCTCCCAAGTGCTGGGATTAAAGGTGTGTGCCACCACCACCCGGCTAAAGCAACTTTTTAAAAAAGCAGAAGTTGGGAGCCGAGCATGGCGATGCATCTCTGCACTCCTGGCATTTGAGAAGCTGAAGCAGGCCTGCAGTTAAACTGTCTCAAACAACAAAAAAAAAAATCAACAAAATTATGGACCAAAACAAACGCACCCCGCTCCCCTCCCCCCCCCAACCGTTAGACAGAGGTGGTTGTTTGCCTGTAGTCCCAGCTACTTAGGAAGGTCTAGAACCCCGGTGTTTGGTGTTCGAGGCTAGCTATGACAACATAGTGAGACCCTGTCTCAAAAATTAAGAGAGAGAGAGAGGGAGAGAATAACCCCAAACACAGTCTGCCAGAACTTATACATTACTTTAAAAAATAGTTGAAAATCCACAGTATGAACTTTTCAAAGAATTCTTGATATTATTTTTTAAAAGTCTAATTTATGCCTGAAAATCTTGTAATTTTTTTCTGGTCTCCAATAGTGAATTATTCTAAAGAAACACACCTTCCTTCCACAGAGACTTCTAGAAGGTAAAAAGGGGAACTTGTCCCAGCTCATTTTATGAGGCCAGTATAATCTAGATGATGTCAAAATGGAAAGGCATTAAAAGAAATGACAGTTACAGCTTAATCGCCCCCATAAAATCTGGAAGAAAACAATTCGCTAATTGAATCCAATGACAGACACTAAAAAGGACATCTTTATAAGGGAAGTTCATTCCAGGAACGCAACGTTTCTTAGCATTGGAAAATCATTGGTGTTCACGTCCACAGAAAATGGGAGAAGAGTGCTAAGATGATCTCCTAGATAGAGGAATTTTCGTATAAAACTTAACACTCATTTATAATCATAGAAATTCTGATCATATTAAGCCTAGGGAATGCCTTTATTCTAGTACATAATAGCTGAAAAGTACAGTAAATATTCTAACTAGGAATAAAAGTTCTGTCTCTAAAAAACATTTTAAGGATGTCCACTTGGTGCCATATCCATAGTATAGCTTTTTTTTTTTTTTTTTTTTTTTTTTTTTTTTTTTTTTTTTTGGTCCCAGCTTTATTATGACAAAGATGGGACAATCCCCACCTCACCTCCGGGCAGCGAGCTCTCCTACCTTTCCATTTGGAGAGTCACACACGACCCCATTCCCCAAGCCCAAGTCCCAGGAACCTCCCGAGAAAGAGGGACAGAAAAGCAGGGCCTTCTGCTCACAGGCACCACCAGATAGTGCTTGAACTCCTGCTGGAAGGGATGTAGCGGGTAACAGCTTAGTCCAACCTGAGGGGTGAGATGCTCTCACAGATCTGTTTCGCAAGAGCAGGACCGCAGCTGCTCCTCCAAAGAGACCTGTTCACTCGGTGAGCCAGCGGCTGGGAGGGGTTTGTTTCGGTCTACGCTTTTGTGGATGGTTTTGTGTGGTGCGCGCCAGGGTCTTCTAGTCCAGGCTCTGTCGCCTGAGAGGCCAGGCTGTGCAGTGGGGCCAGGACCAACTGCAGTTTCTGCTCCTGCTCCTCCCAATGCTGGCACCAGTAACTGCCCACAGTATTGACCCAGCCCTGGGGACAACCGGCCTCTTCAGTACTGCATTCATCCCCATCTGTCTGGCAAGTATCTCCCTGCCATCATCACACGGGGCAGCAGCAGCGGCGGCCCGGGAGGCTGGCATGTTGCTGCTCCACAAGAGGACCCCTGGGAGCCCCCTGGTCCTCTTCCAACCAGAGGAGCAGGCACAGCAGGACCTGGTGGAAGTCGGCCCAGGGTTGTGGAGATAAGACAGTCTGGCAGATGGTTTGGTAAGTGCTGCAGGTTCCGTGTCCGTCGCAAGTGATGAGGAAAGGCTGGTTGGTATACGTGCTGCACAAAGGACTCTGAGACATGGCCTCCAGAAAACCCCAGGGCACACACTTCTGCAGGTGGGCCTGTAGACACGCTCAATACCGCCTGCCACCAACACGGGAAACCAAGCCACAAGCAGTTCCCGGGAGCCCCATGTGGTCCGAGTCTCCTCTTCTTTTGGAGGCTGTGTGGTCCCGGGCGCACACCATAGTATAGTTCCTTAAATGCCATAGCCAGTACAATAAAGCAAGACATAAATAAATAAATAAATAAATAAATAAATAAATAAATAAATAAATAAATAAGTGAAAACTAAAAAGAAAGGGATAAATGGTCGTTGTAAGCAGGTGATGTAATTACATGGGTAGAAAGTTCAAAAGAATTAAACAGATAACCTGTAAGGATTAATAAATGAATTTAGCCAGGTTGCTGAACATAGTTAACATGTAGACAATAAAGTTTATTTATAACATTCAGGAAACAGCCACTCTGCAGCAGCTATGACTTAGAGTGAAAAGCGATGCCTACATTTTCAAAAGCTTTCGGAGGGCATATGAACAAAAAAGTTTAAGGGTCACTGGTGTAACAGATGAAATCATAGGCACTGACACAAGTCTGTGGTGTGGCTTTGGAGAAATTACTTCATCTCTCCTGTGGCTACGTTCCTTCGTCTCTCGATGTGGGGTAGCAGCAGGATTCTAATGAGTATGTTGTCATGTTGACTGAATGACAAGTGCTTAGGACAGAAAGTGCTGTGCACAGATCCAACACTGTCAACTTGGAGCCTGAGGTATTACCTGATCATTCTCAGGGAGTTCTGGAAGCTGCCTCGGGGAGTTCCACCAGCCTGAGTATGGGGGAGACAGCGCCTACAACCCCCCAGCTGGGGAAGGTAGGTGAAGGACATATTGCTTCCCACCTGTGCTAAAGTCCCCAGCCACACATGTTGGCTACTGAGTCCTTGAGCTATAGCTGGTCCATATCAAGATGTGCTGGAAGTAGGAGATAGTCACTGGATTTCAAAGACATTATGAAAGTAACATAATTTAATTTTTATATTGACTAGATGTTAAAATGGCATTTTAGCCATATTAGGCTTTGTTATGGTATTAATATTGACTTCCGGCTTAGGAAGATGGTTCAGTGGATAAGGATGATTGCTGTTCTCCAGCACCCATGCAGAAGCCAGGCATGCCTGAAATGTTAGTGCTGGGGGACAGAGACAAGTAGATCCTGGAAGCTCTCTCACCAGTGAGAATGGTGAGCTTCTCGGATTCACTGAGACCCCGTCTCAAGGGAATAAGGTGTAAAGTGATAGAGGAAGGAAGGTACTTGATGTCCTCCTCTGGCTTCCTCATGAGTGCATATGGGTGCATGCATTCATACACACACACACACACACACACACACACACACACACACACACACACGAGTTCACCTGTCTTTGTATAGTTTTCTTGTATTTGAGACAGGGTCTCACTATGGAAGTCAGGCTTGTCTCAAACTTGCAATTATCTTGCCTCAGCCTCCCAAGTGTTCTTTTTATTGGTTACTATGCCCAGCTCTTTTTAATGCTACTGCACCTACAAGAAAATTCACAATTACCGTTTGAATTTCAAGAGGACAGTGTTACTTTACACAATATAAATGAGAATGGAATCCTTGAAAGATATGGTTCAGATCATGTTATTTCTCTGTTTAGAATCCTCCACTGACATACACTGCACTCACCAGAAAGAAAAACATCTTGACTAGATCTTACATGATCTTACCACTAGATCTTCCGTGAGTGATCAACTCATGCCTTCCTCATCTACAATCAAAACAGAGTCCGATGAACTTGAGCACTAATGGAAGGAGAAAATAAGTCACAGTAATTTTCTGGACTCTCCAAAATTTAGGTTCTAGCCTTCTGATATGTCTTGAGGCAATCAACCAGACATACTGATGGAGAAACAAGCTCCCTAATCTCAGTAATGCTCTCATGAGCCTTGACCCAGGCTATGGTAGTACCTGAAAGCTTCCTTGGATTTGCCTGCTTGGACCTCACTGTCTATCACTACTTCTCCCCTTATTTCCCACCCTGGGGTGCTAGAGAGTGATTCTGGAACCTCCTGAATGTGTGCTACCACTGAGCAACAACCTCCACCCGAGTCCTTTTCCCATCCCTGCTCTTCTCAGCAGCAGTAGACAAGCACACACCTTAGAGTTTTCCATCAGCTTTTTCCTGGTCTTAAAACATGCAAGGGTTGGTGAGATGACTCAGCAGATAAAGAAGTGTGTCCAGCCTGATGATCTGAGTTTGATATCCGAGACCCACGTGGTACCAGGTAGAGAAAAGTCATCAACAATCTTACCTGTGAACTCTGAGAGCTACAGTAATGAGCTGCCAGTCAAGATGTACCCATTGGCATAATAGTGGCATAACGGTTGTGGGGCTAACCAACTACTTTATGTTTGAATTTGAGGCCTACTCCACAGGAAGGAACTCATGCCTGGCTTTGAAAACCTACTCAAAAGCCCATGGCTAGAAAAGTCATAGGCCCTGGTGGGGGAAGAGGGGTAATCTATTTCTATTGTTTTATAAATGGACATGCTGTCAAACTACCTTCTAAATACTCGTGTTTATACTCATAGATTAGTACTGCTCTTAACCGTTGTAAGAAAAGGTTCTTACTGCAATGGGCATAGCAGTTAATGCAGAAACACAGTTGGGCAGACTGAGAATAAGTGATAGTTGACTGTTTGGTCTTAAATGGGACATATCAACACCTCTGAGGCACTGGGAACATGAAAAGAAGAAGGAGAAAAGGAATGTAATAGCTAGGGGACAAAGGGGCACACCACCAAAAATATGTCTTCTGGATATGACATGTTCTTTATACTCATGAAGTCACCACAGCTGTTATTACTCATACAAGACCTGCATAAGATTGGGTCCCTAGGGGGCTATTGACAGTTAGTGGCTGCTGGGGGGAGGGGTCTCCCATTCTTCAGTGGTCTGGCCACTAATAAGTTGCCCATGCTCCATCCAGTAAAGAATTTCCCACTGATGCTCATGCAGACAGCCCTCATTAAACTTGGTTGCTCATGCACACACAAAAGACACAAAAGTGAGAGAACCTGTGGGGAAGAAGAGTTCTGGTAACAGAGAGGCAGGGGATGAGAGAGGATAATGGGGGCCGTGGTAGCTCACAACTGCCCATAACTCCAGCTCAAGGGATCCAATGCCCTCTTCTGGCCTCCATAGGCGCTCCTGCACTCACATGTACACACGTACACAGACACACACATACACATAACTAAAAATGAAATGAATCTTTAAAAATCCACAACATATAGTAAATATGACTGCCAAAAGGTATCCTATACTTTCCTGTGTCTTTCTAGGAGAGTGGTTTAGCATCACATTTAGAAGCATGGACTTTGAAATCTCTACTCGGCTTCTTAACCATGTGCTCTTGGACCAAGTCACTGGACCTCTGTGAAAACTGGATAATTTCTATTTCACAGGGCTGCTAAAGAGATCAAATGTGTTGATAAGACTAAAGCATTTCCAGTAGTGCCAGGCACACAGTAGCAAGTGTTACCGAATAGTGCCATATCTAAATCATATAAATGATGAATATCTCAAAGGCAGGAACCCTCGCATGCATTGTTCACAGCTCTGCTAACATGTACAGACCACTTGAAGCTTTCTCCTCAATGGGTCCGGCAGGATTAATTTATTAGCAGATGCAGGCATTGTCTTATTTGCTGGTTTCTCCATCTGCTCTAAGTTTAGTACTAAGTAAAGACAGTTGTGGGGGTGGAGGAAGTTAGAGATCTCTGGTACAAATCCATTGGGCTTTTTGTCTTGTTCAAAAGCTGTAATTCAGGCAGAGTTTGGAAGCATCTGCTGAAGAGCATTTTAGGCATGCTTTGCAGAAATTTGTAGCACCTGTTTAGATTCATACGCTGAACCTTTAACCATTTGCATATAGTAGCATCCTTACTTATGTTCCAAATTTGATACTACTCTGTATGTGGGCTTGTATGATTTTCAACTCATAACACATATTAAAGAAATTGGTTTATCCAGTACAATTCTCTTTTTCAATCATGGTAAGTAGAATAGCTGTGATCCCAGTCTCAGGTTTGAATAAAGACCTCCAGTCCTAACTTCTCCTGACACTCTGTCCTGTGCATGATAAAGCTTTGTATGTGTCCATTTTGCCTAATTCTTCTAAGTACTCAGCCAACGAGACAGGAAGGTGTGTACCATGGGTTTCATTGTAGAGAGGAAGACATTAGAATGGAGAGGTGTTAACTGAATTGCCTGAGGTTATTAAATGGTAATAAATGGTACAGCTAACACCACACTCAGTCTCCTGCTGTTCGCCAACAGCCCTCTCCACTTTACTAATAGAGGTTAACGATAAGAACTCCCCCTTCTCTATCATTTTTTTGTGTTTTAATATGAATTAATTAATTTTAAATTATATTTTTAAGTGTGTGTGAGTGTGTGTGTGTGTGTGTGTGTGTGTGTGTGTGTGTGTGTGTGTGTGTACAGGTTCCTGTGTGGAACTCTGAGAACAACTTTTATGATGAGTCAGTTCTCACCTTCCATTAAGTGAGTCCTAGGGATTGAACTCAGGTCATCAGGTTGGGCACCTTCACCTACAGAGCCACCTTGACGGCCCTAATTTTTTAATTTGGGGAGAGGCGGAAATTGAACCCAAGGCCACATGTATGCCAGACGAGCTCCATACCGTTAAGCAATGCCCACAACCTTCTCACCATGTTTAACAGCTCCGTTCTAGGAAAGACTGGGAAGTACTTGCCAATGGTGGTCTGTTGGCATCCTTTAGCAAAGTGTGTGATCGGTGTCACCTTGTAAATGTGATAGTCCCGTCCCCACGGCAATGAGGGTTTACAGTCTGTGCATGTTTTTTGATGATAGTGTTTAAGTGCATGTTCTAGATCTGAGAAACTTTAGAATTGAAAGGCAAACAAGAATCATGGCTGGGGGTGAGTGAGATGGCTCCCCTGGTAAACTACCTACTGCTGAGCCTAAGTTTAATTCCCAGACTCACATGGCTGGAAGGAGAGGATCAGTTCTCACAAACCCTCCTTTGATCTCCACACACAAACTAACACACATACACACATGTGCCCCAAACAAAATAAATAAATAAAATGTAAAAAATAAGGATGGAGAATCATTGTTGAAGAAACTAGAATAGTGTTGGAGAACCTTCTCGTTAATACTCAGCCACTTTGTTCCATTCTTCAAGCTAAAGGTGACTATAAAACCAGACATGGTAGCGCATGCCTTTGATCCCGGCACTCTGATGGCAGAGGCAGGCGGATCTCTGTGGTCTCCAGGCCAGCTGGAAATACATAGTGAGACCCTGTCTCAGGAAGAAAAAAAACAAAAAACAAAAACAAAAACAAACAAACAAACACCCCACATGAGGTAGAGCAGAAGTAATTCTCTAGGTGGAACTTTGAAGAAAAGCAGCCCTGCAGGGTTTTCAGCATCGCATGCAATTCTCATCAGAATTCTTTGTCGTAAGGTAGAGGGGAGGGGCGGGCGTCAGAAAACAGAGAGTCTAATAGGTTCAGACTCATCCAAGAAGCACTGATTGGAGTCTGTGGGTTATTAAAAAACAAATGAACAGGCCACGAAAAGTGGCAGGGGAAGGGGACATGTTTGAGGGGGCAGAGGGTAGAGTCGTCAGTTTACAATGTATCCATGTATGAACTTGTCAAAGTAAGAATAAAAGTTTTGACATAAATAGAGATAGATAGATGATAGATAGATAGATAGATAGATAGATAGATAATAGATAGGTAAGTTAGAGAGAAAGAGAGGGAGGGAGGGAGGGAAGGAGGAAGAGAGAGAGAGAGAGAGAGAGAGAGAGAGAGAGAGAGAGAGAGAGGGAGGGAGGGAGGGAGGGAGGGAGGGAGGGAGAGGGAGAGGGAGAGGGAGAGAGGGAGAGAGGGAGAGAGGGAGAGAGAGAGAGAGAGAGAGAGAGAGAGAGAGAGAGAGAGAGAGAGAGATTTAGTAGCCAGTTATGGGAACTGACTCCATGTGTTTGAAGTAGGAACTGATTATTTCGTAAAGGAGTTTAGTGTCAGGCGGAGACACAGAATGACTCAAATCCCTCTGTAATTTGTATATGGTATCATGTGACTTAGAGAAACTCACATAGACAAGACAGAAACAGTCAAGAGTTGGTCATAGAAATGCAGAGAAAGACAAAGGGTGACCTAGGGCCCCAGTCTCCAGCCATTGCAGGAGACAGCACAAAAAAATAAAAGTATTTGTATTCCAAGGAGCTGGGAGCCTGCTCAGTGAGTGTGAACAACAGCAAGACGGATTGATTTTTTTCATAGGTGGAGAACAAGTGTGCCACAGGCATCAGAAGCAACCCGATCCCAAAGCGCTAAGAAGCAGGGTTCCCTGCTCCGGATGGCCAACTCTCCTTCCTTCCGTCCTATTTTCTTCTTCCTTCCCCATCCACTCAGAGATGTCTGCCTGCCATGCAGGCTGATGCTCCCTCCATCTTAGTTTTCAACTTTGAATCTTCAACCGAACCCCAGCACAAAGGATCGACGCTCTTCTGGCTTCCATGTATAAACTCCCAGAGAAGGACTGTGATTGGCCAGCGTGGGCTCAAGTCCGCCTACGCTCAAGCACTAGGGCGATGCCTTGCTAGAGTCGGTCAACCCCCCCCCCCTCCCCATGAAGTCTCTACACTTGAAGCAGATGGGGGAAGAGCATGTCTTAACAGAAAATTGGTGGCGAGGAATTTGGAGTTCACAAAAAAGGCTCCCAACTCGGGCCTGTGGAAGCAGTAACAGCCGTCCCTATATATCATTTTCCTATAGCCACGGCCACAAATGACCACAGATTCAAGGACTTAAGACAATAGGGATTGATTTAATTCATGATCTTATTGTTCTGGAGAGCAGTCCAAAGAAGGTGCACAGGGCTAACGTCAGGGCGTTGCTAAGGCTGACTTCCTCCCTAGGAGAACCCACTGCTTTGCCAGGCTGCCTCTCTTCCTCGGCTGTGGCTCCTCCCTGGAGCTGGTGCTCGGCTCACTTCCTTCCTTAAATTCAGTCCTGGACCTTTATGTTCAGCCTGCCGCGATGCTGCCAGCGCTCAGAGTGGGTCTTTCCTCCTCAGTTAAACCTTCCTAACACTGGAGTCACACACAAGCCCAGAGGTGTCTCTCCTAAGCGACGCCAAGTCCAGTCAAGTTGACAAGATGAACTGGGGGAGACGGCTCAGTGGGTCAAGTGCCTGCCACACAAGGACCTAAGTTTGGTTCTGTATTACCCCAAAAACTGTGTGCGTTAGCACAGGTCTGTAATCCCAGTACTGGGGAAGCAGAGACAAGTACATTCCTGGGGCTCACTGGCCAGCCAGCCTATCGAATTGATAAGCCTCAAGTTCAGCGAGAGACCCCACAGATAAAGTGGAGAACAATCGAGGAAGACATCCGGCCTGACATGCGGACTTACGCACATGTGGACACGCCCACACAAACACATCCATATATACCACGCGAGCACACGTACACCGTGGCAAGAAACATTCAGTTCGCTGCAAGGAGTAAGACACTTGATCTCCACTGAGCTGTTCCTTCTCTGGAATTAAGTTTGGGGTGTGCACAACAGCAAAGCTCTCTGCTCACATGTCAATACTGCAGGATGGCACCCGGATGAACACCCGGGGCACTGATGATTTAGGGCAAAGGCTGTAGCCCCAGGCACTCCTAAGAGGCAGTCTGTCTTGGTATTTAAATTTACCGGTGTTTCTCTAAGGACTACAACTCTGCCGTTGCCTCTTAAGGTCTGAGTCTGTTGCTTTAACGAATAATTGTTTCTCTCTCCCAACCCTGCTGCCTGAGGTTGTTCTGGGCTGTGTGTTTGGTCTCAATGCTGGACAGTATGTCCTGTGACATGGGTGCCCTGGTCACTGTTAATGACATGCAGGTACCCATATTTCACACTTCTCAAAACTTCTGATGCAGGCTCACTTACTAGGAAACATTTAGAAGACCAGAGACAGGGGAAGAGAGGTCAGAACGTATGTGTGGGTTTTACTGCTTAGGAAAAGAGATAATATAATCAACCTGCCAACCAGGGCAGAGCTGCTATTAGATTACAGCTGCCACCAAGTCACTATATTTTAAAGACAGTTTTACCCCCTTAGCGATGCTCTGTCCTTTAGAACTTTCATATAGACTTTTACTACACACCCACAGGGCCAGATGTGATGCCTGGGGCCAGGGACCACACTTCAGAATATCTGCTTCCCTCTTTCTAGGGGTGGAGGTAGTCTTTTAAATTTATTTCTGTGTATGTGTGTCTGTTTGAGTGTGTGCTGTGTGTGTGTTGCAATTCATTTGAGTTGTCCTTGAGTATGTCTCAGGGATGTAGAATACAATTATTAATTTTAATTCTAGTTTTTCAGCGTTAGGGATCAAACACAGGCCTTTGTGTATGACTAATTTACACTCTATCACTCCACCCCTGGCACACACACACCATTCAAAGTTTTATTTAAATTCCTCTGGTATATTCCTTTCTGGGTCCAAAACTTGATACAGTTAGGTTACATTTGTTTTGTTCTGTTTTCCCTGTGGAGGGCTTGCTGCTTGGTTTAAGTGTAATGCTGATCTGTAATTATGTAACATATTTACTTAGTTCTATAGTAAACTCAACAAGAGCACATTCCTTGTCCCTTCATCTTTACAGTAGTCTATTAAACATCTTAATGAGTCAGTCTCCTGCTGTTGTTATTACCTTTGGGGTTTTTTTTTTTTTTTTTCCAAAACAGCATCTCACTTGGTACTCCTTGTAAGAGCATGTCCTGATGGGTTATTTAAGCAGACTTGGGGCATAAGTCATGGCTGTATGGCTTAGCCTGGCCTGAAACTCACTCTGTAGTCCATGCTGGCTTCAAACGTGTAGTCCTCCTGCCGTAGCCTTCAGAGTGAATGCTGACACTAGTGGTGTGCACCACTGCACCTGGCTCCTTCCATTATTATTTGTGGTGTGCCTATCTGTGCATATATGCATGTGCATACATGTTCACGGGAATGCACTTGTGTGTGCGGGTGGATGTGGGAGAGAGGGCAGAAGACACCATGGGTGTTATTCCTCAGGTGCTATCCACCTTATTTTTTGAGACAGTATCTCCCTCTGGCCAGTAACTCACCAATTATGCTAAGCTGGATGGTCAGAGAGATCCAGGGGTCTGCCTGTCTCTGCCTCCCTAGTGATGAGATTACAAGCATGCCAGCTACCATAGCCAGCTTTCTTTTGTCCATGTGTGGGTTCTGGGGGCTAGAACTCAGTAAAGCACACAGCAAGCACTTTCCTGACTGGACTCTAGCCTCTTCCTTTTATTTTTTAATATAAATAAATGTATATTTCGTATCTGGTGGGGGATATTTCAAATTGTTTGATGAGGATAGTGATTAAAATTTGTTTCTTTTTGTGTCATTTTTAATATTTATTTCCCTGCTGAGTCATCTTGATGACTTCTGTGTCATAGTTAAAATTTTTCCAGCTGTGTATCTCTTTCATTTGTATTTTATTTAAAAATTATTTTATACCTGGATGCGTATTTTACCTGCATGTAAGTTTCGTGCCCCCTGGGTGCCTGGTGTGGAGAGCAAAAGATGGTTTTGAGTCCCCTGGAACTGAAGCTACAGACAGTTGTGAGCTGCCATGTGGGTGCTGGGAATTGAACCTGGGTTCTCTGGAAGAACAGCCAGTGCTCTCAACTACTAGGCCATCTCTCCAGCCTCTCTTTCATCTATATCTTCAAATAATAAGAATCCAGTTTTTAGTATATTAAAAATGGAAATTTTGTCTATAAATGTTTTCTTCCTTTTACTTCGTGCTCTGTTTACTTGTATGGCTTCCTACCTTTCTTTATCTTCTAGACACTACAAATATTTTAGTACTTTGTTCATTAGATCTTTGATTTTGTTCTTATTTATTGGTTTTTCTCTAACCTCATCTTTATTATTTACTTTCTAATTTTTTCTTCCAGGTTTTTGTGCTGAATATCTTATCATTTGATTTTTAATATTTCTTGTTAAGTAAATAAAACTATAAAAGAAATATGAGACGATAAATCTTACAATACTACTTTAAACACACAGAGTTTTCATGGTAAGATTGCTTTCTTATGGTAATTCATTGATTACCATCACCACCACCATCACCACCAACAAAGTCTTGTTATGTAGTCGACTGACTTCAACCTTTGGATGCTCCAGCCTCAGCTCTCTGAGAGTTGAGATTACACCTGTGTACCACCATGGCCAACCACAATTTCTTCAATTCCTTCCTTCCTCTCTTTCTCTTTCCCCCAGTGCTGGGGATTGAACTTATGGTCTCACACACATGCTAAGCAAGTACTCTACCACTGAGCTATGTCCTCAGCTCACAACTTATTTCAAAACTAAATAGTAGGACTATAAAGATGGCTCAGCACAGTTTTTTTGTTAAGAGAATTTACTGCTCCTGCAGGGAACTTGCTTCCCAGCCCCCAGTGGGGCTATTCACAACCGCCTGTAACTCCAGCTCTAGAGGATCTGACAGTCTCTTCTGGCCTCCACAGGCAGCCATATTCATATGTGCATGCGCGCGCGTGCGCGCACACACACACACACACACACACACACACACACATGAATAAAAAGAAAACCTAAAAAAAAAATTCTTTACATTCCTAAACTTCAAGGAAATTTAAGCTATCCTTTTTTATTGGTTTTTAAATTTTTTGCATTGTGGTCAGTGAATATAGACTATATGATATACATACTTTGAAATTTATTGAGGTAAATGACTAAATGTGACTGGCTGAGCATTGTGGTTGGTCCATGTGTTCTTTGTTTGTTTGTTTGTTTATTTGTTTGTTTTGAGACAGGGTTTCTCTGTGTAGCCTTGGCTGTTCTGGAACTCTCTCTGTAGACCAGGCTGGCCTCAGACTCGCAGAGATCTGCCTGCCTCTGCCTCCCGAGTGCTGGGATTAACGCCACCACTGCCTGGAGGTCCATGTGTTCTTTCTTGTGTGCTTGTTTGCTTGTTTTTGAGCCTCTTATGTTCCAGCTCACTATCAGACTGAAATTAGTTATTCTTATCTATATTTAAAAAGACTGTTGGGTGACATGTATCTGTAATCCTAGCTCTTGGGGGGACTGAGGCAGAATGGTTGAGTTTAAAGCCAGCCTCTGCTACATAATGAGGCTACATCTTGAAAAATGTCTACACAATCCCACACCAAATTGTTTGCCTATTAGATTCTGTGTAACTGCCACACTCGATTGTGCCAACAGAGCTACTAGTTTACCAGTTTTCCAAGAGATTAAACTAATGACAATCCACTCTTCCACCCACCGCTGGTGTCTATTTCAGAGCTATATTATTATTAAGCGATAGTTTGCATTCTCTAAACCTTTTGGACCAATGTTGTATAATCAGGTTTTCTCTATCAGGTGTTTTCTATGTCGCGCTCCGTTCTAAATAATGCTGAAATGCATTCCCTGGGGTCCCTTAGGTCTGCATTTACCCCGAGTACTCCTTTCTTTTCTCAGTGCTGTGGCAAATTATCTGACAAAAGCAAATTATCTGAAGAAAGGCTTTATGTGGCTCATATAGTTCAGGACAGCCAGAGAGAAGAGGCGGTGTGAGCGGCTCACTGCGCAGGTGCGCCCGAGGGCCGCTGGCATTGTGTCTGTAATCCGGAAGCACGGAGACAGGCACTGGTGCTCACCCCTGTAGATGTAATTGTTTTATTAAATAAGAAACACAGAGCCAAATACAGAGTTAAAAGCCCAAGAGGTCAGAGCAGTAGCTGAGAGCTGAGACTAAAACCGCCTTTCTTACCCTTCACTGCCGCTGCCGTCCTTCCCCTCAGAAAGAGACCTACTTCCTGTGCATCTGTCTTTTTATTGACTTTCTGTTCTGCCTTCTCATTGGTTGTAAACCCAACCACATTACCTCCTCGTCACTGCCTGTCTATACAGACCTCCAGGTCTTCTAAGGTTGGTATTGAGATTAAAGGCGTGTGTCTCCATGCTGGCTATGTCCTTGAACACACAGAGATCTGCCTGTCATGTGATCGGGATTAAAGGTGTATGCCACCACCACCTGGCTTCTGCTATGGCTTGCTATTAGCTCTGACCCCCAGGCAACTTTATTTATTAACATACGAATAAAATCACATTTCAGTACAAATAAAATATCACCATACACCCCCTTTCTCCTTCCTTTTTATTCAGATTGGGGACTATGGCCCATAGGATGGCACCACCCATATTCAGGGTGGGGTTCCCTCCGACTCAGTTAACCTCTCTGGAGACAGCCTCCCAGAGAAGCCCCGAGGTGTGTCTCTTAGCTGATTCCAGATCCAGTCAAGCTGACTCTGAAGATTCACCTTCACAACCTGCTTGTCAATCTTCCGTCTCCTAACGTCCAAGCAATGACTCATGGGGCACGTTTGGAAGTAGTGCTGTGCTATAGAGTGGCAAGTGCCGGGGTGCCACAAGGTCCAGTTTTATAAAGTTGCAACAGGTGGCCTTAGCAGTCTCCAATCATGTCACCTCACCCTACCCAACTTCTTCTCTCACATCCATGTTATTCACTGCGACATATTTATCTGGTAGCATCAGGCCCAGCACCTGGCGGCACTCAGTACATATTTGCTCAATAAATGAATGTACTCAGAGAACACTCGGTCAGTCCCAGTGGTGTGTGAGTGTGTGTGTGTGTGTGTGTGTGTGTGTGTGTGTGTGTGTGTGTAATCCCAGCTGCTTGGGAGGCTGTGGCAGGAGGATCATAAGAGTTCAAGGCCTATGTAGGCAACAAAGGAGACATCTTCTCAAAACAAACAAACAAACAAACAAACAAACAAACAAACAAACAAACAAACCAAGGGCATGAAGCTTCAGTAGGAAAAGGGAAACCCTTTCAGAGTTGTTATTTCGGGTACACTTACTGCATTCCAAGCCTCTCCAAAGACCGTCTCTCCGGTTTCATTTGAAGATTCCCAGCTTTCTTGCCTTGCCCTGGGTTGACCTTATGACTGTTTTGTGAACACACTGAGCTTCCTTCTGCTTCAGGATCTTTATGGCTAGTCTTCTCATATTTGCACATCGCTCACTTCTTGTTTTAGTATTACTATTATTTGCTGGGTTTTTGTTTCGTTTTGTTTTGAGACAAGGTCTCACTATATAGCCTTGCCTAGCCTGGAACTTGATGTAGCTTAAAGTTTTTCTGTATCCCAGCCTGCCAGCCGTCGGGACAAATCTCTCCCACTCACATCCCCCAAGTAAACACACAGAAGCTTCTATTAACTATAACTGCATGGCCATGGCTCAAGCTCTTATATCTTAAATTTTCTATTAATTATAACTGCATGGCCATGGCTCAAGCTCTTATATCTTAAATTCGGCCCATTTCTGTTAATCTATATGTCGCCACGTCTTCTGTGGCTTTACCTGTGTGCCATTACATGTTGCTCCTTGGGTGGCTGTCTCTCTCTTTGAATTTCCTGTCTGCCTCTAAGCTGCCTTGCCATAGGCCAAATGGCTTTATTAATCAACCAATCAGAGCAACACAAATTCACGGCATACAGGAAGACATTCTCCCATCATACAGGCCAAACTAGCCTTGAACTCCCATAGATCTGCCTCTCTATGTCCACTAAGTGCTGGGAATAAAGGCGTGCACCACCATGCCCAATTCATAGCTAACTTATTAACATCACTCAGGTCCCTGCTCAAATGCCAGCTCCTCAGAGAACTTCCTGATGGTCTCATGTAAAACTGTACTTGACCTCTCCCAGTCTCAATATACACAGTGATCTTTCGAAGAAAAAAAAAAATTAGCAGCTTAATTAAATGCCCTGTCAGCTATGTGTTTATCATGTGTATCACCCACTAAAATGTAAGTTCTTTAAGGGCAAGGAATTTGCCTTGTATACCATGTTCCCATCCAGGGCAGTGCCTGACAAATGGTGGACTCTGGGTAAATTGTGATTGGATTAAGCTTTCATTTAATTCTCGGGAGAAAAGATTAAACAGTGTTACAATATTACTTGTGTGGATGATTTATCTGAGGTTCCGGATATGTCTAGAAACTTGCCCAGGAGCAAAGAGCTATATAGAGCCAGGATTTTTAATGCCATGTCCATTTGAAAGATCATTTATAACCCAGAGATGTTGTGCTACTGTCTCCTAATTAAGTAGAATGTAAACACACAAGACAGTAACAGTCATGGGCAGAGGAGTGGCTTGTGGCTGCTGGATGAGGTCAGTGGAGATGGAGTCATTGGGAGGAGGCAGGTCGGGCCTTGTGGACAAATGATGTTTGGAAAGATGGGGAAGGGAGGGAGGGAGGCACACTCTCTCATCCCAGACCCTCGTAGGCTAGAGACTCCAATGGGTTCTTGGCCTTGGCTGGAGAATCCTGTTTGAATTTTCCCTTCCCAGGACAGCCGTGAGGAAGGAACGTTTTCCAAAGAGCTTTAGTGGACTGTGGTGTAGTCTTGACCACATTCTAACTAACTGGTAGAGCTTTGGACAAGTTCAAGCAAGTTCAAATGAACTTCACAATTCTCGGGCAATGCTACTTGGCTGACTGCTGAGCCAGGAGGGCCAGGCCTCAGAGAAGAATTTGCCTCGAGCATCTTTTTTCTAAAAAAAAAAGGGGGGGGGGTATGTGTGTTGTATGTACGTTTTCATGAGTCGGGGCACATGTGTCACAGTGATTGCAGAGACAGTACAATTGCAGGGGTCTCACCTTCTATCCTGTTTAAGACAGGGTCTCTTTATCACTTTATAGTTAGGCTAAATGGCCCATGAGCTTCCCTGGAGATTCTCCCATCTCACTGTAGGAGTGCTGGGATTACAGAGGGGTATTACTGTGTCTAGCATTACACGGTACTTATGCTCAAGTGATTTATCCACTAAGCTATCCCCGCAGACCCCAAGGGCATCTTTTTAAAAGAGGATCAATGATACTGTTGAACCGGATAGGAGTTGACTGGGAACCAGCCTAAAAAGGCTGCCGCAGGAGGGTGTCTGGAGATGTCCTCTTACTTCTTTGTTGAAGATGTGTACCCTGCCCTCAAAGCTGCCTAGATGGTGAGAGCAGTAGCAACCAGAGGCAAGAAAGTAAAGGGGTCATTCCCAGGCAGCAGCTGGATGAAACTTGTTGGGGGTACCAGGGAAACCAAAGTCAGTCACAGAAAAGACGGAGAAGAGATAAAGGCAGACAGTCAACGGCCAGCACTTGCAAAGATAAAGGGACCGGAAAATCTCAGGGTGGTGGTGGTTATGTCCAGGAGGCCTCAGGGAGGTGAGGGTTCTGCAGGTCACCCCTTTGAAGGAGGCTGAGTCCGAGACCCATTCATCTTCCCTCCAAATCTTTCATGAGGAGTTGAAGGCACCATCTGCTCAAATGCGCTTAACATCCTCCTCTCCAGCACCTGTCTGCTGAGCCAAATTCCCACCTCTTCGAGTGACATTACATTAACCCGGGACCTTTAACAACAGTAACCGATTTGGGTCCTATGTAAAACTGATGATTTTCCTCAAGTACATGTTCCAAGAATAATGTTTGGAAAATAGGCTGGGAAGATGGTTAAGCCGATAAGGACGTGTACTGCTCTTGGAGAGGACCCAAGTTAGAATCCCAGCACCCATGTCAGGGTTCATAACCACCTGCAACTCTAGCTCCAGTGGTATTTAGTGCCTCCCACACATGTTCTCACATGCACACACACCCATACAGTTAATTAAAAATGAAAATGTTAACTACAAAAAGAATTTGGCATTGTTTAGGTAGTACAGTTACCCCCTCAAGATGGAAAGCTAAAAATATACAACACAAATATTAATTAGAAGAGACTTTGATCACAAAAATGATGCCACAGTATCACTGCCAACTCTTGTTTTATTTTTTCCCTGCTTTTGATAAACTTGTCATTTCTGGCACTCCTTTCCTGCAATATCCTCTCCTGTGCCTGTGACATTGAGACTTAGATGCCAAGTGTACCTGTTGGACTTAACACTGTTTAGATTTAAGGCTGATTTTGGCATCTCCTGGGGAAACGGACTTGATGAAGAGGAACTGTTTCAGTGATTAATGGTCACCCTATCCAGCTCTGAATTCTAAAATGAAGCAGCCAGTAGGTACATTCTTCATGTTCTATGAATAAAAGCACGGTTGAAAAACAACCAGCTCGATTTACCAGACAGCTTTTGGAGTGGATAGATTGATGACTGTGGATGACTTCCTAGATCTTTTCATGTTTCTTTCCCTTCTGCTGTTCCCCTAATGAAGTTTGTGTTTGAATCCCTGAAGGATCTGAGTAATCCAGTATGGGACTTTTGCTTCTTGTCTACATGATCCAGGGGCTAGCAGTACCAACTTCAATAGAGTTTGCTAGGAAGGTCTTCATCCAGCTGGGCCTCAGTCACTGACTCACGCCCTTCCTAAGATTCTCAAACTGTGTGGGCTTAGGCTAAAAGTGCAGAAATGTTTCTTAAGACCCCTTCCAATTCCTCGAAGGCTCTGGCTTCAGGCTACAGCCATTAGTAGTGAAGAGTAGCACCCCTCAAAACACACACACACACACACACACACACACACACACACACACACACACTGTAGAAGGCTGGGGCTATAGAGGGTTCAGATCATAGGTCTAGGGTTGGGGGTGTATGTAGAACTGTGATACTGTGGGTGTTCAGTATATATTGAAGTCCTGAGTCCAATCCTGAGCAACACACACACACACACACACACACACACACACACACCACAAAATAAAATCTGTTCAATTATTTAATCTCTATTCCATAATATCCTCTGAGAAAAAAAAGGGGGCATGTCTGCTACCCTCCTTGATCTGGAAGTACAGGAGCCTTTTCTTTGGTCTTTGTGTTTCACGATATTGGTATTTTTGAAAAAAGAATCAGTCAGAATGTCCCTCAATAAGGGGACAAGTTATTTTAACTTTTTTTTTTTTTTTTTTACAGTACTGAAGATTGAACTGAGGAGGCCTTTGTCCAGATAGGTTTGTCTTTGAGGTGGGGCTATGTAGCCCTGGCTGACCTAGAACTTGCTATATAGACCAAGCTGAGTTCAGACTCAATATGTAGATGGGGCTAGCCTCAAATTCACACTAACACTCCTGTCTCTGTCTCCCAAGTGCTGTGATTACAAGTGAGTGCCACTGGGCCAGGCCCTAGCCTTTATTTTTCATTTTGATATAATTAATGTCTTGATATGCTGCTCAATAAATCTATGATAGGCTTATATTAGACTTATTCTGTAGCCAAAGGCGGCCTCAAATCTGTGGTCTTCCTGCCTCAGCTTCGCAAGTAGCTGGGATTAGAAGCCTGTACCTCCAGGCCTGGCCTACCTCTTAACTCTTGTTCAGCCTCATCACTTGCCAATGGACTACAGTGCTCGCTTCATGTCTATCAAGTGACAGCATGGTATGGCGCAGGTGTGGGTAGTTGAACAAGGAGCCAACCCTGACTAGGCCCTTGTTAGTCAGTCCAGTCAAGAGCCTTACCTGAATTCCAGCTCTCGGGGGTTTTTAGCACAGCTCTGTGAGATGGATTTCAGAAGGAATTGCGACAGACTCCTTTGTCTGAGTTCTTGAGGCTAGTCTGGAATAAAATTCCAGCTTGGATCCAGGCCAGCTGGCCTCCAAAGATGATTTGCTTAGTCAGTACTCTTGCAGTGCTTGCTTAAAATGTCATGTTCAGATAAGACTTATGTAACACAGAATTCACCACTTTAACCCGTTTAGAGTATTCAATTCAGTGTCTTAGTATATCTGCAATGTTGTACAATCATCAGCATTATCTAATTCTAGAACATTTCTATCATCTCCGCAAGAGACCCTATGCTTCTCGACTCCCTCTCTCCCATTACCTGATGACCACTAGCCTATTAACCGACTTCAGTATCTGGATTTGTACAGTCATATGATGGAGTATACTGAACAGTGAAAAGGACCTGATTGTTCATTCACATACCTAGTAATACTTTGGATCTCAAAACATGTTGAGTGAAAAAAAATCCAGATATAAAAGGCTGCATGCATAAGATTCTACCTATGTGAACTTCTAGAAAAACCCATAACTTATCAAAAGGGCCCGAGGGTAAGGATGGCATGAGGGACCTTTTGGAGGGATTTGGTGTTTTAAAACTTGATTGTGGTGGGGGCAGCTGTATGACACATACATTTACAGAAATGCATTAAATTGTCTACTGAAAAAAGATTTCAATATCTAAATTATATTTTAATAAAACTATAAAAAGTCAAACATATGTGGCCCCAGGAGTTTAGTTCACGAACACACCTTTTTTCATGTTCTGCTCCAAATCCATTTTCCTAGGTGCATCTCCTATCTTTCCCCTCTCTTTGCTCAAACAAATACTGTGGGGCACTTCTGTATTCAGGCTGGTATTAGGACCTGAGAAAGTGGAGCCTCACAGGCTTTGCAGTTTGGTCTGTCTGCGGCAGGGGGAATACCAGTGTGGTCCTAGAGACTCAGCAAAGCACAGGATTGAGATGAGTCCCAGAGAGTCTAGGTTCCAACCATGTTGAATTTCAAGTTTGAATCAAGTTTAAATCTAAGTTTTCAACCACACTTACATAGTTTCAAAAGAAATTAAACAGTGAAAGATGTCCTCCCAGCCATCAGCTTACATCGGCTCTGCTCTTACCCGGTGTGGTACCACCATAGTGTGGTAAACTTATCATTTCTCCTCCTTTAAAGCATAACTGCCAGCATAATATTCTCATTATCACCACCGCTTCAGTGAGTATCACACCTCTGGGACATAGAGCCTGACATTTTCCGTTGTATGGATGTACCATAATTTATTCACATCGTTTCTTTTTGATAAACATTAGTATCTATTTACCATAACAAATAATCCACTGTGTAATCTTTTATAAATAGTTTTCTGTCTGTTTTCACATGGGCAAGTATATGTCACTACATATTGATCTTTAAAAACCATTCCACATAAACATGCCAACAAATTTCATGTTTCTAAGTCTGTTCCCTTTGCTTTGAAACCCCGCCCCCTTTCCTGCCAGCCAATGACTACTTCACAAAACTCAGCTGAAGAATGGATTTTTCTGAAGTCTTCTTTCTAGACTTCTCTCCCGTCCCTCCTCTCAGTATTCCACTCCTACACCTTCAGAATCATCCCAGCATTCCATGGTCACCACAAGACTGGGAGCTGGCAGGGCGGTGGTGGCGCATGCCTTTAATCCCAGCACTCGGGAGGCAGAGGTAGGCAGATGTCTGTGAGTTCGAGGCCAGCCTGGTCTACAAAGTGAGTTCCAGGAAAGGCGCAAAGCTACACAGAGAAACCCTGTCTCAAAAAACAAAAACAAAAACAAACAAACAAACAAACAAAAGACTGGGAGCTGTTCCAGAAGGCTGGTTGGGAGATTCATCTCTGAATCTCTCAATATTTGACACACAATGGGCACCAAGTATGATATTCAATGCACTAGTGAAGGGACTGGGGCCCCCAACTCAATGCTGTGCTGACATCTCTGCCCGTCAGTGCCGACAGTGGCCCTCCTGGGAATTTGGAGGGTTGCTGCCAGACAAAGATGGATTGTGGGTTTTTCCCATCCCCTCCTAATTCCTTCCTTCCTTCCTGCGCTACCTCTTTCCCCCGCTTGGGATTCCGAGCGCAGCTGCCTATGAAGTTCCTGCTGGATCCAGCTTGGGCAGCGGCTGTTACAGACTTTTATAAAGAAACAGTAAAGATGGAACCTTCACTCCACCCATTGCTCAGTTTCTTGTCTCCTCTCAAATTAAAAAAAGAACAAACGGCTTGGTGTTCAAATGCGTATCCAAGTCACCCTCAGAAATCACTTCCTGGACATGAAGCCAAAGATTACTAAAACGCTTGCCGTTTAGGCTAATTGCTGTTAAATCGCCAAAGGGTTCTGGGGGTTCTTTTTTAAAAAAGACTTCGGGTTAAAGGGTTAGGCACGGTAGTTCAGGCTCACCCTCCCCGCACGTGTGAGGGTGAGACAGGACGATCTTAAGCTCAGTGCTAGCCTGGGCTACATGAATGACCCTGTCTCAAAAATAAAATAAAATAAAATAAAATTGGGCTAACATTAAAACATGTCAGTGATGTGCTTGAAGCTGGCAGTTGTTTAGGCTGTTTCCAGGGCAGATTTCCCTTCGGTTCCCTTCCCTGCCGGGTGGCATTACTGGGGCTCTGTCTCAGCCCTCACGGAGGGCCTGGAGGTCTGTAGTCCTCTCTCCTGGGAAAGCCGCTGCTCCTAGGAGGTGGAGGACCCCTTAAGTGACCGCAGAAATAGAACACTTTGGAGCCTCAGTCTGCACAGATCAGAGGCCAGTGGGAATAGAGATGGCCCACTCAGGAGAGCCCTGCAAAGTGCTGGCTGAGCTCCCCGTGAGCGCTTTGGGACAGTGGTCTTCAAAATTACTTCCTTGCTTGACTCATAAAAGAAATTTGAGAAACTGTGTTTCTTATACTTTTAAAGGTCATATCTAAAGTGTTTCATCATAACTTTAAATGATGGTAAGCTTTATTATTTCTGTCATATTATAAGTATTGGCATTTTAAAATAAGATTGTTACATCATTCCTTAAGTAGATCCAGGGGAAATCTACATATCATAACGCATCTCTCATCCATCAAAAAATACATGAACAAGCTTTTCTTTAAAAGAAATTGTATATCACTCTTTAGTCTCTGATCTTGAATTTCCATTACACTTTTTTTCTGAGCATTTTAATGTAATATTTTAGGCAGGAAAATCTTTCATTGATCCACCTATAATATTCCTCTATAATTTAAAAAAGAAAATCTTTATAAAATGGAGTCTCAGAGTCTCTTAAGGTTAAGAAACCCATCATTTTGTTGTTGTTTCTTTCTTGAGACAGGGTCTCAAGAACTTGTGTAGATCAGGTTGGCCTGATCTACCACCTGCCTCTGCCTTCCAAGTGCTGGGATCAAAGGCGTGCACCTCCACGCCCAGCAAGAAACCTATCTTGGTTGTATTGCAGCAACTTACGGAAGGAAGTTTTGGGGGGTGGGTTACAGTTCCAGAGAGAGTGTTCCTAATGGTGGGGTAGGCATGGCAGCAAGTGCCAGAGCAGGAAGCTGAGAGATCACATCTTTAACCACACAGGAAGCGGAGTGAACTGGAACTGGGATGAGGCTAAAAACTCTCAAAGCTTGCCCACTGTGATGTACTTCCTCCAGCAAGGCTGTACCAGCTAAAACACTGTCACAAGACAGCACCACCAACCCCAGGCTGCTTCTCCAAATATATCAGTCTTGGGGGGACATTCATCATTCATTCACCACTAGTATCTAGGTAAAATACTGCTTAAAAACAAAACAACAGAGTCTCTCTGTGTAATCTGGAACTAGCTTTGTAGCTCAAGATGGCCTTCAACGTACAATACTCTCGAGTCAGCCTCCCCAAGTCTAGGATTACAGGCATTTGTTACCATGCATGGTGAACAAATTTTGACATACTCTTAAAAGTCAAGTGTAGAGTTGCCGGAGAGATTGCTTAGTGAGTCAGGACACCTGTCACCAAGCCCCAGATCCTGAGCTGTCTTTGACCTCTATACTCACGCAGTGGTAGGAGCATGCATGTCCCTGAAACAAGCATGACACTTGGGAACATTAGCAAGTTCCACAGCTAAGTCTCCGCCATGATGAAGGAGCTTCTCCTCTAGTGTGCAGGGATGACAGACAACATCCAACAAACAAGGTAAATGCTACGAGAAGAGA
Source organism: Peromyscus eremicus (assembly GCF_949786415.1). Taxonomy (NCBI): domain Eukaryota; kingdom Metazoa; phylum Chordata; class Mammalia; order Rodentia; family Cricetidae; genus Peromyscus; species Peromyscus eremicus. The sequence goes on along the minus strand of NC_081435.1, from coordinate 61,193,171 downwards.
GAGAGCCTGGGGACAGCAGGGCTAAGGTTAGGGATACAGGCCAGTGATAAGGTGATCACCTCGCATTTGCAAAGCCTTGGGTCTGACCCCCAGCTTGCCAGAAAAAAAAAAAAAAAGGAAAAGAATGGGCTGTGATTTTTAGAAAGGTCATGGTGGGCCCCACTGAAAAGGTGACTTTTGACGAAGGAGGTAAGGAGTTAGAAACATAGGTCTCTGGGGGAAATGTGTACCAGGCAGAGGACACAGCCTGTTCGGAGGGAACAAGTGTGGCCTCTTCTACCAGGCAGGTCGGAGCGTACTGCTGCTGGATGAATGAAAGGTGAGAGATGGAGACAATGATCGGGGGTGGCCGTGTTAATCTCAGGGAACTCCGTTAGAAGGAAGTAGTAGATTTTTACTTTGAACCAGCTGAGGCGTATTAATGGAGAAATAAGTTGAGGTTTTGTTATTTATTTTGGTACTGAGCATCAAACTTACGGCCTGTGTATGGTATGGTAGGCAAGCGCTTCGCCACAGAGCTGAGCTCATAAAAGCAGCTCCTACTCTCTTTGTGAATGTCTCACTATTTGGCTCCGGCTGGATTTACGCTCTCGAGCCTCCTGATGGGTGGGATTATGGGGGGCAGGGTGCCACTATGTGTGGCCGGCAGGGATGTATGCCAAGAAGGGGAAAGAGCAGACCAGAGACTACTTCAGGTATGAGGTCACGGTGTGAGGGAGAACCGTGTTCACCCTGTGACAGGACGTTTGAGATGTGGCAGATAACTGCAATTTGGAACTCAGATAAAAGAGTGAGCCGGTGACAGAAATTTGACACTTGGCATCATAGGATGACATCATACAGCTGCAATGGTATTGAAAGTCAAGAGACTGGATGAGATCACTGAGAAAATAAGTAGAGATTAAAAAAAAAAATGATGACATTTAAGGAGTGAGCCTGGGGCCACTCCGTGCAAGGCTGAATCGTTTGAGAGAAGAGGTAGAATAAGCAAAATGACAGACAGGAAAAGAGGGACCAGAGAGACCAATAGGTTGGAAAAACAAAAACAAACAAACAACCCAAAACAGGTCTCCCAACACAGTGATTAGCTGCGTCAGCTGTCCTAAGAAAGGTATGTCAAGATGGGACTTCACCATTGGATTTGGGCCAAATGAAGCTCATTACTAACCTTGCCAAAAGTCGTTTTGGTAAGGAGTAAAGCATGATGGGATGAGCTGAAGGGGGAGGGTGGGAGACTGCTACTTCAGCTGACAAACGAAAATAAGGCACATCTATGACTTACTTCACGGGTGCAGCCTTGTGTGTGTGTTTGTGTTTGCAGATGTATGTGGATATAGCTGAGCGTGCACATTTGTGAACATGTATTTGGAGGCCAGAGGTCCATCTTGGTAACTTTCCTCATTTTTGGAGAAAGGGTCTCTCATTGAGACTGGGGCTCAACAATTAGGCTGGTTTGACTGCTCAGTGAGCCCTAGGGGTATTTTTGTCTGCCCCTTCCAGTGATGGATTGCAAGGAGATACAACCATGGCTGGCTTTTTATGTGGGTGCTGGGTTCTCAGGCGTCTCCCCAGCCCATGTGTGTTAGTCTTAGCACATTATATTAGTTGTTCTTGGACTTTATAGGAACAGTATTATATTCTATGTATGCCACTGCAAATGGGAGAACTAGGAACATACTATCATTATGTGGAATACTCTGGTAGGAGTTATGTTGCAAATGAAGCAGAGAAATGGTAGTTGATAGTACAAATGGGGTAAAGAGGAGGCTTTGTAGGAGCAGGAAAATAATGGCTGCCTGTAGGCATATGGAATGACCAGTAGAGAAGGAAACACTGATAATACAGGAGAGAGGGAATGGTCTGAGCGAAGGTGATGGAAGACATGGATTAGGTAAGAAGGGACTGGGACCCGCCATCTTCAGTGAAGAGCTAGCTTCAGCTAGTATGTACGGCAGCTTCCTCTGAACTTACACATTTCCTCTAGGAGGGAGGAGGACGCTCACAAGACTCAGATGGTAAAATAAAGGGCACATGTCTGGGAGAGTAGAAACTTGGAAATTTTTTTATTTGTTTTTTAAAAAATTAAAATATAATTACATCATTTCCCCCTTCTCTTTTCTCCTTCCAACCATTCCCACATGCCCTTTCTCGTTCCCTCTTGATTCATGGCATCTTTTTCATTATTATATATATAAGCTCAAATAATTAAGAATAACTTGGTCAGTCCATTTAGTGTTACTTGAATGTTGTGATTTCAGGGCTGACCACTTGGTACTGGATAACCAATTAAGAGACTCATCCCTGGGGAAGACTACTTCCTTGCTTTCAACATTCATTAGTTCCCTGTAGTTCTTTCTTCAGGGGTGGGGTCCAGTGAGATGTTCCCCTTCCATGTGAGCATGTTTATTGGTGGTGTGCTTGTCCAGGTCTTGTTTAGGCAGCCATATTTTTGAGTATCATTGGTGAAGCTTCCCTGCCATTTCTAGGGTAGGTAATCTCACAGCAGACTTTCTGGTCCTCTGGCTCTTGCAATCTTTCTGCCCCATCTTTCCCGATGTTCCCTGAGCCTTAGGTTCAGGAGTTGTGTTGTAGATATGTCAAATGGGGCTAGTATTCTATGATCACTTGTTTTCTGCATTTTGACTGGTTGTGGTTGTCTGTAATGGTCTTTGTCTGTTGCAAAGAAAAGGTTTTTGTTTGTTTGTTTTTGATGAGGGGTGGGAGCTACACTTACTTTTGGGTAGAAGAATAAATATTTAGAATGTGGGTAGGGGTTATGCTGGTTTGGTAAAGTGTTGGTAGAGGTTTTCCTCTAAGATCTATGATCTCACTGGCCCTGGGTAACTGGCTGGGTTTCCAGTACCAGGAATGATTTCCCTCCTGTTGATCAGGCTTTAGGGACAATTAGACAGCTATTACTTACATCCAAGACACGAATACCACTATTGCACTCTTATGGTTATTGTGCCATGATGGTTGATGTTGTGGTTCATAGGAGTCACAGCTGGGTAGAACTATTGGTTGCTTCCTACACTTGGAAGCTCACACAGAATCTTCTGGTACTATGAAAGCTAGACCTCAGGGAAGATGCTTTCAGATCAGATCCAGTTCAGATCCTCTGGGTTTGTGCCTGAAGTGTGTGATATCTTCTGTTCAGGAGACTAGCTCTGACCTGTCCAAGGGTTCTTGGGGGGGTGGGGAGAGGAAGGAGGAAGTACTAGATAGAAATATAGATAGAGACAATGAGAAAGACAGAGACACAGGACAGCTACGGGAGGGCCTTGGGTCAATACCCAGTCACCTTGAGCTTTATTGTAATGGGCTTTTTATACACTATCAAGGGGAGAGGCAAAATACCTCCCCCTTTCAAGATCAAAGCATGACGTACAGCCAAGTGTAGACCTTTCAAAATATCCGGTAACCACATCCCTGGCTAAATCATCCTATTATGCAGCCCTGCTGGGTAAAGCAAGCTCAGATTCTCCGACCTTGAGTAAGGCCTTACTAGGGAGCCTCTGTGGGCCCCCACACTTCTGCAATAAGGACTTACCTTCAACCTCTGGGAGGTAACCAAGGGCAGCAGCAATAGCCTATATTGTTTTGGGAGTCTCTTGGATCAACAACTTGAGAGAAGGTTTCACATGCCTCGCATTAAGAGTTTTTGTTAGTTCAAGATTCTTGGTGGTGGTGGGGGGAGCACTGTCAACTCAAATGGGGGAACTTCACTAAATTATATATGTACACACATAAGCTTCCATGTATATTTATGTTTAGATAAAAATTAATGATCCCTTGTGGCTTCTTCAGACACCCTTAGCGCTATTTTACTCTCCTTCCTTCCTTTCTTTCTGTATTGACCTTCTTCCTGATTGGAATATTCTAGAAGGCCCCTTCCCAGCTCTATGGAAGGTGACTGAAAGTACTGGAGGAGGCGACTCTGACCAGTTGAGCTGCAGAGGGGAAGTTTTGGGGAGTTGTTGAGCTGCCTGCAAGCCATGCAGAGTTCAGGGGTTGTAGCTTTTGTGAGTCATCACCGGTGTTGGGGGTGGACTTTTCCAGAAGCAGTAGCTGTATGAGTCATCCCTGCTCCTGTAAGTAACCTCTCATTCATACTTTAGTTAGTAACCAATACAAATTCATCGGTTCACCATGTTGGATTGTGTGCAATAGTTACTTTGGCCATTCCTGGGTTCCCTTTCGGAGTGAGTAGATACGTATGTCAGGAAAAGCCAGGCCCATGGAAATCGAATTGTTGTAATGAGGAGCAAGGTAGAGGCAGTGCTGGTATGGAGATAAGGGTAGATGTGATATCACACTGTTTCAATGTCCTCAATGGAGTAGAAAGCAAGGTTATTCCTTGAAGAGGAAGATGTATAGGTTGGAAGACAGAAGAGTATAAAATCTAGAAAGAATGAAGGGGGGAGGTAGGAACCTGAGACTCACAATGATAAGATGAAAATAAGTACAGTATTTTTCTATAGTTGTATTCAGATGCTTGGGTCCTGATGTCCAGTATGGACAGCCAGCTTGAATCAGGATTGTGCTTTTGCTGTACTCAACAAAAGAGGGAGAAAAACAAGGGGCTGAGGGTCTGGGCAAGAGTGATTATAATGGCGGCCAGAAGCTAGAGCTAGGCAAGGGTTTGAGAGGGCAGAGGCAAGAGTTGAAGAATCCTTAAGAGCTTGGAGTGGTCCACAGAGTGAGTGATTTGAGGCAAGAGCTGAAGAATCCTTAAGAGCTTGGAGTGGTCCACAGAGTGAGTGATTTGGAAACAGGAGGTAGTGATCTGAGTGTCATCTGTTTGAAACTATGAAGGTGTAGCGTTTGATAAGATTCCCATAAGTAACACCACAGAATGCGTGGTTGAGTTAGGGCAAAGGTCAAGGAACCAAGAGGCTGGGGTGTAGGGAGCCTTGCTTTGTAGAGGACCTAGTGAGCTGAGCCTGAACTCAGGAGCAGAAGTAAGTGTGTACTGCTTCAGCCTTCTAAACTTGTGGTAACATATTAGACAGCCATAGTTACCTGACACAAAAGTTTGATGGTAGCAATGATATTCCTTAACATACTTCTTTCAGAAGCATATTCCCAAGGATTCACGGATTGATCTACAACCAATCAGTTTTAATGATCTGCCAGCTGGCAGATCTTCCTTCCATCTTTCAATTGTATTCTTTGGGAGTTTCATACATGTTTACACTGTATATAGAACATATCCACCCACAGCCTTCCCTACAGTAGCTCCTGAACTCCCCCAACCCTCATATCCCTCTCCCAACTTCATCTCTTCCTCTTCTTTTTATAACCTACAGAGTCCAATTTATGTCGCACCCTTCAATTTTGATGACAACAAAGTATTTGATTTGCAAGGAATTTAATATCGATTCACTTAAGTAATATATTTTCTCATCACAGACACCAATTTTTGAATCCCTTTGGATTCAAATCCCAAGTCACTTTGGCTTGCCCTGGGGGTTTTACATATCGGGTCACCTTCAGAGTGGGAGAAAACTTTGACTTCTCTTTTGTAAGGTGTGAAGGCAGTTTTGAAAGGAAATACTGCCCTCAACTGCCTTGTCAAGATGAGGAACTTTAGAAAACAGTACACATGGCAAGGCAGGATCTGGAAATGAATTCTCTGAATGGTCCTGAAAAGCCTTCTTACACCTCAGGTGTAAGTGAAGACCGGTTTCAGATGGCAGCCTCGGGGCTTTCTTGTTGAAGAGGTTTAGACCAGGCTGGGACGGTACAGACCTTGGAAGGGAGGGGAGGGGCGTACAGTGTGAACCGCAGGGTGTGTGTAGGTAGACCTTCCAGGCTGGCAATCCCGATGCCCCTGCCTCTGCCTCCCAAGTGCTAGGATTACATGCATGTGTTATGAATCAAAGCCAGGGTGCATATGGTAGGCCTGTGTTCCAGCCAGTGAGTACAGAATTCATAAAATTAGAAAAGAAAGTAATTACAAACTTAAAACCAAGAGACGGGCCTTTGGCTACCAAATGGCCACTCTTTTGAGTTTTGAGGTGTGATGCTGGGACGGAATTTACACAAAGACACCAAATTTTGAACTGTCCCTTTAGGCTGCCCTGAAGGTTTTAGATATCCAGCCACTTAGGTGATGGGAGAGAATTTTGACTTTGTTTTGTAAGGTGTGAAGTTCTAAAACGGAGCTAGCTGTACGTCCCAGCTTGCACAACCTACTCATCAGCAGGTGGACAGTAGGTCTTGAAGGTCGCCTCCAACTCGAAATTCCGCCTCTTTTCCCACTGCTCACTTTGGCAACACTGGCCCCGGCCCCGGCCATGTGTGATTCCTGGACTGTCCTGGGCGCCTCCAAGTTTAACCTTTTGTCGATTCCGGGCCGGTGGGATGAAAGGGACAGACGCGTCCCCCCCATCCCCACCTCCAAAGTGAACGAACACCTGCAGCAGTTAGTGCGGCTGTGTCCACCAGGGTCTTCGAAAGCCCAACCCAACCCGGCAGCCCTGCCCCTCGCTCATCCCGAGCTGTCCCACGCTGCTCGGATACTCTTTAAAAACAGTCCCCGCGCAACAGCAACTCCCCCGCCACGGACGCCGCCGGGCGCACTCAGCCTGGGCCGGCCCTGCGGGGACTATAGGGCAGCGCGCAGACCGCTGCTGCCCGCGGGCGCCTGCGCACTGGGACCCTCCCTGATCTGGGCGGGAGGCGGGGGCAGCCGGGAGAAAGGAGCGCTGCGGGGGGGAAAAGGGCCAAACCCTGAAATTACCCGGATGTGGTCTCCGCGCGCGCATGCTCAGTGTCCTTCCGACAAGTTGGCAGCAACAACACGGCCCTGGTCGTCGTCGCCGCTGCGGTAACGGAGCGGCTCGGGTGGCGGAGCCCGTGTTTGCGCCCGCCCGCCGTCCTCGGGAGGCCCTTCCCGCGTCGCGCTCGGCTCCGCGGCCGTCCCCGGGGCGGGAGCGCGTGACGGGAGCCGGCGCCCGCGAGCGAAGGCCCCCCGTGGCGGGGCGGCTCCGGAGCTCCAGCGGCCCGGCCCGCGCGGTCCGCGGCGCGGCGGGGAGAAGGGCCGCCTGGGCCGGACGCCGCGGGCGGGACCCGGGAAGCGACGGCGCGGCGCGGAGCCCAGGTAACGCGCGGTCCTCCCCTGCCCGGGCCTCGGCGCCCGCGCTTCTTCCCCGCCCCGGGGCGGGCTCCCGCGGCGGCCGGCGCGAGCGCGGGCCCGGCGAGGCTCGGGTGGGTCGCCCCCGCGGGCCCCAGCTCCGCGTGCTCGCCCGTGGGTCCCGGGGCCCCAACTCCGCTCGCAGTTAGGCGCGCCGTTCCCGGGAACTCGAGCGCCGTTCGCGCCGCCGCTCTTTGTTGTTCGGGAGGAGTTTGGCCGCGGCCCGGGCCGTCGCGTCGGGCCGCCGGGAGTGCGTTGTGTCCCGGGTGCCCCGGGTCCGTCCGTCCTCGTGCCTTCCCCCCCAGCAAGTGTTTGTTTTCTCTTTGTCCCCACTTTCTCTTCCTGGTTGTGTCCTTTCAGTTTACGTTTGTAGCTTTGATTTGTTTACTTTTTGGGTATTGTGGGTGATGGCGGCATGCGGGAAACATTCTTAGCGCCTAACTGCACCAACTCCCTCCCCTAATAAAACGTGTCTCCTAATAAAAGGCGTAGTTTATTTTATTGTTAGGGCTACATGCACAGAGCGTGAAATTGGTGGAGGGTGGAGGGCGTTGGCTTCAGCACCCCAAACTGCTGTTATGATTTCTCAAGCCAGATTTTCAAAGACATGGGCGTGTTTAGTTAACTTGAAAGGTTCCTTTGCGAGTTGGGAGGCTTTAAAAAGCCCCGTTGATTGATAGCTCCGCCCCACTGCCCCCACGAAAGCCCGAGTAAACTTTACATTTTTAAAAGTTTTTTTTTCAGGTAATTCATTTTAAAATTACTTTTTTAATGCCATCAGATTTTGATAATTTAAGGTGGATTTGTCACTTACTTAGAAATAAAGTAACAAGATAAAAGAACGAGTTATTTAAAGCATCCTGAATTCGTGTTCTGCAGGCTTGTAATCTCGGTTAATTTTTTAACAATCTTTGACTTTTGCCAGATTTAGCATCCTTTTCCTCGCAGTAGCAGCTTGATTATTTGAACGTTTTAAGAATTAGATTCAGGACTTTATGCTGAAAGGCGAAAACCGTGTAGAATCTTAATCGATAGTACAGAAATGTATAAATTCCACAAAGTAATTAGATTTTAAACACTGCATTGAATAATTTTTATTATAGATTTCATGAATTTACCTTGTATTTAGGACCTAAAGTATATGCAGTTGAAACGTAGCATAGGATGTTTAAAGTAACTTTTCCCTACTGTTGTAGACTCTTGTCTCTGTTGGTAAGATCTGATAGGATTAGCACATGCTATTTCGAAGTGTAAATTGTTGGTATAATATTTTAAAAAATACAAATTCTCCCTAATGCTTCGTCCATAATACTGTCGTGAGTCTCTATGGCGTCGCACTCCTCTCTTCTTGGACTCCTAACTATACTTTCTCAATCTCTTAAATGCTGGAATACAAGATTGGGACAAGGTGCTCACATGCTCGTGAGTTTGATTTCTTCAGTAAACTGGTTGGTTACCAACATGCACAGAGGCAGACTAATTAATACCCATGACTCGAAGTAGCTTCAGATCTTGATGTGATGAATTATATAGGCTTAAATTGTTGGAATTAAAACCTTTCTGAAGAGAATTGACATAACATTGTAGTAATACAAGTGACTTTTTTTCGTTGCTTTCTAGGCTTTTGAGTGAGTTTGCCTTAAAGAGATATTACACACACACACACACACACACACACACATTTTTAAAAAGTAGTTCATAATTTGATTAACTGCTTCCATTGTAAATCTTAAGTTGAGGGAAAGAATTAAAATCGTGTTTACAGAATTAATGAAAATTTATGCTAAGCAAGTCCATGAGAGGAATTTGGAATATGTTTTATATGGACCTGAACTTTCCTGATGGCTTTGCTCTTGAAATAGTTCTGCTTATACTGGTTACAGATCTCATTTTTCCTAAAACCACTGTTTTATTTAAGCTTTGTTAGTTGAAGTATTTCTGTTTGTGATTTTTTTTTTTTGTCTCTGGATTCCCCTTCACTTACACACACACACACACACACACACACACACACACACACACACACACAGACACACAGACACACAGAGAATTATGAAGTATTAAACTAATATATGCAGACCAATCACACCCCAGCGCAATTAGAACCCATTTTTTTTCCCCGATTGAGCCAGAGTTAATAGTAACACTGGTACACACTATTCTAATTGAGCTGTTCATGGCTGGGGTCTCTACTAGGGCAATTAACTCTGTAGAGTCTTCAGAGTTGGTTAAATTTAAAATGCGTATTTGGGCTTGTTTAAAATTTTACCTCTTTTGGTGAGAACATTCTTTTCTGGTGTTAAAAATCTTACCTATTTCAGTTCTGTTTTGTTCCCACCCAGCTGATGCCTAGTTTGTTTTCCTTTCCTTTTTCATTCATCCAGAGTGAATGTCTCTTTAAACATCCTTAATAGCCTTTTCAGTACTTCATTGTATAGTTGGACACCTCCCACCCTCCACTGTATTTCCTTAAAGCCATGAGGAACAGTGACTCAGGTGAACCGAACCCTTCATCGTGTATAAAACTAACCTGACGGGGGCTGGAGAGATGGCTCAGAGGTTAAGAGCACTGACTGCTCTTCCAGAGGTCCTGAGTTCAATTCCCAGCAACCACATGGTGGCTCACAACCATCTATAATGAGATCTGGTGCCCTCTTCTGGCCTGCAGTCATATATGCTGTATACATAATAAATAAATAAATCTTTAAAAAAAAAAAAAAAAAAAAAAAAAAAAAACTAACCTGACTAAATGGTCTCATTGTTTTCTGTGCTAAATGAAAGTTAAAGGAGTTAGACCCGAATGTCACATTCAGTATAGTTTTCTCAAATTATTTAGAGGTTTGTTTTGTTTTGTTTTTTCCCATCAGTTGATGATGATTCACTTGCTTAAGGTGAGACATTGAGATAACTGATAGATAAGTGTAGATAGCATTCATTTGAGCTACTTTTGTTATGATGCTGTGGGCATCTTAATATCCTCAGCTTATGCTAATGAGTCACATTTAGAATTGTTGGATTTTTTTTTCCCTTGTATTTTAGAATGTGTAATTTTGGTAATGGAAGTTTTGGCTGAATACCAGTTTCTCAGAAACAAGATATTTCAGACTGTCACCTTGACACTGTTCCATGGTGTGATTGGCATCCAGGAAGATTTATTTGAATATGAAAGTGAATGAGGACTAGGATGGTTAAGGACTAGGTGGTGCTTATTTATGTAAAACTAAAATGGTAGTGATCAGATGCTTGATTATATTTGAACCTCAAATTGATAAAGTTTATAAGGTTAGACAGTTACTAGAGATGATTGTATTTACTTGTATTAATTAATTTGAAGTTGATTCTAAGTCTCTTTCAATACAAGGACTGCATTTTATTATTCATACCTTAAATAGGATTTTTTTTCCCCAGTTTGGAAAACTTGTTGCCTTTTTTTTTTTTTTTAAATATTGCTCTAGGCCTCCACTGTTGCTAGGGATAGAGCTTAGGCCTCATGAATGTTGGGCAAGTGTCCTGCTACTGAGCTATGCCCTCTCAGCTCTCTTTACTGATTTTTTTTTTTTTTTAATTCCAAAGTTTGGGGCAGTGATTTTTCAATCTTACTTGAACATTGAAATTTCTTGGAGAGCTTTACAAACAAACAGTGATGCTCACAGAAATTTTGATTGGGTTGCACTGGGCTGTGTAGCCAGCTTAGAAAAACCACAGTAGTTGAGCCTGAGGGTCCTTTTAACCTGTTTGTTTCATTGTTAATTTTACAGTCCTTTCTCTTTTTTGTTTGTTTTGTGGACAGGGTCTCACTATGTAGATGTGGCTGGTCTTGAACTTGGGGTGATGCTGCTGCCTCTGCCTACTGAGTAATGTGATTACAGGCCTGTGAGCACATGCTCAGTTCGGCTTTACATTCTTTTTAATGCAATAATACATTCATGCAGAAGGTAACCATTGCAGATTTACTTTAGTGATCTTTTGAAGGTATTGCCATCTTTATTTTGCTTTTAAATCTCCGCCTTCCTCCTCTTCCCAACCTCTTCTTGCTCCACCCTCTTTTCCTTATTTTTCAACTTATTTGTATTGTTTAGTAACAAGTTTTAGGAAGCTGCATTTTTTTTTTTTTTTTTTTGGTTTTTTGAGACAGGGTTTCTCTGTGTAGCTTTGCGCCTTTTCCTGGATCTTGCTCTGTAGACCAGGCTGGCCTTGAACTCACAAAGATCCACCTGCCTCTGCCTCCCGAGTGCTGGGATTAAAGGCGTGCCCTACCACCGCCTGGCCTGTTTATACCTTTTTATCATCAATACTTTGGAGTGTTTTATTTAGAACATATCAAATTCTAATTTACATGTTTTGAATGGAGCTCTTATGATTAAACAGGACTACTGATAAGTAATTGCTCTCCTAGTAAGGTATGATTTCTATACATGTGGATGAAGGGCTTTCTCAGGTTAAATGTATATATATGTGTGCTAGTGTGTTTGTGAGCATGTGTATGTTTTCAGACAAGGTCTTACCACTTAGCCTTGAATTTCAGGTCATTCTCAGCCTCTTGAGTACTGGGATTACACACTCGTGCCTCACACCTGGCTTCAAAATATATTCATAAATTTGGAACTGAATTAAGGCTATTCATTAGTGGTACCTGGCTGACTAGTTAATTCTAGAGAAGTTAATGTGGTGGACAGTAGTTGTATCAGTTGAATCATTTGGTGAAAGGCTGACAGAACTAGTGTTTAATGAGCTGACTGAAGCCAGGAATTGTTAGGACACTAAATGCATCTAATGTTACAGACACTGTTAAGATCAGTTGAAGACTTCGCATGGTGGTATAGTCTTTAACCTCAGCATTTGAAAAGCAGAGGCGGGAGTTTCATGCCAGCCAAGGCTGCATCGTGAAATCCTTTTTCAAAACAAAAAACCAAAAAAGATAAACAGTTGAAAGAATAATTTTATGTGTGTAGGTATTGAAACGATGCTGATAATTATATAAAACAACCCCACTTTGTCATTAGACTTTCCAGGTAGGTGTATTTATGGTGTTGTAATTTGCTTGACTATAGTTTTGGTAATCTGTCAGTTAGACCAGTGCTTTGTAGAACCGACAGCACCGACTTTGACTTTTAAAGGGAGGCCTTTACCTGCTGGAGCTCCCTTGAGCTCCTGTGGCATCCCCATGCAGTCCACTTCCCAGTTGCCAGGTATTAAAATTCAGCTTCCTTTCCAATTTTTTGAAGCAGTGGTTCCCAAAATAATGCTCTGTGGACTTCTGGGAAGCCCCACGATCCTTTTATTAAAGAGGTCATGAGCTCAAAATAATTTTCATAATAGGGCGGTGGCATTATTTGGTCTTTCCCCATGTCCGGCTGTACTGTGGTACAGAAATGGTACTGGGTAGACTGGTGGCTTCTTGGCATGAATTAATTAAGACAATTCCTTTGTGTTTCTCACATCCAGATATATGTTCAGCATTTGAAAGAAAATTGCAGTTTCACTTAGGAATGCCCTTGGTGAAGAAGTAAATAGTTTTAACTTTTAAGTAGTCTTTATTTTGTGTGATTAAATAGGAAGTGTGTATGGAGCATTTTATTTTTACATGTTCAAGTACACTACTCATGTTTAGGAAAGCCACTTTTTTGACTGAGCTGGATGCTGCCTTTGAAATGTATCATTTTTATTTTTATTTCACAGAGTGCCCGTAGCTACACTCTCGTCATTTAGCCCCAGGTGTTTGGTGAAAGTGGATGAAAAGAGCCCACCACTTTAAGGAAAGTAACTTAGTTGTCAGCAATAAAGTGGACTCTTTCAAATGGAAATTCGAGTTTTAGAAAACCTGGGTCTGTCAGCATGAGTTTACCAGTTTCCTAATACTTTGTTCTAGTGAGATTGTTGGTGATTTTTGAGGAATGAATGTGTTTTTTAAAAACACATGTATTCTTCTACGCTAACATTGTTGTTGTGCCTGTAATCCTAGCATGTCAGAGACCGAGGCAAGGAGATCATGGTGGGTTTGAAGCCACTCTGGTTACACAGTGAGTTCTATGACAGCCTGGATTATGGTTTGACCATGTGTCAAAACAACAGACAAACAAACAAATAATTAAATATTCTGTCAGGAAATGGAAAATCTGAATAACTCACTGAGCCAGTGTTTTCCTAGATGACCAATTCTTAATGTTATAAAATCTTTCTAGAGTAAGATGTAGATAGATTGATGTGTGGGTATGCAGGTGCTCCTGTGTACTCTGTGTGTGTGTGTGTGTGTGTGTGTGTGTGTGTGTGTATTGTGTGTGTGCGCGCCCGTGCGCATGAGCAGGTACTTCTGTGAGTTGTATAGAGGCTCATGGGGAAGCAGATGATTGTCTTGACTGTTGCTTATTAGGAGTGGTCCACTTTGGTTTTTGTTTTCTTGAGTTTGTTTTCTTACTTGGCTCCAGAGAGCTGTCTGTTTTTACTTCCCAACATTGGTATCAGAAGCATGGCTACCATGCCCAGTTTTTTTTTTTTTTTTTTTAATTTTTGTTTTTGTTTTTGTTTTTTTGGTATGAGTTTGGGGTTCAAACTCAGGTCCTTATGCTTGTTCACTGGCTGAGCTACCTCCCCAGCTCCAACCCAGTGGGTTTTTATACAACAAACCTAGAATCTCAGAGTTCAGATTCCCCATAATAACCTTAAGCAATCTCCATTTGTTGCATTTTGGCATTGAATAAAAGATGAATATCCATTATTATCCGAGAAGGCTTATTAAAGTATTTTTTCCAATTATATATATTTGTGTCACATTTTCTTCCTGCACTTTAAAATCTACAGCAGATTGAGTACTAAGGAAGGCAGGAAAATCCAGCTGGCTTCTGTTAATCTAGACAGTAAAGAAATTTGCATGGATGTAAAATAGTGTCACTCTTACTACTGACTTTGTGTTCTAGAAAAGATTGTTTTTTATAAAAGTTATTTAGGTTAACATTAGTGGGCCTGTTGAAAACTAATTAAAATTTACTTAAAATTTTACTTGTTTTAATTTGTAATATGGTAAATATTGATATAACCCATGTTAAGAATTAATTAGTGTCAGAAAATAGTCAAATATATAAACAAAGGGAATCAGAAAACAGTTTGACAGGTGCAGTTTTAAAGTAACTAGTTCTGCATTTTTACCAGGTAACCAATGGGATATATTATTCGTATGTTTTGGCTTATGTTGATATTTTTGAGATGGTTACTAATGTAAATTTTGTTCAGTTCTTGTATATTCAGGAACATGTAACAGTCAAATAAAGATAAGAAGGGATTTCATTGGCTGGATTTAGGATCTCAATCAGTATTGCCAACATTGCCTTTTAGATTTAACTTTCTGTTCTTTTCTGTTAAATCCCCAGGTTAACTATTCTCAGCATTAGGTCCAGCATAACAGGGACTGCCCTCCCCCCTCCGCTTTTTAGAGAGGGTCTCATGGATTTCAGGTTTGTAGCCTGTCTCCAGCTCTCCACTGTTAGGATTTTAGGCATATGCTACAATACCTGGCTTATGTGGTCCTGGGATCAAGCCAGGGATCTGGCTAGGCAGACAGTCTAATCAGACAGTCAGTTGACAAAGCTCATTCCTAGCCTTCAGAAGGGTTTGTTTTCTTTTCTAACATCTCTCATCATTTTCCTTCAGAAGTTATGTCACTGGCTTGGACTCTTTCCATCCCTTGGGTGACAGTGTGGCCAGGATTTGGTTCTGTATACTCTGGCTGGGAATGGTCTCACCTGCCTAAATAAGATTTTTTCCTGGAAGATCAGGTTATCATTGCAAAAGAAGAATGTATGCTGGCACATGAAATAGCTGCCACCTATAGTATTTATTGATGCTTTTTAAACAGGGTATTTAATCAGGTTCTCTCTGTGTAGCCCAGGTTAGTTGTGAACTTGCACTGCTTCTACCTTAAACTCCTGAGGCTTGGGATTACAGCTGTGTGCCCCATGTTTAACTACAGCTTTAACTTACTAAACAGAAGCGGTTGAATTTTTTTTTTCCCCGAGACAAGAGCTTATTTTGTAGCCCAGACTGGCTTTGAATTTATGGCAATCCTTCTGCCTCAGCTTCCCAAGTGCTGAGATTACATATATGCATGATCCATCATGCCTACCTTCAGAACATGCTAATTTTAAAATAAGATTATTTAATTTAAAGTTGGTGTCATGAAAAACATTTATATCTAAGACTTTGAGTAAGCAAAAGCACATGTCCCTATCTCTCACATAGTTCACCCTAGAAGTTACTGTATAAATGCTTTTTGTTGTATTCTTAATACTTCATGCTTTTAGACGTTCTCTAGCTACCCTCAGAGGAATCTCAGCCATCAGTGTAACATCTAGGCTGTAACTTGTTACAGGGAGTTGAGTTAAGCCTGAACAATTGTTTCACTTGCTTATGAAGCTTATGTTTAGAATTTCTTCCTAGTTACATTTCACTAAGCCAGCACCACCCCCTCTGCAAAAAAGCAAACCTTGATCTTTTTAAAAAACACTTCCATACTTCCATAATCACTTACCAAACACACAGCTTCTAGAAAATTATATGCTTGATGTATGTACTACAGTTCTCTTTGTCCGTTCTCACCTCTCCCCGAACTTGGTGCTGATGCTTCCATGGAATTACATACTCAGCTCTCGAAGTCCCTTTTCTACAATCTGCTGCTGTTATTCCTCCTCTTTCCTAATATAAGCCTGCTGTAGACAAAATATTTGACTCTTATTGCTCTGCCTTTTTTTCCTGTTCCCCCCATTCCCATTTAGTCTGGCAGTTCCATTTTGATGTGCGCAGACAGTGCTATTTTACCAAGTATTCTGATGTATCCTGGCATGTGATAGAATTAGCTTCTTTTTCCCTTTTAGAACTCCCTCTCCTTGAAATTTATGATAGCCTAGCTTCCTTAGCCCAGAAACTTGTCATTTTGGACTGGGTGGTTTTGTTTTATTCTTTTGAAGGATGTTTAGCAATGGCCTACCCTTTACTATTAGACAATCACTAGTACTCTACATTTCACCTTCTTTCATCTGTGACCATCAAAAATTACTCCCAACTAATACTAACCAGGCCTGACCCTGCTTGTCTTCTTATATCAGATATCAGGTGCGTTCGGGGTGTTATGACCGGAGACCAAACATTTCTCTAGACATTGCCAGACATCCCTTATGAGACTAATTTTCTGTTGGGAATCACTGGTATGGCCATGTGACTTTGGGCAATCAAAGGCAAGGATAAGTAATAACTTTTAAAAGATAACGTGTGAGTTGTCCTTTCTCTTTTCCAGCTTCTTACATGGAAAGATAGTGCTGCTATCAGTCTCTAAAATATTTGGTCAGTAGGTAGTACCACCACATAATCTGTGAAGAATGAAGAGCTTCAACAAAATAAATCTGTAAACTGTAGGTATTTGGGGAGTTGGATATAAATGTAACACAGCCCGTTCTAACTTGACTTCTGCATTATATCAAGATAGGAACTTTCTTTGTTGCTCCATTCACTTTCATACCTCTTTTTTAAAAGTTCTTATTCGTTTGGTACTATGCTTGGGTTTTCTAGATGTGTTGTGCACACACACGTGCTCTAGGGGATGAACCCAGTACTTCATACAACATAGGTACATGTTCCACCACTACCTCAAACCCTAGATCCAGCACCGAGGAGGCAGAGGCAGGCAAGTCTCTGAGTTTGAGGCCAGCCTGGTCTACAGAGTGAGTTCCAGGATAGCTAAGAGAAATTTGTCTCAAAAAACAAAACCAAAAAAAAAAAATAAAAAAAAAATAGCCTTTTTAAAAAAATTTTTTTCTGAGTTGAAATCTTGCTCTGTTGCCCAGGTCAGGCTTTTTAAACTTCTTCATATTCATGACATTTTTATTTGACTTGGATATATAAGCACATAAAATAGGTATACAAGTCAAACATTTACTGATGAAGTATAATTTATTTAAAAAGTCTTTGCTATACATAAATTTTTATCATTCATTGAAGGTCAAAGTAAATGCATACTGATAGGATGAATGTGTTTGTTGATTTTTTTACATAAAGAAATCTGTGCCTGGTGGTGGTGGCACACGCCTTTAATCCCAGCACTTGGGAGGCAGAGCCAGGTGGATCTTTGTGAGTTCGAGGCCAGCCTGGTCTACAGAGCGAGATCCAGGAAAGATGCAAAGCTACACAGAGAAATCCTGTCTCAAAAAACCACAAAAAAAAAAAAAAAAAAAAAAAAGAATTAAATCTTTGCTGAATATTTGATGCTGCCAGACTTAGAACATCTTCAGTATTTTCCAGAATTGGTCAGTATTTTAATTTTGTGAACATCAGTGCTGAGAATACTTCACATGCATACACAGTACAAGGTGGAAGAAGTATGTTTAGGGCCATTTCAGAATTGTTGGAACTTTAGTCCTAATCCCAAACCCAAATTCATTAAGCAAGTAAGAGAAAATGAAACTCAGGCCAGCCACTCAAATGACAGTTTTTAAAATCTAACATTCTAATATAACATAATCCAAAGTCACACTAACTTGATACATGCTGAAGAATGCTGGTAGGAAAATCTTAAGTTTTTGTCTTCTGTAATTCAACCATTTAGTAAGAGCCGGGGACTGCAGTAAGAATACCGCAGGCAGTTTGTAACCAAATAGTCTGGAATCTGGCTGCAGTGAAGTCACACACTGAGTGTGGGGAAGCACCACCAGAAACACCTTGGGGTTAGTACTTGTTTTTTGTGAGTTCAGAAACGTCCTACTTGTGTGTGTGACCTCCACATTTAATTACAGGCCCCCCAGATGGGATCATAACTTACAGTTTGAGAAACTGTGGTCAGGTGGTTTTCTGTCTTTGCTGGGGCCACTGGTGTGCACCACTGCATCCAACCAGAGTCAGTAGCTCTTACCGAGTTAGCAATGCTCTTTAAGGGTGTTGTAGAGGTTTTTGTGAGAGTCCTTGGAGGTGGGCTCTAAGAGATAGCATTCTAAAAGAGGCAGTGAAGAGTTATCTTGCATCTCACAAGAATTGAAAATGTCCTAAAAATTCACATAATTAGTGTATAGTCCAATTCTAGCAATTAAATGTCTTGTAATTGAAGCTTTTTCTTTGGAGCTTTATCTCTTGGTCATTTGAAAAAAATCAGTGTTACCAGCATTTCAGCATAATGTTGTCTTAAAAAGTCTGGATATGTAACCGTCGTGTTTATGAGACCACATAAAGTACAAGCATCTTAACTCCTTTAAAAAAAAAAATTATGTTCCAGAGTTTAACCCATGCTAAAAGTATATTCTGCTGAGCTACATTCTGAGCCCTTAACTTCTTTATTTACACTTTCTGATTGGTATGCCATACATTGAAACACAAATTTTACTATATGAGTCTTTTCCTCCTTTATCTAAAGTTAGGACATAGTTGAATTTCTTAAAATGTATACGTTGCATTTTAAATTTCAAGATATCAATGAGGTGCCCTAGGTTGTTACAGAAATGGGATTTGGGTCTTAGAGAGTACTTTCTGATACATGCCTGCTAGTTTGTATCTAGAGCTTTGTAAGTGTAGATATGCTGCTTTACTCAATTATGACTCCTACTTTGCCTTTATATACATTGTTGCCTTTTATTACTCAGGTTGTCTATAGGGTGGGCAGGACAGATACTGTGCCCATTTTATAGATGGGACCATTTAAAGAGACCATTTATGTTGCTGGAACTTTAATTGGAACATACAGCTTTATTTATGTCTGTATTTGCCCACCTCTTATAACATTTCTATAATCCAAAGCCATATAATGTAGGAATATATTTATATATCCCTGCTGATTTTATTTTCTTGTAAGAAACTTCTAAGTTATATTTAAGATCTTTATGATCCAGGGAATACAACAAAATCCAAGATATGAGAAGGCTGTTTTTAAGAAAACTTAAGTTATTTTTGTATTCAAAGAAACTTAAAATTAAAACAGCCTTTGCAATACTGTCAGGTTCCAAACAGCCTAAGTTTAATAAAGAATGACCTTCAATATTGACACTGTGGGGAAATAGATACAAATACTTAAATTATACATTGGTACAAATTTACACTAATTGTGGAATACAAATAAGCTTATTTGCAAGCGTAAATTTGTCCTAAGACAGTTGCACAGAATAAAAATTGTATAGTCAGTCTACAGATGCTGGGTGGATGTTGGTGTCTTAGTTATTTTTTTACTGCTGTGCCAAAGCACCATGACCAAGGCAGCTTAGAAAAGAAAGCATTTAATTGGGGGCTTGCTTACAGTTCAGAGGGTGAGTCCAGAACCATCACGGTGAGGAGTATGTAGGCAGGCAGACAGGCAAAGCACTCAAGCAATAGCTGAAAACTTACATGTTGAGACAACCACCACAAGGCAGGGGCAGGGAGGGGGGAGTTGTGGGGGAGCTAGAGAGCACTGAGTGGAAACCTGATGGCCCATCCCCAGTGACACACCTCCTCCAACAAGTTCATACCTCCTGGTCCTTACCAAACAGTTCTACCAGTTGGGGACCAAGTATTCAAACATAAGAGTCTACTGGGTCATTCTTATTCAAACCACCCTAGTCAGGAACTGCATAATGTTGGGAATTTCTAAGGTGAGACACTGGCTTTTTTCTTGACCTTCTAAATTTGTGTTGTTATTGCTAATGAACTCTTAGGACTGAGAGACAAATACAGTGAAATTACTGTAATTTGATGTGTAAAGTATAATAAAGGTGTGCCTTAAATTTGAGGGAGGGGAGTCAAGTAACACAGTAAAAACCACAAACGTTAGGGAAGTAATTCTCTGGAATTGAGAGGCAAGGTGACAACTTAGTAGGGGAAACTCTGGGGGGCAATTAAAATATTTAAGCTATAATTTGAAAGGAAGCCTAGGGCTTAATTATTGAGTGGTTAAAATGGTGGTGAATGTTTTAGGCCAAAGAAATACTATGAGTTAAGCATATGAAACACAGAATTGCACTTGTTGGGAAATATGTGGGACTTAACCTGTTTTAGGAATGGGTATATAATGGTGAGGATGACTAGTTCAGTCTCAGTCCACAGGTGTCTCATTCAGTTCTGTTGCTGTGAAGAGACACCATGACCTGGCAATTCTTTTTTTTTTTTAATTTAAAAACATTTTGTTTATTCATTTTACATAGCAACCACAGATCCCCTTCTCATTACCCCTCCCCCACCTTCCCCTCTCCTGGCACACCTCCTATCCCCTCCTCCAAAAGGGCAAAGTCCTCCCTCCCATGGGAGGACAGCAAAGCCTGGTATATTCAGTTGAGGCAGGACCAAGCCCCTCCCCCCTGCATCAAGGGTGAGCAAGGTGTCCAACCATAGGTAATGGGATCCAGAAAGCCAGCTCATGTACCAGGGTTAGATCCTGATCCCACTGTCAGGGCCCCTCAAACAGACCAAGCTACACAACTGTCTCCTGAATGCAGAGGGCCTAGTCCAGTCCCATGCATGCTCCACAGCTGTTGGGCTAAAGTTCATCCCACGAACTTCATTCAGTTGTCGCTGTAGATTTCCCCATCATGATCTTGATCCTCCCTTGCTTATATAATCCCTCTTCCCTCTCTTCGACTCTTATAAAGGAAAAGGTTTGATTGGGTTTGACTTACTAGGTCCCACCTGGCACGTAGCAGCTTGTAAAATAATCACTCAAAGGCTTAATAGTAATTACAAACTGGTCTATGGCTCAGGCTTCTTGCTAGCTAGCTCTTTCCTCTTAAATTATCCCATTTCTATTAATCTATGTTTTGCCACGTGGCTTTGTGGCATTACCTGTGTTCCATTACATCTTGCTCCCCCAGCAGTGCTCAACATCTCCTCTGACTCTCTTCCTTCTCCTTGTCTCTCTGCCTGGAATCCCCACCTGGCTCTGTTCTGCCTTCCCATAGGCCATAGGGGCTTCTTTATTAACCAATGGTAGCAACACATATTCATAACATACAGAAAGACCATTCTACAGTGCTTCTCCCTTTCTGTCTTATCAAAAAGGAAGGTTTTCATTTTAACATAGTAAAATTATATAAAACAATTATCAACCAAAAATTACAGTTACAATATCTATTTGTATGTGGTACAGTTAAAACACTCTATCCTATCTTTGTGAGTCTAAAGTTTCACATCTAATTTATCTTTTATCACAGCTAAGGAAAACTATAACTATCTAGTCTCCAACTCCATCAAAGACCCCAGAAGGATATAATTTTACCTGAGTAAACAGGTAGTGCATTGCAAGCAACTTCTAAAATTCTAGAAATGACAGAGACATCTGACTGCCTGAACAGTCACCCAAAGTTCCTCTGTAACATCGGGGCATCCATCTTCAGCCGACAGGTCTAGAGTCTCTGGCATATTTTTCAGTGAAGCAGGAAATTTGGAGGACCGTTTTGCATATTTTGGCAAAGTTCATCAGTCACTTTTCTTTGTGTCCTGCAGAATGTCTGGCAATTTCTTCTGTGAAGCAGGAACCTGAAGGACCATCTCACTTGTTTTGGCAAAGTTCAGTGGTCACTTTCCTATGGGTCCTGCATGTCCAGGTTACATAACATATTGTCAAGCAGTCCAGGCAAGAGCAGCTTCTTGCCCAAATGGCTAGCCCTTTTCACATTGTAAGCAAACTCCGAAACAAGTTTCTTCAATGCTCATCATGCTCTTTGAAGCAATTGGTACTGCCAGGAGCAGACATGTCTCATTGTCCAGAAAAGTCTTAAGTTCTTAAAACATTTTAAGTGCCATATTCTGTGGGTCTTTGAAGTTTTTGAAGATTACCTACTTAATTGAAATATATCTTTGTATATCTAGAAAACATAATGATACATTATAATTTTAAATGAGTTTCATAAATATAATTCCTTAGACAAGAGTAGAAATATACATACAGTATAACAAAATTGACCTTAAATTTGTATCAATAAACCAAAATCCATACCAATGTAAACTATGTAAGACTAATAGTTGTGTTTTTTAAGTAGATTCAATCTACCCTTTTATCCTATCATTTCTGTATTATACCCCCCTTTTTTCTCTTAGAAAGAGATTGACTAAGACCAATAACAGTTTGTAACCAAACCCCCTAAACAAAGACAAATATCCATAATCCATTTTTTGGGACTGTAGGTGTAGTTTTCTAGGCTACTTCCTGCTGATTGGGTGTACTGCCAATCCTATGGGGACCCTGAGAAAATCTAGGACCATGGTCAAGTCCTGACTGGAGTAGTCTGTGAGGCTGGATCATCTCAGCCAGCAGCCTTGAAGCCTTTCTGGATGCATAACTCAGAGGAAACTGCAACAGAGGTACTCTGGAATGTTGGATCATCTGGGCCATCTGTTCCCATTGGAGATTTTTCAGGGGGGCTTGCTTGATCAAACCATATTAGTCTGGAAGCAGTCCGCAGGTTCTCATTTTCTGCGGAAACAGTAACAGAACCTCTTTTCCAAAGCAACATACCCTTAGACCCAAATTTTGAAGTCAAGATACCTTTAAAATACATATGTTGGTTTAACTTAGTAGCCTTTACAATCAAATATCTCTCTGCAATTAAAAATCCTAAAGACAACACAATAGTATTCAGTATCCAGACTCTTTGTGTGTTTTCCATCTTTACATGGCTTATTTTTAAGACTTCATTTTTAAGACTTTATTTTTATGACTATCTATATCCTTTCTCTTCTCTCTCAAGCCTTTGTATCTTTTTTTTAAAACAGATTGTGCCTGTTTAGAGGTTTTTTCCGCATCTGAATCTGTATTTATTTTGTATCTTTAATCCTTTTCTGACCAGGAAAGTTTTAAACTGTTAAGCTTTGCAGCTTCGGCGCCTGGCTCTGCCCCGTTTGGCTTTTCAACATGGCAGAGGTACATTAACAGCCAGCTCTGGGAGCCATGCTCACTGCCCCAACTCTGGGAAGCAGCAGCTTCATGCGCCACCAAGCAGCTTGCAGCACATTGCCCACAAACCCCATTTCAATGCTGTGTAGCAGGACCTCTTGAAAGAGCCATCAGTGCTGCCAGCATGAGCCAGGAAGCCCGTCTCTTAAAGGAGCGGCACATCTCTTAGCTGCCAGCAACAGAGCCTATCTGAAAAAATGCGATTACCAAGAAGCTGCGGTTAACTCACGTTTTTGTGGGTCTAGAATCCCCCCCCTTTTTTTTTATTAAGTTTTTTTAGACTTTATGTGGGTGTATGTATACCACATGGGTGCTAAATATAGACAGGTTTTTCTCTGTCCCATAGCCACTTGGTCTTAAGTAAACACACAGAGGCTTATATTAATTACAAACTGTTTGGTCTATGGCTCAGGCTTCTTGCTAGCTATCTCTTTTGTCTTAAATTAACCCATTTCTATTAATCTGTGTTTTGTCACATGGCTTCATGGCATACCTGTGTTCCATTACATCTTGCTTCTCAGTAGTCCTCAGCATCTCCTCTGACTGCCCTCTTCTCCCTGTCTCCTTGGATTCTGTACCTGGCTCTATTCTGCCTTCCCATAGGCCATAGCAGCTTCTTTATTAACCAATGGTAGCAACACATATTCATAGCATACAGAAAGACCATCTCACAGTAATCATCATGGTGGATGCATGGTGCGGTACTACTCATAGAGCTGGAGCAGTAGCTGAGATCTCCATCCTGTTCTGCAGGCAGACAGAGACTCTGCGTGTGGTGTGGGCTTTTGAAACCTCAGAGCCCACCCCCAGTGACATACTTCCTCCATTGAGGTTACAACTCCTAATCCACTCACCTGGTGATGAAGCATTCAAATATTTGAGCCTATGGGGGCATATTTATCAAATCACCACAACAGGTGCATGTAATATAGGAATTAAACTTGTGGCAGTGAGAGATATCAGACAGTTGGAAGGTTTCCCCTTCCTCCATTCTGAAGATTGACTCTTGGTCTTCAGCATGCTAAGCAGGCACCTTATTACTCAGCCATTTCCTAGCCTTAAGAAAGAGGGGTGTGTGTGCGTGTGCTTGGGTAGATAATCTCTCACTGAATTGTCCAGTCTGGCATTGAATTTATGGTCTTCCTGTCTCAGTCTTCCAAGTAGCTAGGATTGCAGATATTCACTACTATGCTTAGCCAAGATTTATGTTTACCGTTTTGTTTTCC
The DNA here is from genome assembly GCF_949786415.1 of Peromyscus eremicus. NCBI lineage: Eukaryota > Metazoa > Chordata > Mammalia > Rodentia > Cricetidae > Peromyscus > Peromyscus eremicus. The sequence goes on along the minus strand of NC_081435.1, from coordinate 61,168,921 downwards.
TTTTCTTTTTTCACCATACAGTGATTTTTTTTTATTTCTCCCTTCTTCCTTTTCTCCATGAATAAATCACCATTACTTAAAAGTAAGACTTTGCACACTTAGTACATGGCCATTTTTCATTGTTAAGTTCACAATCTAATAGCAAGTGCCACTTCTGGAAGTTAATGATAGTTTTCCAAATTCAAATGGGTGTGAGCTGTCTGTCCTTTTACCTAACCTTCTGTATGCCTTTGAAGTGTGAGTGGCATACCTCTGTCGTTGCCTTCTTATATTTCTATGGCATGTTTTTTTAAAGTAATTTGTGTATTTTTATTTTATGTACATTGGTGTTTTGCCTGTATGTATGTTTGTGTGAGGGTGTCAGATCTTGGAGTTACAGACAGTTGTAAGCTGCCATGTGGGTGCTGGGAATTGAACCTGGGTCTTCTGGAAGAGCAGTCAGTGCTCTTAACCACTGAGCCTTCTCTCCAGCCTCTCTATGGTATGTTTTATTAGGAGAAAATGTAAACAAATGTATAATGTGTTTTGGAATAATATCCTTTAAAAACAAATGCTTTAGGATTCAGACAGTAAGTACTTCATACCAAGTACTATGTGCAGCATACTTCATACTGATTTTTCTCCTTTGAATTCTCCTTTTGTTTCCAGATTCAGAGTTTAAGTAACTCTTTGCCCAACTTCTTAGTGTAACTGGAATCCTAGTTCGATCTCTGATTCCATTCACCCATGTGCAAATACTCTTATCTGGAAAGTGTCTCTTCAGTGACTATTTATTAGCTGGGTATAATCTCAGCACTTGGGAGGCTGATGTAGGGGTATTGCTGTGGGTTCCAGGCCAGCCTGGGTTACAGAGTGAAACCTTGTTTCAAAAACAAACCTTTCCCCAACTTTTTATTTGTATTTATATATATATGAATAAGTGATTCCTATTGACAGACATGAAAATTGACTTCTTTATGTGGGGATATAATAAGTTGAAAGAGACATTTAAGAAATAGCTCCTGAGAGTGGTTCTCAACTTGTGGGTCACGACCCCCATGGAGGTTGAATGACCCTTTCATGGGGGTCACATATCAGATATCCTGCGTATCAGATATTTATGTTACAATTCATAACAGTAGCACAGTTACAATTATGAAGTAGCAATGAGAATAATATTATTGGGGTCACCCCAACATGAGAAACTTATTAAAGGGTCTCAGCACTAACTTAGAGGAAGTGAATGTTAACTACCAATGATTAGAATTCCAAGAAGACTCAGAATTGCAACCGTGGCATAGAAAATAGAAATAACTAAGTAAAGGTTCAGGATAACGGTATGTTTGCTAAGACTTGATTTAGTGTGCCTCGTCATTAATGAGAAGGCCTGTTTTTTCTGTTTTTTTTTTTTTTTTTTTTTTAATGATTTTGGAATATCAAAACTAGCTATATTTTATAGTTACGCTGTTTTAGACTTAAACATTTTAAAACTATGAGCATTGAGTCCTTTGACTTAAGTGGAACAGTTTTTCTTTGCCCAAATAATTGCATCTACCTTGTGAAATGCATTCTCCTCTCTCTTTCTTTCTTAGATTACCCTGCTCACCAGATGTCTGACAGCTCTTCTTGCAACATTGGCCATTGGTTTTCACTGCCTTCACAAGATCAGAATTACTCCAGAACTTGGAGAGTTTGATTTAAAAGAAAAAACTTGAACAAATGGACAATATGTCTATAACAAATACACCAACAAGTAATGACGCCTGTCTGAGCATTGTGCATAGTTTGATGTGTCATAGACAAGGTGGAGAAAGTGAAACGTTTGCAAAAAGAGCAATTGAAAGTTTGGTAAAGAAGCTGAAAGAGAAAAAAGATGAATTGGATTCTTTAATAACAGCTATAACTACAAATGGAGCTCACCCTAGCAAATGTGTCACCATACAGAGAACACTGGATGGACGGCTTCAGGTCAGTCTTCGAGTTTTGTATGTCTTCTGTGGTGGTGGAGTGATAGATATTTCTAAATTTTCTCTCCATAGTTACTACTAATTTAATGTGAGCTACATCTCTTTATATATTTATTTCATATATTTAAAGATTTCTTTTTATTATTTACGTGTGTATATGCGCATGTGTATGTACAGATACTAGAAGAGGCCAGAAGAGAACATTCCCAGATGCTGAGATCCAACTCTGCTCCTCATAATAGAGCACAAGGTATTCTTAATGCTGGGCTGTCTCTTGAGCTCCATCGCTCTGTCTCTTGACATACTGTGCATCTGTTGCCAGTGTGTGTGATGAGAGTATGTGGAAGAATACACAAAAGATGGATCTTAAGTTTTTCTTATTATTCAAAAATAGTTCATTGAAGAAAATTTGAAAAATAAATGAGAAGCCCTATATCTTGAGAACTACCTTTAGCACTTTGGTATTCATCATTATAGTTTACATTCCCCCTATCTGCCAACCTTTTTTAGTATTGTAAATGCCCAAACTGATAGACTGGACTCCTATAATTTTGGTGTGTTACTGAAACATTCACTGGTCACATTTTTTTTTCATGTTAAGCAATATCATTTTTTGAAGAAGTGTAGAAATGTGATATTGTTAGATATTTAAAATTTTATTTCTAAATTTTCTGCATAGTTTATGACAAATTCATACTTTTTGCATTTTAAAAACCTAGTGCAAACCTTGAAATTGAACTCTGGTTCAAATTCTCGCTCTGCTGTGTGATCCTGGCTAGGTTATTTATTGTCTGGAACTTGAGATTATTTTTCCCACTTCAGCTTCCTGAGCACTGAGGTTACAGGTGTGTACTCCTCTGCTGTAGATATTCTGAGCTCTGGATTCTCAGGAAAGGATGGTTATAATCTGACTTTGGCAGTGGAGGTGTGGTAGAGAGTGGACTCTCAAACCAGTTTTTCTTACTATATGCTCAAGACATATCTCTTGTGATTTTAAAAGGTGTGAAGGTTTCTTTTATCTTGGTAAATAAGCAGGTCTGCAGGTAATGCACCTGAGCATCCTCTAATTCAATTCAGTTCTGACCTGGTCTACTTGGAGATGCCAATCATAATCGTCTGGTTGTTTTACCTGTGCTTCTCTCTGTCGTCTATAAAGGGTTCCCACAGTCCCACCCACGGTTCAGTTAATTTACTCAAGCATCTCCCATAATTGAGGAAACCTTGTTTACCATTATGAAGGGTATTGCAAAGGCCACAGATTGACAGCTGCGTAGGCAAGGTAAACCTCCATGCCCCCTTCAGATATACCAACCTCCAGGGACCTCCACATGCTCAGCCATTGCAAAGTTTCTAAACCCTGTTCTTTGTTTCTTTGTTTCTTTCCTTTTTCCTCTCCAGGTTTCATTACCTAGATACAATTTTAAGTCATTGTTATCAACTCTACATAGTAGCCCCTTTCCCTTCCACAGATGTTGGGGCTAAAGTTCCTGTTCTGCCCCAGTCTTTCCTGTGATTGGCCCCCATACCTCAGAAGAAAGAAGTCTAAGATTTTAGTTGTATGAAAGGAAATATGAGCAAAACTATGTGTGTGTTTTGCAGTATCACAGATGCTGACTTTGTAGAATTTGATGATTAAATGAGAACACATATTAAGTCCGTTGTCTAATGTATGATACAAAACTGATACTGAATAAATAATTGTTTCTTTTCCCAGGTGGCTGGTCGGAAAGGATTTCCTCATGTGATCTATGCCCGTCTGTGGAGGTGGCCTGATCTACACAAGAACGAACTAAAACATGTTAAATATTGTCAGTATGCATTTGACTTAAAATGTGATAGTGTCTGTGTGAATCCATATCACTATGAACGAGTTGTTTCACCTGGAATTGGTAAGTTCCTGACTGTCTGACTGTCATTGCAGAACCTTCATAGATGTATAAAGGGAAAAGACCCTAATAATATTTTTATTTTCCTAATTTGAAGCTTGTATTTGGAGACTAGTTAAGACTTCAAATAAAGTTAAAGAATCAGAAGTAAAATTTTATTTTAGACAAGGTCTCATATCCTAGGCTGGCCAAGAGCTGGCTATGTAGCCAAAGATGACTCTTGATCTTCCCCCTTCAACCTCTTGAGTAGTGGAGTTAGAGGTGTGCACCACTGTGCCTGGTTCAAGATTCAGATAATGTCAATGAAATGTAAATACTTAACTCTGAACAAATTTGGGAACAGATTTGTTGATTTCTAGAACTGAGTATATAAAATGGATACTTTTAAAAGTGTACTCTGTACATTGTTGTTGAAAATAAGATAGGAAGCATTATAAATTTAAACAATATATATAGCTAGGATTTTTATGCTATTTTTAAATTGAAATGACTCATAAAGTTTTATAATCTGTGGCTTAAATTGATGTTGTTTATGTAATGAAAGATATGTTTATAGTAATGATTTATATTTCATTTTCTTTCCCTTAAAAAAAAAAAGATCTCTCAGGATTAACACTGCAGAGTAATGGTAAGTAGCCGATTTCTTTTAACTTTTTCTGTTTTTTGTATCATGTCTTGTTTATATTTTGTTCACAAACAAGTGATTTGTGTAGGAGCTAGTAACATTAACAAGGAAAAAATTGCTTCTCTGAACATGTAGATTTTGTAGGGAGGTATACATTAACATTTAAAATTGGGCTTATTAAACTTATTTATTTTATGCAGTGTTTTGTCTACATGTATTTCTGTCTACTATGTCTGTGTCTTGTGCCTGTGGAGGCCAGAAGGGACAGCAAATCCCCTGAAATTAGAGTTATAGATAGTTGTGAGCTACTCCTGTGGGTGCTGGGAATTGAACCTGGGTTATCTAAAAGAGCAGCAAGTGCTCTTAACTGCTGAACCATCTCTGGAGCCCCCAAATACTAGATTTAGATTGGTTTTGGTTCTCTGAGTTTGAACTGCCACTCATGAGCTAAAATTCTCGAAGTGTGTGATAAATGAATGCACCAGGACACAAGTCTAATTAATGTTCAGTTTTAACAGGTTTTTAATTGACAAACAGCTGTTTGTAAGAAAATTAAACAACCAGTGTAAATGGTATCAGTAACTATAGTGTGTGATAATTTGGAATTGTGTGTACCATATCTTACAAAAATATCTATTCCAGTTTTTCTTCATTTCACCCTAATTTACATTCATGAATGATAATAGTGATGCTATTTTAAAATTATACATATTAATATTTTGAAAACGTATTTCCATGAAACTAAAGGTTAAAATGTTTTGAGGTGTGAAAATCCACTTGGTTTTAATTTAGGGTTTTGGTATATGTGAAAATGGAATTCTTTAAATCTTTAGCTCTAATAACTTAGAACCTATTAAACTAAAATCTCTGAAAAACAACCCTTATTTTTGGAGATTGTCTGATACAGAGCCATCGTCATCTTAAAAGAGTGAGCTCTTGTTCTGCAGGCAGGCAGTAGTTTAGCATTTCATTCTTTAGAATCCTAGAGTTGGGTCAGAAATACCACATGACTTTAGAGTTTTGGAAAAGGCTGTTTGGCTTTAGTTTCCGTGTTTTTCCATGGGCCTGGTAATAGAGGCGTGCTGATACTGTGGCTTACAGTTTTCTGAGGACTGTGGGTGGTGCTAGTGGGAGCTATGGTGGTCTGGGAATGGCCACTTAGGTTTGCTGAATGCTCTGCCTCTGCCAACACAGGATATCTTGTAAACAAACATATTTCAGGTTGTCACCGTTCTCCATCCATAGTTTTTGGGTTTACTCAGTGGAAATTAGGGTTTAGGAAATTGTAGTGATAATTTCAGAATCTCAAAATGGGGTGGTTGTGAGGTTCCACATAGGGGTTGTGTGGGTTGGTATTCTTTCCTCAGGGACACTAAGGCCATAGTCAGCCTTGTGGATCCCCCTAGTGGTAGTTTTGTAGACAGTCTTGCCTGATTTACTTGCTTGGAAAACATTTTTCACATTTCATTTTTGAACTGGACAAAAAAATAATAATAGGCCAGGTGGTAATGAAAAGTTGAGAAAAATGAAATACTTCCTTTACTTGTCACTTGGGATCTTGTGGTTGTTATTTCTAGCATAGCTCATCTCCTTCATGAAACTCTGTGACCACATTGTCCCATGTATTCATTTTACAAATATTTAGTGAGTTTGTTATTGCCTGGCACTGTGCTAAGTTTAGGGATATTAAGAAAAATGTGGCATATTTCTTCCATTCCGAGTTCAGAGTCTTTTGGAGGGAAGAAAAAGCAGGAGAGTGGCATGCTATCGGGTGAGTGGCTTACCTGTGGCAGTACAGAATGCCCAGTGACTTAAGCTTATTCTTTGTCACCTCTGGAGAATTCATTCTTTACCTCTCATATAAAACTTTGTAATCTTATAACTACTCTAAAAATATGCTTTAGAATAGCTAGCAGTTATTGAATGCTCATTTTGTGTAAGGTGCTGAGCTAAGTGATTTATGAGTGTCTTAGTCAGTGTTCTATTGCTGTGAGGAGAAACCATGACCAAGGCAACTCTTATGAAAGAAAGCATTTAATTGGGGCTTGCTTGTAGTTTCAGAGGTTTAGTCCATTATCCTCATGGTGAGGAACATAGCACCATGCAGGCATTCATGGTAGCTTAGATTCCTACATCCAGATCCAAAAGCAGCAGAAAGAGAGAGGGACACTAGGCCTATCTTGAGCTTTTGAAACCCCAAAGCCCACCCCCAGTGACACACTCAACAAAGCCACATCTACTGACAAGGCCATACTTCCTAATCCCTCTCAAGTAGTACCACTCCCTAATGACCAAGTATTCAAATGTATGAGCCTATGGGGGCCATTCCTATTTCAACTACCACAAAGAGTATTGTGCCGTTGTTCACCTAACGCATTACCTTACCTTCTCTAGATTAGGAGACATGTACCTAGAGATCCAGGAATTTGCTCAGCTGGGAGTTAGAGTAATGTTGGTTTGCTATGATATATTAAACAACAGAAAAGAGTTATAAAAAAAAAACTGAGGCTCCATGAAGTTAGTCGTATTTGTTTTTATTGATATATCTATCTCATTTGTTAAAACAATATGTAGAACATGGATACTCAATACATATTTTTTTTCAGTGAGTAAATTTGTTGAATATGAACCCAGAAAGAGAAATATTTTATAATTTGGTACTTGTGATGGCTATTTTTAGTTGCCAGCTTTTCTACATTTATAATTAACTAAAAACCCAAGCAGCCGGGCACACCTGTGGGTCTTTTAGTTAACTGACTCCTTTGAGGTGGGAAGATCCACCTTAAATCCAGATCACTTGAAGTTGGAAGACTCAGCTTAAATCTGGGCCACAGATTTATAAAAAAACGTGGAAGAAGGAAGCTTTTGCTCTGCTTGCCCTCACTCTTGCTGGCAAGTTCATTCCTTCACTGGTATTAGAGCCGACTTCTTCAGGATTCCAGTCATGTATATTGAGGAACAGCTAAATCATCGAGCCTCATGGACTGAGCACCTACTAGATGCTTGGATTTTCCTTTTGAAGACGGCCATTGTTGGACTAGCTTGACCGTAGCCTGTAAGCTACTCTCATAAAGTCATGTGTGTGTGTGTGTGTGTGTGTGTATAAATATATAATATATATATATATATATTCCCCTTTTTTCCAGTCATTCTGTTAGTTCTGTTCTTCTAGAGAACTCTCACTCATAACAGTTTGTGGGGCTAGGGAAACTAAATTGTAAGGATGAGTTAAGTATCTTGAACAAGCTTGGCAATTTGCCAACACTTACAATTACTGAAGTTGCCCCTGGTAGTATTGAGAACTCTCAAAACCCATGGTTAGAAATATTTAAAAGGTTTGCTACATGGAATAGGGAATTTAGTGATTCTATATATAAAACTTTTAACAATTAATAATAAGAAAAATAGCCGGGCGGTGGTGGCACACGCCTTTAATCCCAGCACTCGGGAGGCAGAGCCAGGAGGATCTCTGTGAGTTTGAGGCCAGCCTGGACTACCAAGCGAGTTCCAGGAAAGGCGCAAAGCTACACAGAGAAACCCTGTCTCAAAAAACCAAAAAAAAAAAAAAAAAAAAAAAAGAAAAAGAAAAATAATGACGCTAGCTGGTGGCTTCTAGCATTTCTGCATAAATTGACAATGACAAAAAAAATGAGCTTATGGATAAAATTAACCAACTTCTATCTCAAGATACAGTGGCAAAAGAAAAGAATGAAGTTAATGGAACCAGCTCCAGATGTGCATAGTCTAAAGATTTCTAAATGTGATCTTACTTGCAACCTTTTGGAGAGCCTGCTCCAAGACCACCTCTAGGGTATGCAAAACCATGAATACAGCAAGAGCTAGACTTTTTCTATCTGAGGGCTAATCAGGAAATAACACGCTTTCTGATAGTAACTTTCTCTTTTATTTCATCTTGAAAAATCCTCCCTGAAAAATCTACATAGTTCCATACATTCTCCACACAGCCACATACCCCTTTTACACAGTTACATCTCTTTTTTTACATAGCTCCATATCTTTCTGTGCACACATCCCTCTTGTGTATACATTTACCCTCTCTACTCTGCTACATTTCTTCACACACTACTACATCATTCACTCACTCTTTACTCATTCACTCTTTCGCTCTCCTCATCTTTCTACCCTTAATACACATCTCTGTCTCCACAGCAAAAACTCTGGACAAATAGGAATTACATTTTCAGGTCACAAAGCATTTCTTGATTAAACAATAAAAAACAGAGCCATTCTGATCACACAGTTTCTCTTAGGTTAGGGAGGTTGTGCTGACTGGGTATGGTGAGTAAAGTAAATGTAGCTGTGAGTGGTTAGCGTTTCCAGACAGAGAGTGACATTGAAATTCAAGACTTAAACAATAAACAATTAGTTGGCTGGACCTTGAGGCTAAGAGTATGTGCAGAAACTCAGTTGCTGAGAAAATTATGTCTACTAAAGTTGCTCTGTGCCTGACCTTGGTTCAACAGACATTTGGGAACTTACCCTTGTGTATTCTCTGCAGGGGCAACTAGTCTGTTTTGGATTTGTTCTGAGGTCTCAGCTAAATGTGAAAAGCTGTCTTTGTAGTTGAGAATACAGTTATTTTCCTATGTCAGTCTGAGTATGAAAAATATTCTAGTTTTATTCCTATTTATCAGAAGTATACACCTTAAGCAGAAATCATCTTCCTGACCATCCACAGCTATATTTGTGCCCAATAGATGGAATATATACATGAGATAAACACACAAGTGAGAAAACACCCATAGCTATTTTTAGGGAAGAAAAAAGTGGCACGTGAGAGAAATTACAGACAGAAGCAACCGGTTTTCAGAGTCTGTGGTCCCATAAGCCTTGCTGATTCCATCAGAGGATTACTCCTCTGGTGGGTCAACACCTGAATTATTAATTGCCATCTGTTGTATACTCCCATGGCCTCCAGCATGCCCTGGAAGGGGATTTCCTCTCCAGCAGCCATAGAGCTCATGTTGCAGAAAAATCAAACCAAAGCCTTCCTAAGATTGGATTTGAAAGATGCAAGGGTGTTAGTTCACACTACATTTCCCTTTAACTCTCCAATTTGGTCTGTGCAGAAGACAGATGGATTGTAGAGAATGAGAGTTGACTATTGAAAACTTAACCAAGTAGTGACTCTGATTGCAGCTGCTGTACCAGATGTGGTGTTCTTACTTGAACAGATTAACACATCTCCTGGTATATGGTATACCCTTATTGAATCTAGCAAATGGCTTTTTCACGGTACCTGTTTCACAGTACCTGTCCATAAGGACCACTAGAAGCAATTTGCTTTTACTTGTTAAGGCCAACAATATACCTTGACAGTTTTAACTCAAAGATATATTAGCCCTCCAGCCCTGTGTCATAACTTTGAAGGGATCTTGATCATCTGTGTCTTCTATAAAATGTCACACTAGTCTGTTACATTGATGGCATTATGATGATTGGACCAAGTGAGCAGGAGGTAACTTTGGACTCATTGGTAACATAAATGCACATCAGAGGATGGGAAATAAATATAGTCATAATTTAAGGACCTACTACTTCAGTGAAATTTCTAGGAGTTCAGTGGTATGGGGCAAGTAGAGATACTCCTTTTAAGATAAAGAAAGAAGCAAAATGTTTGGTAGACCCATTTGGATTCTGGAGACAGCGCATTCCTCCCTTGAGTGTGTTACTTCTGCCAATATACCAAAAGACTTGGAAAGCTGCTAGCTTTGAGTAGGGCCTAAAATAGGAGAAGGCTCTTCAACAGGCCCAGGCTGCTCTACCACTTGGATCACATGATCCATCAGACCTGATGGTACTTGAGGTGTCAATGGCAGATGAGGATGCTGTTTGGAGGCTTTGGCAGGCCCATCTAGGTGATTCACAGAGAAGACCCTTAGGATTTTAGAGCAAGTTTACCATTATCTTCAGACAACTATTCTCTTTGAGAGATAGCTCTTTGCCTTAGTGGAAACTAAATATTTGACAATGGGCCGTAGTATTACCATGTGACCAGAGCTGCCCGTCATGAGCTGGGTGTTACCTGATCCACCAAGTCCTAAAATAGGATGTGCACAGTAGCAATCTATTATCAAATTGAAGTGAGAAGGTCCTGAGGGTACAAAGAAGTTTAACAAGGAAGTTGCCCAAATGCCTATGGTTTCTACTCCTGTTAAAATGTTTTCAGTTCTCAAGCATCTCCCTGTAGGCCATGGGGTGTGCCTTATGAATGGTTAACTGAGAAAGAGAAGACTAGGGTATGGTTTTCTGATAGTTTGGTATGTTATGCAGGCACCAACTCAGGACAACCCCAAAAGATGCCAGTGAAAGAAAATCCTCACAGTGGGCAGAACCTGAGACAGTACACATGGTTATAGTTTTGCTTTGAAGGAGAAATGGTCAGATATGCAGTTGTTTACTGATTCATTGGTTGTAGCCAATGGTTTGATGGATGGCATAGTTAGGGAGTTAGAAACAGCATGGTTAGAAAATGGGTGAGAAAGACATTTGGGGAAGATATGAATCAGTCTCTTGGAATGGGCAATGGATTTGAAGATACTTGGATACTTGTGTCCCATGTAACTGCTCATCAAAAGGTGACTTCAGCAGAAGAGTTCAGTAATCTGAACTCCTGTTCTGTGGATAGCCAGCCTCCTTCATCAGCCCTTCCTGTCATTGCCCATTGGTCCAAAGTGGCCAAAGTGGCACAGATGGAGGTTATGTGTGGTTGAGACAACATGGACTTTCATTCACCAAGGCTGACCTGGCTATAGCTGCTGTAGAACCTCAGATATGGTACCATTCATTCCCTGGGGTGACCAGCCAATAGCATGGTGGCAGGTTGACTACATTTGGACCATTTGCTTCATGGAAAGGGCAATACTTTTTCTTTACTTGTAGGAGTCCAGCTCCTACCTTTTGAAGGGTTCTTAGGAGAAGGAGAGAGGGATAAGAAAATACTAGGTAGACCTAGACAACGAGAAGAAAGAAAGAAACACAGGATAGCTTCAGGAGGGCCCGGATCAGTACCCAACAGCCCAGAAATTTATTGAAAAGGGCTTTTTATAATATTCCAAGGAGAGAGGCAAAAGACCTCCCCATTGCAAAATCAAAGTACCCTGTACAGCCAAGTGTAGACCCTTCCAAACACCTGGTAAACATGCCCATGACCAAATCATCCCATTATGCAGCCCTGCTGGGTAAAGCAAGCTCAGATTCTCTGACCCTGAGTAAGTTCTCAGTAGGAAACCTCTGTGGCTCCCACATTTACTGGAATGGATACTTATTCTCGTTATGGATTTATGTTTCCAGCATGTAATGCTTCTGCCAACACTACCATTCATGGATTTACAGAATGCCTTATCTACCATCATGTTATTCCACACAGTATTACTTCTGACCAAGGAACTCATTTCACAGCCAGAGAAGTGTGACAGTGGGCCCATGGTCATGGAATCTACTTGTCTTACCTTGTTCTCCAACATACTGAAGCAACTAGCCTGATAGAAAGCATGGATCAACCTTCTGAAGACACAGTTACAGTGCCAGTTAGGTAGCAGTAGCCTGGATAGCTGGGGTAGGATTCTCCAAGAAGTTAGCAATATGCCTTGAATTGGCGTCAAATATATGGTATAGTTTTTCCCATAGCCAGGATTCATGGTCCAGGACTTAAGGGGTAGGAACGGGAATAGTTCCATTATCCTGTAGTGATCCACTAGGAAAAGTTTTGCTTCCTGTCCTGGGACCTTAATCTGGCTTAGAAGTTTTGGTTCTAGAGTGGAGAGTGCTCCTGCCAGGAGATACAACAAACATTCCACTGAACTGTAAGCTCGGACTGTCGCCTGGCCACTTTGGGCTTCTGTTCCCTTAAGCCAACAGTCTAAGAAAGGAATAACAGTGTTAGGAGGGGTGATTGATCCAGATTACCAAAGAGGAATTGGATTGCTTCTCCACAATGGAGGAAGCAAGATTATGTCTGGAGTGCAGGAGATCCTTTAGGGCATCTCTTGGTGCTACCATGTCCTGTGATTAAAGTCAACGGGAAACCACAACAACCCAATCCAGGCAGGCTGACAAAGGGCACAGACCCTTTCAGGAATGAAGAAGGTATGGGTCACTTCTCCAGGAAAAGAGCCAAAACTTGCTGAGGTGCTTGCTGAGGGTGGAGGAAATACAGAATGGGTAGTAGAGGAAGGTAGTTATACATACCAGCTAAGGCCACATGACCAGTTGCAGAAATAAGGTTTATAATTGAGTGTTTCTGTCATATTTTGTTAAGAATGTGTTTATTTAGTTATGTTTTCTTTCCTCTTATTTCTTTTTCCTATAGTGTATCTTGTAGTAGAGGATAATTATAGTCTCCTCAATTGAGATATTAGCAGTACTTAATCATATTTGACATACTACAAGAATATCCTTCAAAAAAACATTGTCACCTTTTCTAAAATATATAATGTGGGATAGTATATCATGTAATTATTACCTGGTTATTGTTTTTATTTGGAACTCAAGCATACATAATAAGGAGATGTGAGTGTGTATCAGGTTGACAAGGGGTAGGCTTGTGTTAGTTCTTGATTTTCAACTTGATTATATTTGGAATTATCCAAAAACCCAAGCAGCTAGGCACACCTGTGAGGGATTTTTTAGTTAATTGGATCATTTGAGATAGGAAGACCCATTTTAAATCCAGATCACTTGAATTTGGAAGACCCACCTTAAATCTTGGCTGCACCTTGTGGCAGCCTATACAAAAGACATGAAAAAGGCTTTGTTTTTTGCCTTCTTGTCCTCATTCTCACTGGCAAGTTCATGTCTTGCTGCTGAGGCATTCCTTCACTGGCATTAGAGTCTTCTTCAGGATTCTGATGCATGCTGAGGACCACATGAGACATTGAGCGTCATGGACTGAACAACTGCTGGACAGACAGCCACTGTTGGGCTAGCTTGGCCACAACCTGTAAGCTACTGTAGTAAATCCCCTTTATCAATTCTGTTCCTCTAGAGAACTATGACTAATAACAGTATCTTTTTTCATGGACTTTAAAAAGTGTACATCAAATTTTTTACTTTAAGTTTTTGAATAAACAATATATATGGTCCATAAATCAAAACAACATAAAAAGGTGTCCAGTATAAAGCATTAAGTGTTCCCATTGCCTCCATCCCCCTGCCTTTGTAATCACTTGTATTAGTTCCTGGTCTTTAATTCCAGAGCTTCTTTATTCTTTATGTAAAAGTACATACATGATTCCCTTCTTGAATATACTTTTATGTAGAGCTCTCAAGCTGTGGACACTCTTCTGGGCCTTGGTGGGTTGTGTTTTTTTTTTTTTTTTTTTTTTTTTAAGTGTGTGTGTGTGTGTGTGTGTGTTAACTTGGAGACAGTTCTCTTCTTCCTCCACTATGTGAACTTTTGGGACCAAGCTCAGGTTTCTAGCCTTGGTGGCAAGACGTCTTATCAGCTCCCAAATCATGCTTGTCACCATAGTATACAATAATGTTTTATGACTTGATTTTTTTATCTTGTCAAAAACCGTTCTAGATTTCTACCCTTATGAAGTCTTCAGTTTTACCTAAGAAATATACATTTAAAGTTAAATTGAAAAAAAGAAATACTCCCTTCCCTCCCTCCCTCCCTCCCTCCCTCCTTTCTGTTTTGAAATTGATGACAATTTTATTTCTTATGCATAAAAGTTGATGGAAAGCCATTACTAGCTCTATTAAAGAAAACTGAGCATTTTATTGAAAAACATATTAACTATACTTAATATACCATATTCTAAAATACAGCTTGAATACATCTAGCATGCAGTTTAATTTTAGTACAGTGGATTGAGGACCAAGTATATATATGTTTCATGTATCATGGCTGGATTATAATTTGTCACAGTCATCATTTCTTTGTTGTGCAAAACCTAATCTTGCACAGGAAGAGAAGTGAAAAGATTGGTCAGCATGACACTGTATTGCCAGTTCACATCTGCATCAATAGTATCTTTCTTACATGGATTGAATACATTTTAGCGTCATCTACAACTGTGGTCACATATCGGAAAGCAAACTTCAGCATCTGATTTATAGCTCCTGGCTCATATTCTATAATCGCCATTTCCTCCAGGAGTTGTGCATCATCTACATCTTTCGGCATGCTCTTGGGAGAAGCCATCTTGTCAGACTCTATGATAGAAAGTGATCAGGCTTTTTGAACTAAATCATCCGCATTAATTTACTTAGTTCTGTTCTTTGTTTGTTTGTGGTTTTTGTTTTTTGGGGTTTTTTTTGGTTTTTCGAGACAGGGTTTCTCTGTGTAGCTTTGCGTCTTTCCTGGAACTCACTCTGTAGACCAGGCTGGCCTTGAACTCACAGAGATCCGCCTGCCTGTGCCTCCCAAGTGCTGGGATTAAAGGTGTGCACCACCACCGCCCGGCATTAGTTCTGTTCTTGATGCAAGTTCTTTCCAGAGTGTGGGTTTTCCAACTCATCATGTACCATTGAGCAGTCTTCTCTCACATGGCTAAAGTATGTTTGTTTTCTTTGTCATATTAGTGAAAGGATAAAATGACTATTTAATAATATGGGGTGACAACCCAACACAGCTGATGAAAAGATCCAAAGCATAACTGGCTTTCTCTTAGATTTCTAACCCTATCATACCTTTTGGGGTTCCATAGATAAGACCTGCCCTTTCTATCATGTGGTGTCACCTTTGCGCACAGTCCTCAGACTTGCATGACAGGCTTGGGGTATTTCTCCCTTGAACTGAGTGTCTTGACTGGAGCAGGACTGTTTCAGAAACAATGAATTCTTCTGGTTATAAACATTATGGCAGCCTCTGCTGAGGACCCTTTGCCAGCCTTTGATTGGGTTCATCCAGTGCCTCTTGAAGACTGCTGGAGCTCCTGTTCACCTCTGGAATGGCACTCACCAACTCATGGAAAGCCCTGTGGTTCCTACTCAAGTGGCTTAGAAGAAGCCACTGAAAAAGCCCTGGATTAGTATCATTTTGGGGAAAATGGTCTCCTGTTACCCAATGAGGGCATGGAATTTCCTATTCAGCCTCTGTAGCCTCTGCATAGCTGGGAATAGAAAAAACAGGACTATTGTAGTGCATAACCTCATGCTGTTCTAATGTACTCAAAATAGGTCTTGGATGTGGATCTTTATGCTTTTGGAAATGAGTCTCTGCAGCATCTAGTGTTGATGTTGCAGGTCCTGTGATGACCCTTATATGCTCATATTTGACAGGCAACATCCGAGACAGGTTGATTAATCCTCCTGTCATAGTTCTGATATTTTGGATGAGGAGTCCCTTGGGAAGTTGGCTCTTAAGTTCAGCTAACCCAGTGGTTAACATGAAGACAATGGCTCTGCTTGCTTATATCTTACCACAAGGATTGCACCGTTGCTTTAAGTGAGTCAAGCCTGTGGGCAATTGAGGAGAGTCGTTGGTTGACCACATTAGACTGGGTGACTGAGTGTGTGCGCATAGACTGACTTGGTATCTTTAGCATGGTGATCACGGGAGACTCCTGAGGTGTGTGATTTGAAGTGCATTGTCTCCTGTTAGTCTGACTGCAGTGTTGTCTCCAAGAGTGTTGAACATGAGAACTCAAAGTTTGCCTATGAAGAGGTCCTCAGTGATGTGCGCCCACCCAGTGAAGGGGATAGAGCTGGACTAACCACTGGGAACTCCTTACATCCTTTTCCTGGAGAGTTGTTGTCCTCAGAAGAAATCCCAAGACAAGGTCCCCCAAAGGACAGTCTGGGTGTCTTGATGAGGTCCTTTTTCTCTGCCAGCTAAAGAATTAGGGTAGGACAAATCAAGTGCAGCAGATGGCAGGGGAAAGTCTCTCAACACTGCAGACATCAGCAGACAGACTCGGCAGGGAACGGTGTTTACTGGGGTGAGGAGCCCACATGCAGCAGACAAACAGAGAAAGCCTATTGCAAAGAGGCGGGGCCTTGGGAAGCTGAAAAATTCAAATTCCAAACTTCTATTGAGCAAAGGTGAGTGGACATGAAGGGAAGAAACTTTAGGAGGCTAACTATTTAAAGCAGACAGCAGTTGATTCTTCTGGATGTCACAGTCGCCCATGCAGCTGTTTCCTTTGTATTGGTAATGCCAGCAGGTAAAAAGATCTCAGTCACTTCAACAACAGAACCCTAAATGTCCATTAAATTCCATAGAGATGCCATTAGTTAAAAGGTCTATTAAATTCAATAAAGAATTAAATAGATATACCAAGATCTTTATGAAGAAAAATCTAGAATTTTGTTAAGTATAATTAAAAAAAAAAAAACTAAAAAAGCTTAGCTATCCATACCCAGCTTATGCTATGAACAGGTTTTTATTTTATTATTATAATTTGTCCAACATTAGTATTTAGGATCAACTTTTTTATTTAACATTCTTTTTTACATACAGTATATTTTGTTCATATTCCTTCTGTAACTCCTCCTCCATCCTACCCACCTACTACCTCATATTTGTGCATGTTCTGTTGTCCCCTTCCATAAAACAAAAAAAGGTCTAAATAAACAACCATCAAGGCAAAGGATAACAAAACGAAAAACACACACAAAAATATGGAATCAGTTTTGTGTTGGCCAGATGCTCGTGGGCATGGGGCCTGCCCTGGAGTGTGGTTGATATACTCAGAGATACTCCATTGGAGAATTTTGTGTCTGCTCCCCCTCTGTGCTGGGGTTTTTGTGTGGTTTGAACTCGTGCAGATCTTGTGTGCATTGCCAGTCTCTGAGTTATTATGTATGTTGTCCTGTTGTGTCTGGAAGACACTTTCCTTAGAGTTATCTACCACCTCTCGCTCTTAAAATCTTTCAGCCTCCACTTCAGTTCCTCAAGCATTGAGGGGAAGGGTTTGATGACGACAGCTCATTTAGGATGCTCATTTAGATAGCTCATTTGGGTGCTCCAGGGTCTCTCACCCTCTGCACATTGTCCAGTTGTGAGTCTCTGTTAAGTCCCACCTGCTGCAAGGGAAGCTTCTCTGATAAGGGCTGAGTGATGTACTGATCTGTGAGTATGCCATTAGTATGCCATTAGGAGTATTTTGTTACTTTGTTCTTTCAGCAGAATAATGGTACTGAGTTTTCCTCTAGAACCTATGAGCTATAGTCTCAGGTTTTTGGCCACCTTAACAATGTCAGATATGGATTCCATTTCATGGAGTGGACCTTAAATCCAATTAAAAAATGGTTAGTTACTCTCAAAACATTTGTGCCACTATTACACTAGTTATATCTTGCAAGCATGATAATGTGTTAAGCATCTTTTTATTATTATATTGGTTCCCATAGAAGTTACTTTATTTTTTCATTGTGTATATATTTTTGTCTCTGTGTGGGTTTGTGCACTTGTGTGCTGGTACTCTTGAGGTCAAAAGTGTATTGGGTCCCCTGGAGATGGAGTAATAGAAGGTTATGAGCCTTTTGACATGGGGTACTGGACCCAAACTAGGTAAAGCAAGCTGCTCTCTTAACTACTGAGCCATCTCTCCACTCCCTACTGGAACATACGAGTTTTACAAATATCGACGTTTTCATGTTTCAAAAGTCAAAAAAGAGGCTGTATACAGAAGCTTGAACAAATATGGAATAATATTTCTTGTGCAATATTATTTTAAAGTGTGCTGCATTTTCCTTACTGATTTTGTTAACAGTTCAAAGATGTGTTTGATTAAATAAAATTAACCTGTGAGCAGGAGGCTGAGTCAGCAAGTAGCTGACAGGAAGTGGTAGGGAGGAACCAGGTGTAGCAAGGGTTTTTAAGTGGGGACTGAGAGAAGGACGCTGGGTTATTTGGAAGACACCAGCAAAGGGAGAAGGTTAGCTACTTGCTATTCAGCTCTCTGAGAGAGCAGAATTCCTCTTCAGCCTTTGAATTGTGAGTTCTTTAGAGGGATAGAGATCTAGATAAAGTTTCCCTTAGTAGCGTTGAAAGAGACAGTGCCTGCGGGAACAGAATCCCCTGTGGCCCTCGCAGCCGAACTGCTGCTGGTAGCAGGACAGTTGCAGTCTCTGATTAGGACAGTTGTTGCTTAAGGGGCAGCCACAGTAAATAGTACAATCAGTTAACAACAATTTCTACTGTTAGAAGTCACAATTTAGTAAAAAACTGGATAAGGAAAGTGGCACACTAACTTTTCAGTTGAAGAAAATGTCTTTGTGACCTTTACTTGTTAGCTTTAAGAAGATGCGTAATACTAGATTCAGGTGATTGTAAAACTTTAGAGTAGTTACCTGAAAGTATTAATTCATAAAAGTAGAGGATGAGTTTATTAAAAATGGACAGCACAACCCAAAATAGTGGGTCAAGACTACATGAGAAGGTTCTAAACAGAGAACTGGCAGGAATACAGTTCAATTTCATTTAAAAAAATAGAGCAGAGCAAATCGACCTTAAGTTTATTAAAGATACTACTTTACATGACCTAGACTCTATATTTGCTCCTTATACTGTGAAAGATTTCAATTATTGAGTGTTCTCATCAAACGTTTGTATGTAGATTGGGATTCCAAAAAGAAAATTTCATTTTGATGACTTGTGATCTTCCTGGCCTGCCTCCTGAATGCTGAATTATAGACAAACACCCTACATTTGGGTTCAATTTGACTTTTTAAAGGGACATTTCAGGACAGCAATTTCAAATAATAAGTTAAATAATTCCAGGTCTTGGCACTGAGTACCTTTCAGATCCCACTTCTATCTCTACATTGTGAAGTTCAGAAAGGCAGAGCTAAGTATCCATTCTCAGTTTGCCTTGAGTAAGTGGTCTTCACAACTGAGTGAACATTTTGCTAGGCATTTGGTTTTTAACTGTGTAGATGATTATGTACTTCTGGGTTTGTCAGAAACTGAAGAATATCTCTTCAAGTTTCAGTGAGTCAAATTGATTAAAAAACTCTCAAGTAGCTATAGCTAATAAAATGTATGTTTTTCTATATGAAAAATTTCTGAATTTAAATTATTTATTGTTGATTTTAGATGCTGTCATATTATTTGTATATAGTTTTTATGGAAATGGAAGAGTATAAAAATATAAATGTGTTTTTTTTTTCTTTAAATACATAGCTCCACCAAGTATGTTAGTGAAGGATGAATATGTTCATGACTTTGAGGGGCAGCCATCCTTACCCACTGAAGGACACTCAATTCAAACCATCCAACATCCACCAAGTAATCGTGCATCAACGGAGACATACAGCGCCCCAGCTCTGTTAGCCCCATCTGAGTCAAATGCTACCAGTACCACCAACTTCCCCAACATTCCTGTGGCTTCCACAAGTGAGTTATGCAGTCCAATGTAGTCGTAAGTTTTCCTAACTATTGAATATTTATGTGTAGTCACTTGGAGAAACCTCAAATAAGTAAAAATTTAAGCTGCTGTGGTCTTTCTGGTGCTGGGTATGCTATCGGGGCCAGGTGCATACTAGGTGAACTCTCACTTCTGAGCCATACCACTCAGCCCGTAGGAAAAAAGATGTTAAATTGGTGTTTGAGTTCATTCTGGAGAAAATGGTGTTTGTAATTTCTTTAAAGTTTCTAATGTTGATAGGCAGTCAAATGTTATGACTCTGATTATAGTCTTAAATTGAAGTATGTTATTTACTATTACATGCATAAGTAAGAAGATTCCTGTATTTTTCAGATAGATTTTAAAGAAATATTTAAGTAGTTAACAAGTAATTTTTTTAATTATCATATGTGTGAGTGTGTAATTGTGTAATTGTATGTGTGCGTATATGTGTGTGTGCACATGTGGGCGTGGTATGTTTGTTGAGGTCAGAGGACAGCTTTGTGGAGTCTTTTCTCTCCTTCCATCTTTACATGGGTTCTAGGTATCAAACTCAGGTCACTTTCCCTATTGAGTAAGCCATCTCACTGGCCCAGCACACAGCCTTGAACCAAGATGTTTTTAAAAGTTTGTGCAATTGAAACCTTCCTTTTTTTTATTTTTGGTTTTTTGAGACAGGGTTTCTCTGTGTAGTTTTGGTGCCTGTCCTGGATCTCACTCTGTAGACCAGGCTGGCCTTGAACTCACAGAGATCCGCCTGGCTCTGCCTCCTGAGTGCTGGGATTAAAGCTGTGTGCCATCGCCGCCCTGTGAAACCTTTCTTTTAGTCCCATTATTTTGTCTGAGAGGGTAACTTTATAGTAGTCTTCTCAATCTCCTGTTGTGACTACTAGGAAAAAGGGCTTTTAAACAGACTTTTAATATTTATTTTAATATTTATTTATTATAAATAAATATTAATATTTATTTAAAATATTAATGACTTTAAATATTCTTGCCCCAGGTAGGCATCAAGTATTTTAACCAGTTTAACCAATATAAAGCTAACACATCTTTGAAAAGGATTCTTGTGGTAAAGACTTTTCTACCATGTCATAGGCGGTTCTCAGTCTGTGTTCTGTTCTGTTTTCTTCCTTCTTTTCCTGTCTCTGTTTCTTGATCATATCAATGGAAACTAGGATCTCTCCTGTGTCAGGTGAACCCTGGACCACTGAGCTACATCCCCAGCCCAGGCTCAGCTTTTCTGGGAGCCTAATAAAGATAGTGTGATCGGGTTTTGTTTGTATTGTGTTGTTCAAAAGTTGAACAACGTCCTGCTTTGCAAAGTAGAGTAATTTCTTTGTTTAATTAAAAAAAAAAAAAACAACAAAAAACAAAAAGGAGTGTTTGTGTGTGTGTGTGTGTGTGTGTGTGTGTGTGTGTGAGACGGGGTGTGTGCTGTGGTATAATGAAGAAGTCAGGACAGCCGCTGGTGTTGGTCCTTTCTGTCCAGCTTGTTGGTCAGTCGGATTGCTTGCAGCTGTGTATGCCGTATGCCGGGCTAGCTGGCTGGTGGGCTCGGGCTCTTGTCTACCTCCATCTCATAGGAGGAGTTACAGGGTCACACTGTTGTGTCTGTCCAGCTTTATGTGGGTTCAGGGGATAGAACTGAGCTCTGCATGTTTGCAGGGCAAGTGCATTACCCACTGAGACATCTTCCTAGCCCCTAATTATTATTATTATTTTTAAATTTAAATGTTACAGAGCATGTGAATATTGTTAATTCATTTGATTACTAAGGAGCATTGTTTTTAAACCTATATTGTCAAGAGATTGTTGACTGATATAGATTGATATTTGTTACTACCTAACAATGTAGTATCTGTTAGTATCAGTTTAAACTCAGCATTGAAATTTGGGATAAAGAGGAGATTTATGTCTGAAATTTTTTTTGCTTCCACCCCTGACCCTTCCTCTAGTGCTGGGTATCCAAGCCAGTGTGTCACCCATGACAGGCAAGCACTTTACCACTGAACTGTGTGCCTGGCCCCAGTAATTGTTTTCAGAATTTCTCAGTCCATTTTACCACTTGCAAGCGGTCTTTTTCAGTGGTCATAATCTTAGCACAGATAAATTGTGCACATTTGACAGAGATGTGTATGTATACAGCTTTTGGGGGTGGGGTTGAGACAAGATTTCACTCCATAAGCCAGGCTGGCTTTGGCCCTGATTTCCTTGTTTGAGCCTCTGAAATGCTGGGATTGCATGTGTGCAGCATGACACCCAGCTTCCATCTCTGGCTTCCCGTCTTTTTATTTGCTCCTTTGGAGTACGGTTGACAGAAATGATGGAAATGGAAAATAAAATAGATACTCCACTTAGATGTAGATTACTGCTGGGCCCAGGCACGCATTTCAGTTTTACATTCTCTGGAGAGTGAGCTTTGTTCAGTGATTTCCAAAGTGACTTCATTTTGACTTTTTCCTCCCCTCCCTGCAGGAAGAGTGTGCTTGAAGGCCAGAAAAAGATGTGAATGAAATATATCCAATTCTGTCTTAATACTTTTTAAAGTACATTTTTATAATTGAAATATAAATACTGTAGATTTTAGAACTTGTGAAATTTTTCCTTATTTCTAAAAAGATATATTGATAGAGTTAAAGGAAAGAAAACAAATTAGATTAAAATAGAGGAATGGGAAGGCTATTTTACATGAACTGGTTTTACATTGTTAACATCTCGGACACTTGAGTCTGTGGTGGTTTTAAGGAATTGTGTTATGTAGGGAGGAGAAATGTTCTTTGTTTTTGTTTTTGTTGAGACAAGAGTCTTATAGCCCAGCTGGCCTTGAGTTCCTCTTGCTTAGGCTTCCTCCTGTTCGGATTGTAGCCATACCACTGTGCCTGCAATTCCTTCTCTTGTTATTTAGATTGTGGTGACTTTTAGTTTCTTCATCTGATTGCACTCCATTTATGAGAAAAGAAAAACAGCAAATGGGATAAACATGACCTCATGCTTGCTTTAAGAAATAGCCTTTTTCCACTTACAAAATAAAACCTATAAATGGCAGATAATAAAACATAATGGGATATATATTGAGCAGGATAGGAGCCAAATGAAACCATTTTCTTGGCATATTACAGAGGGAGCAACTGAACTGATTTAATGCAAATCTGGACATACAGTGACATTCTTGACATGATTTTGATTTTTTAAAAAGGACATGAAAGGTTTCAAAACTGATAACAGTTTCTTGTTTTACCAAATGCTGGTTTGGTTGGCAGTGAAGGTGGTTCTGTTTCACATGAACTCTCTCACCCTCGCCATCCTCTTCCATTGACAACCCTTGCCTCCTGTGTTTGTTGTTGTTGTTAACCGCCATTGTCCTGCGTCACCAACACCAGTGCCCTGCTAATTAACATTCTGTTGGTCCAGAGTGGTCGGGGTGAAGTGCCTGGGGGTCAAACTGGTGCTTCTAAAGCTGTTGTGAAACCTAGACCTGTAGAGTGTTTCTTAGCATTTGAAGAGGTCTGGGAAGAAATAGGCCACTAATGTTAGGAAACTTTTTTTTATTTTATTTTATTTTATTTCATTTCATGTGCATTGGTGTTTTACCTGTATGTATGTATGTATGCCTGTGTGAGGGCATCAGATTCCCTGAAACTGGAGTATAGATGGTTGTGAGCTGCCATGTGGGTGATGGGAATCAAACCCGGGTCCTCTGGAACAGCAGCCAGTGCTCTTTAACCACTGAGCTACTCTCCAGCTCCTGGAAAACATTTCTTAAGAAAGGACATTTTGGATAATTTCCTTTATAAATGCTTTTAGCTTTTTTATTTGATAGGCAATGGGTGAGTTCCACTTTTGGCCCACCTTTATAATTGTGGATTACCAGACATAATTAGACCATCATTTTTGTATAAAAGCATAAAATTGCATCTATACATGTGCCGTGTTAATGTCTTCTTGTTTCTCTAGGTCAGCCGGCCAGTATTCTGGCAGGCAGCCATAGTGAAGGACTGTTGCAGATAGCTTCAGGGCCTCAGCCAGGACAGCAGCAGAATGGATTTACTGGTCAGCCAGCTACTTACCATCATAGTATGTACACGCTTTTTAAAATCTTAAGTAGTTGAGAAAAACCAGGCAGCCTTTATAAAAGCAAATTAATGTATATGGGCCTTAATTTTTAGACAGCACTACCACCTGGACTGGAAGTAGGACTGCACCATACACACCTAATTTGCCTCACCACCAAAACGGCCATCTTCAGCACCACCCGCCTATGCCGCCCCATCCTGGACATTACTGTAAGCTCTCGTTTTCATTGTAAGCAGGGCCTTTTTCTTTTCTAGCCAGGACTTTGATTTCTGTTTTCATAATAAATGATTTTGCATCTTTTATTCATCTTACAATTTAATTTCAGTAAATAATTAGTGCTTTTTACTTTTCAGTATTTTTTTTTTGTAAACAGTTCCTTTCAATAGTTATCATACCTTTGTTCTGCACTGATGTTCACTAAGTACATTCATTTCTCTGTTGCTGATGGTTCATCAACACCACATTGATTTCCATTCCTTTGTTTGCTTTATATGTGTTTTTAGGTTTTGTGTGTTATCCACCCACAGTCGACTGAAGCCCTTGAGTACTATGATCTCAAGGTTTCCCTCACCATAGAATCAATGCAATAGATACTATACTTAGGTGTTAAATCTATTAATACTCCATATAGGTGTGATTGGGAAGGGTACCCTACAGACAGTCCAGTTTCAGATAGAATAGGAACATTGTTCATTTGATTTTAAAATCATGAGTATAGGGATGAAGAAAAAAATCAGAAATACATATTTTCCATAAATACAAAATCCCTTTTCCTTTCATTTTAAGATTAATAGTACCAAAGATACTGGAAAAATACAAAAGACATAAATAATAAAACTACTTAAAATCTTTAGTAACCCAGACATACTCACTCCTAGTAGTATTTCCTTCCAGTCATTTAATGGGTGTGTGTGTGTTTGTGTGTGTGATAGGTATATATGGGGGAGGGCCTTGCTATATGCATATTGTTATGCATCAGTTACCTTACTATCTTTCCAGGTGTTCAGAGAATGTGATTTCTAATAGCTACCTGGACCAGTGTGTAGGGTATTGGGTTTGCTCTATGATCACTGGTCACTTATTTAAACTTACTAAGCCTCAAGGGTTGTAATTTTATCTGCCTGTAACAACATTGTAAAAAGTGAATGTGGTAATTCTGTGAGGGTTTTAGCACAATGTGTTAACAAATAAGCTTTCAATTATGAGTTATTGGTCCATTATATAAATGTCCCTAATTTAATAAATATAAGCACTTATTTTTAGAAAAGATTGGCAATTTAAGTCATTATACATTGCATTATAAATTATACTAATATGTTACATGAATAATTAATTTATAATTTGCATTAAGTATTGCATGTATAACTTTATAAACTGAAATAGCATTTGTCAGATAACACTTAAAAGTTAGCTATTCGTATCACAAAAAATTCAGGAAATAAGCTTTTAAATTCTTGGACATGGCATAAACTTGATCTAAACAAGTCTTAAGGCTTATGATATTTATATTTTAAGTTTATTAAAAGTTTTGGTGCTGGAAAACTTTTAATAAGTAAAATGGGATTTTTATTATATTTTCTTTAGGGCCAGTTCACAATGAGCTTGCATTCCAGCCTCCTATTTCCAATCATCCTGGTAAGTATATTCCAATATTGATTCCCTGTGTATAGAGTTTTATTAAGATAAATGATACATGTATGCCCGTGGATTATATTACAGGCTAACTAACGTAGACAATGCAGTATTCATTATGACAGTTTCAGGGTAGCTGATAGTCACACATAGACTATATTTAATTCATTTTTAACTGGAAGAAAAGTAAAAACTGTTTTAAAATCAGCATCTAAGTACAGAATTGCCGGTTTTTAGCATTGAACACATAAATATGCAGCAGAATGAAGCTAAGCTTAGGTAGAACAGCTTCAAACCTGTCGCTAAAAAAGCCAAAGACTTCTTCTATGTCCACCGTTTGTGGACATAGGACAACTCTGTTTTTCAATAGAGAGTTAAAAAATATAGCTATAGTCACCCTTAACTATAAGTGGAAGGATAACTTAGAGTTCTAGAGAGTTGTGTAAGTGGGGTTTTGTTATGTACGCTGATTTCAAGTTTTTTTCTACCTGCTTAAAAGTAATTGAATAGACAATCTTTGTGCTTACAGCTCTTCTCATATTTTAGTTTAGAGAGTAACATAATTCCTAGATCAAGAGACAAAAAGACTTTATTGACACCAGAGTGAAGCACCAGTCTTAAGATGCTCATTAGTGTAGATGTAATTCTTAATGAATGTCTTGCTGCAATACATTTCATATTTGGAAACATTGTACCAAGATCTTAATTTATGTTTGGATAAATATATTGTAAGGGGGAAATGAAGAGTTGCAAGAATAAGAACTTTTGCTGACTGAGTCAGCATTCTTGAGAGTCAGTGCTGATTTAAATTCCTTTAGTGTTTTGTGTAGCTTAGTAGAGATGGTCTGCAGGAATAAGGATGGCCTTGTTCTAAAGAAAGGCTTAGCTGGGTGTTGGTGGCACACACCTTTAATCCCAGCACTTAGGAGGCAGAGGCAGGCAGAGTTCGAGGCCGGCTTGGTCTACTGAGTGAGCTCCAGGACTACACAGAGAAATCCTGTCTTGAGGAAAAAAAAGAAGGAAGGAAGGATGGATGTTATACTGAACAGAATGTACAGTGGGAATAGATATGGTGGTTAACTATTATCTGGACTTGATTTAGGTTCAGCGATTGCCTTTCGCCTCTTGATAAATTTGCTTCATACTTCTCACAATAGAATTGATGATGAGGCTGAGTTGCCCCTGGTGTTTAGAGAATAGTATTGATTACATGAACATGTATCTGTAGCAGCCTGTATTGATATTGATACCTGTCTTTCAATAGAATACAGAAGTGGCTTAATAATGATCAATGCATCCTAAAAGAGTTTTTGGTCCAGCTGGTTGCAGGAAAGGATTAGTTCTGCAATTTTACTACTATTGACATCAGTAGGTTAGAACTCAGGTCTTGCTTGATGATTGATATGGAAGGGCCCAGCTCACTGTGGACAGTGCCACCCTTGGTTTGGTGGTCCTGGGTGCTATAAGAGGAGCAAGCCAGTTAGCAGTGTTCCTCTATGGGCTCTGCTTCAGTTCCTGACTTAAGTTTCGCCTTGACTTCCCTCAGTGATGGATTGTGACTTGACACTTATAGCATGAAATAAACCCTTTTCTCCCCAGGTTGTTTCTAGTTGTGTGTAGCACAATAGAAACCCCAAGACAAAGAAATAAAGGTGTTAGTTATCAGGAGACAAGAAACATTTGAATTCTAGAATCGTACACCTTACTCTCCCCTCCTAAATGCTGTTTAAGTATACCAATGGCTGTGCCCTTGATACCTAATGCTAGCCATGCTCAAATCCAGTAACCAGCTTACACATCTGCTTTCTTTATTGAGCAAATAGAAAAGACATCAGTTAAATATTATTTTCCCCTCTAGCTCTGGCTGTCTAGGAACTTACTATTTAGATCAGGCTGGCCTCAAACTCACAGAGATCCACCTGCCTCTGACTGTGGAGTGCTAGGATCAAAGGTATGTGCCATCACTGCCCAACCTAAATATTAAAAAGGTCAGTTGCTCTATTTCTTCTTCACAGAGTTACACCTTTTTTTTTTCTTCTTGAAGCCGATATTCTTCTGTCATACTATTGTTTTCTTCAATGTCTTTAGGTTGTGTTCAAACACAAATGGATTTGAACTTCACCAACTTCAGGTGTTTCAGGAGTACTTTCATATGCTCATAACAGACTTATAGGGCATTACATTCAGATCTGAGTAAGAAAGGAATAATTCAGTGGATACGGGTATCCATCCAGATTTGTATTACTTTATTTTTATTTCAGAAATTAAAGACAGTACTTTGGAGAGACACATTTTCCATTACAACTGAACAATATTTCTAAAACCTGTGCTTTACAATCCATTCCCCCTTTGCAATCTAAGCTCTTACATTGTAAAATAAAATCAAACCTCCAAATCAGGTAATATATTTTTTTTTTTTTTTTTTTTGGCTAATGTGATAAGTAGCCCCTGGACTTCATGGGGTTGGCTTCACTAACTTAGGAGCAGAAACCCTTTAGATACCAGGTCTGTGCCCAGCCTTGGTGCCTTTCAACTGGGCTGGCATTACAGAAGTGCTCTCCCAGCTTTTTGTTGTGCTGGCCCCAAGAAGCTGCAGAGTTGTCGTTTATGTGTTACTTGGTCCTTGAGGTAAAATAGCAAAGACATGCAGAAAGGCTTAAGGGATATTTTCTATTAGCTTTCTATATTTTTAAAATAAAGCCTTTCCTCTGACTATTGAGACTGAAAAAGCTTTCGTGCAGTAGATTGTAGCCCAACACTGTCAGATTCTCTCTCACGTCAATTACCTTTTGGCCTGTGTCTTCACAAATAAAGACTCCCTTCTTGCACCTTCTTAGGTCTTGATTTTCTATCGCTGGTCTATGATGTAACCCAGTACAACTTCCTCTTCATTCTTAGCCATTTAGAACTCTTGCGACTATCAGCAGGCCAGTGAGTGTCACCTGCGTAAGAGCTGCAGCTTCCACAAGCATCGCTGCCCTGTGGAGTCTAGATTATTAGGCAAACGGGGAATTGTGACGGGGCAGTAATGAAAGGTTTAGTGCATTGGCATCTGGCAAGGTCGGCAGACATTTCATTTGATAATGATAAAAGTATATTTTTCTTAAACATGAAGGCTACAAAACTGTTTTTCTTCTTTGAGTTGACTTGCTTATAATGAAGATTTAGTCTTCGGTAGAAACTGGGAAATACATTGTACTTGGAAACACCACCCCCAGCATTATATTCACTTTGTAACCGAGTTTTCATGTTTATACTATCTACTCAAAGATCTTGTAAGTGGTACTAGTTTTGATTACTGTCAGAAAATTAGATAAGTTTTAAATTGTTTCAATTTTAGTTTTAGTCACTATACCTACTGCTTATTTGCTGGTTATTATTGTTCATAACATGATGTGATATCTTCATTAAAGATTTTTATTTATGGCGGCTGGAGAGATGGTCCAGTACTTGAGAGCAGTGGCTGCTCTTCCAGACAGTCTGGTTTGACTCCCAGGACCCATGTAGCAGCGCTTAAGCATCTATAACTACAATGCCAGGGAGTCTGGCACTCTGTTTTGGCCTCTTTGGGCTCTGCACACGTGATAAACATATGTACGTGCAGACAGACATACATGCATGCAGACATACTCACGAAATGCAAATAAATCTAAAAAAAAAGATTTTTACTATAGAAAATAACTTCACAGCTGGATGGCGGTGGCACATGCCTTTAATTCCAGCGTAAAGAGGCAGAGGCAGCAGATCTCTGAGAAACTGTCTCGAAAAACCAAAAGAAAATTCACAAATATTTCAAAACTGGCGGTTAAGCAATCACTTAGGTGTATTTTTGTTGTTGTTGTTTCAGTAGCGCCTGCACTACCACCACCCATTCACCATGTCCGAGCGAGCGAGGGGCAGTGGATTAAAAAATAGAGACAAGAGACAGCAGGTCATTCGCCCCAGCAGAATGCCGAATGCAGTTTATTGAAGGAGGGAGGAAACCTTAAATACAGGCTTACAGCACAATGGGAGAACCCCAGAGGGCAGAAGTTCGCTATCGATGTTTTATAATCTTGTATCTAAGCTGTTAACGCCCAATATGCAGGATACACAAACAAAGAACCTCCGTGAGCCTTCAGGAAGGAGGAAACCATCAGGGAATCAGCATAGGGAGGACATCTGGTCAAGGTCGGCAAGCAAGGCAACAGCTACCCAAAATGGGGGGCTTTCATTCAGGTCTTGAGTTTTCAGACAGAATGTCCCTCAGCTTTCTGGGCTGCAGCAGTCTTCCAGTCGCCTTCTGTTCCATAATGTTCTCCTCCACCCCACCCCCCACTCCCTCTCCCCCTCCTCCTCCTCCTCCTCCTCCTCCTCCTCCTCCTCCTCCTCCTCCTCCTCCTCCTCCTACTCTAAGTGTCTTGGCAGTGTTGCTCATGACCTGTGTTCCATGGTCGTTTGCTCATTTGCCCGCCCCGTACCTGCCCGAGGTTACCTCTGCGAGGGACTGTCAGTGGTTTTGTTTGCCGCATGTTCTGTGTATATCTGTTCAATGAGTTACGAAGGGAAAACCAAGCAAATTACACATATGCGAACCTTAATAATGCAAACAAAATCAAATAATTTACTGTCTTTGCAATCCACACCAAGTATTCTCTCCTCCCCACCCCACCCCCTACTAGTCATTTCAAATAATTGTTATTCAAATGAATACGTTGTACTATGTACTAGTTCTCTAAAATGACTTCTAAAAATATGCCTTACTGTATATGGGATATATGTACATTGGGCAAATGACCTTTGATTTTTGAGAGACAATTAAACAACTGCATAAACAACTGTGTAAAACAACTGCATAATTAATTGTTAAGTATAAGCAGGAATGTGTTGGCTGATTTAGGTACTTTTTCCTAATTAGGGGTCTGTAAAAACATATCATAGACTATGTCTTGGTGTAAGTGTACTTTTAAAAACGGAAATTCAGAAAACAGAACAGATGTTCAATCAAATGAACTATCATGATAGAACAGTTTAGAGTGATTTCTTTATTTCTTTTCTTTCTTTCTCTCTCTCTCTCTCTCTCTGTCTGTGTCTCTCTCTCTCTCTCTGTCTGTGTCTCTCTCTCTCTCTCTCTCTCTCTCTCTCTTTCTTTCTTTTTTTCTGAGACAGGGTTTCACTATATAGTCCTGGCTGTCCTGAAACTCACTCAGTAGACAGGCTGTCCTCAGACTTACAGAGAGATCCACCTGCCTCTGCCTCCCAAGTGCTGGGATTAAAAGCCATCACCTCTGCCCGGCTAGAGTCTGATTTCTTGTGTTCTTTAATTTCTCGGTTGCTTTGGTCCTTGGAGTGTCAAGGTGGAAGTACTGGCTGCAAATAGATACGAAATCACTATTTTCAAGTGTATTACATTATTTTAATCCAGTTCTTTTAATGTGTTTCACTAACTCATCATTTCTTCATCTTTGTCTAGGTTTGTTTCATGGGTGAAATTACCTCCCTGCCTCCCTCCCTGATACCTTTGCTACATGGATAAGTGTTCTTTTCATTTATTTTCTGTAGCTCCTGAGTATTGGTGTTCCATTGCTTACTTTGAAATGGATGTTCAGGTAGGAGAGACATTTAAGGTTCCTTCAAGCTGCCCTATTGTAACTGTGGATGGATACGTGGATCCTTCTGGAGGGGATCGCTTTTGCTTGGGTCAACTCTCCAATGTCCACAGGACAGAAGCTATTGAGAGAGCAAGGTATGTTTGAATAGTCCATTATCTTTTCTTCAAGATTATTATTTTTCTATGTTATGAGTCTTAAATATAAAGCAGCAAAGGTCATCTTAAATATTCTGAGCCTTTAAGCATCCCATTTTAATTGTAGGTATTTACTAAATATAAAATTGTAAAAAAACAGCAAGTTTGCTGTATTTTTATGATTTCTGTGTGTGCTAGCCCATTCAGTAACTATTAGCCACATGTGGCTTTTGGACATTTAAAATATTGTTCATGTGATTGAATAGCTGAATTTAAAGTGCATTTTAAATAGCTGTGTGTTGTTAGTGGCTCTTGATTTGGGCAGTGTAGCTTATAAGCCTTGGTTTCCTTATACAAAAGAGAAATTATATGAGGCTGGAGAGATGGCTCAGTTAAAAGCATTTATTATTCTTCCAGAGGACTGGAGTTCAGTTCCCAGCACCCACAACTGCCTGTAACTAGCTCAGAGGGATCTGACGCTGACTTCTGAGCTTCATGGATACCTCTCCCTAACACACATACGCGCACACACACACACAAATAAAGATAAAATCTTTTTTAAAGCATTTACCTCATTGAGTTATGACCATTAAATGAAATTTATGTTAAGTGCTTCTAATATAGTAAGTACTGTATCTGTTTTTATATGTATGTATATATATATATATACACATACATACACACACACACAGAGAGAGAGAGAGAGAGAGAGAGAGACGAGAGAGAGAGAGAGAGAGAGAGAGATTTGTTATATAGAAAAAGGAAATATAAAAGATGCCAACAATGGCTATCTTGCAGATACTGTATTAGATTTTTTATTCTTGCCGTGTACCTGAACTAAAACTTAGTATAACTTAGATGAAATGTAATTCTGTCTTTTCTTCCTAAGGTTGCACATAGGCAAAGGTGTGCAGTTGGAATGTAAAGGTGAAGGTGATGTTTGGGTCAGGTGCCTTAGTGACCATGCAGTCTTTGTGCAGAGTTACTACCTAGACCGAGAAGCTGGACGAGCACCTGGCGACGCTGTTCATAAGATCTACCCAAGTGCATATATAAAGGTCAGTTGTACATATAGTTGAGTATTTTAGACTTAAAACCCTCTTTGTTGCTTGAAGCCTGGAAATGGAGGTGAGAGGAGTGGAAACCTGTCTTATGTTGGTATGT
This sequence comes from Peromyscus eremicus, assembly GCF_949786415.1. Classification (NCBI taxonomy): domain Eukaryota; kingdom Metazoa; phylum Chordata; class Mammalia; order Rodentia; family Cricetidae; genus Peromyscus; species Peromyscus eremicus. The sequence goes on along the minus strand of NC_081435.1, from coordinate 61,136,546 downwards.
TTGGTCAGAGGTGGTGAGACAGTCTTGCAATGGGAGCATTCAGCAGCAGGAGGCAGGAGGATTGTGAGTTCAAAGCCATTCTGGGCTGTATACATGGTGAGTTTTAGATCAGCCTTGGCTGCATAATGATACCGTCTCAACAAACAAAAGCACCACTACAGCAAAATATGCATATGTTTGAGTATAAAACACATTCTGGAGAGTCGTTTATTATTGTAAGCAGCTGTCTAGCTTTGTGGTTGCTTTTATGTCCTAATGTTTTCAGATCTGTGACGCTGATTAGAATGATACGTAGATTCCTAAAAACATTGAATGAAACCTCCAAACTTGGATTCTTCAACACGAAATTGATAAAAATCAAGCTCTAGAACTTTATTTTAGCAGATGTTTAGAGTTTTATGGAAGACAGTTCTAAAGTTAATAGTTTTTCAAGGGATGGAATCTTTTCTCTCAGTGCCTAGCACTAAGCTGTCCTCAACCCTTCATAAAATCGCAAATTAAGATGTCAAGAAGCCAGAGATAACTTTTACTGATTATTACATATTCAACACATTTCAATTTTATTTTTATATATACTCTTTTGGGAAGACAAAAATAGGAGCAATGAGCTTAAGTATATTTTCAATTTTAGATTTTCCAGTCCCCTGAGCACCTTCCTATCAGCTGTCATACACGGTAGAACTGAGTGAATCTCACCGCTTCCTTCTGAAGTGCTTCGTAGTGGCAAACCCACGATATCATTTCACTTATAGATCAAAGAATGCCCAGTGTGGGGGTGGTTTGGAGACAGTGTTTCACTGTGTAGCCCTGACTGGCCTTGACACGTGGGAACCACCACCTGGCTCTCTTTGTGAAGCTTAGAAACATACCACGTACAGAGAAAATGATGATTCCTGTGTACTTGCAGACCTTGACAGCTGTGATGTTTTACCAGTCTTTGGCATGGGATAATTTCACAACAGTTGCATCATTGTGTAGTTTGCTCATAGACTACTCCGTTAGAAATTTATTTGTATTTTGTAACTTTTCTACAAGGAATTTTCATATTTTGTCATTTGTATTACTGTTTGTTTTGAGGCAGTGTCTCATGTAGCCCAGGCTGGCTTTATACTTGTTAAGTAGCCAAGGTTTGTTTTGAACTGTTTTTTTCTACCCTCTGCTCTGCCCTGGCCTGAGTCCTGGGATTACAAGCATAAGTCACTACATCTAGTTTAATGGGATGCTCGAATCACACCAGGGTTTTGTCTGATCTGTTAGTGGCATTGGATTTTTATGATTTTGTGCTTCATTGTTTGGTTGGCAAATTTGTTTTGAAAGAATCACTGTTGCTTTTAGTTTAGTTTTTTTTTTTTGGTCTTGGTTTGGGTTTCTATTGCTGTGACAATGACCATGGCAACACTTACAAAGGAAAACATTTAATTGGGCTGGCTTACGGTTCAGAGGTTCAGTCCAGTGTCATCATGGTGGGGGGCATGCAGGCAGACATGATGCTGGAGAAGGAGCTGAGAGTTCTGTATCTTGATCCTCAGGCAGCAGGAAGGAGTCTCTGTTGATATGAAGTATCTTTGATCATAGGAGACCTTAAAGCCCACCCCCACAGTGACACACTTCCTCTAACAAAGCCACACCTCCTAATAGTGCCACTCCCTATGAGCTTATAGGGGCCAGTTACATTCAAACCACTATATTTCCTGTCATTACTTTTCCCTATAGGGCAATTTTGCCTGCTACTGGAATCCACATTTTAGAACCAAATTTTATAATTAGGAGGTAGGGAGACTTTGTCTTTTGGGATAATTGGGTTCCTATCTCCAGGTATGCATAGGATTAAGTTCCTTTGACTTCATTTCTTTGATACTTCTGCTGTGGGCAATATTTGCCTCCTGGGGGCACATCTGAACTGACTTTTGTTAGTACTTGATTCGTTGGTAGATGCCTGGTTATAGCCCCGAGAGTTTGACTCTTGTCTGTAGCTAGAGTTTTCCTGCCTGGCCCAAAGTCAGGACAAATCTCTCTCATCCGCCAATCCCACAGCTGCTCAGACCCACCCAAGTAAACACACAGAGACTTATATTGCTTACAAATTGTATGGCCGTGGCAGGCTTCTTGCTAACTGTTCTTCTATCTTAAATTAACCCATTTCTACTAATCTATAAGTTGCCACATGGCTTGTGGCTTACCGGTATCTTTACATGTTACTTGTCATGGCGGCGGCTGGCAGTGTCTCTCTGCCTCAGTCTCTCACTTTCCAGAATTCTCTTCTCTCTTTGTCCCGCCTATACTTCCTGCCTGGCTATTGGCCAATCAGTGTTTTATTTATCAACCAATCAGAGCAACACATTTGACATACAGACCATCCCACAGCACCTGTCCTTTTCAGATGCAGACAGTTGGATCCTATCTCTTACCCTCTTTCCGTCTTGGCAGTTGTGATTTTGTCTTCAGTCTCAGCTGTCTGCTGTGAGGTTTGTCTGTCCGTCTGCCTGCCTGCCTGCCTGCTTGCCTGCCTTACTGTATTACTGGTTGATAGTTTTGTTCTTTTGGCTAGTCTGAATCACTCATTGAACAGTTGTGTTTACATTTTGGTAAGTCATTTTAATACTTCACTGTAGTGAAGAGATTTTTATGGCATATTTTTGCAATGAACTATAGATAATACTTGTGGGATAGAATATTTGACATTACAACAATGTCCTACTTTTTCCTATTAGCTGTCTAAGATTTAAAGTCATTTACTTATTATTATTATTATTATTATATTTTGAAACAATGTTTCACCTGCATTGTTCCCTGAACACTGGAGAAGGTCGTACAGATTTCCTACTTATGAGTAGCGTCCAGTAGTCACTTAGTTCTTAGCACTTTGGTCAGTTTTGTGTCTCTGTGGTTACCACTGATTACTGCAAAAAGTTTTTCTGAATGAAGTTGATGGCAACACTAATGGGTGGGCACAAATGTAGGTATTTAGAAGGTAATTTGATGAGCATGTTATGTCCACTTAGCAAAACAGCAGTAATTTCCGTACTAGGGCCTCTGACCAAGCTTCTGGATTTGGGTCAGGTTTATAGTATGCAACATGAGTTTCCCCTGTGGAGCTTGTCTCAAACATAACGAGAAAGTGGTTGGTTACTTCCAAACAGACTTGCTACTGTTGCTCCAGTAGGCACATCTTGCCTGTCTGGTCAGTCGGTTGTATTGTGCTCAGAGTAACAGTGTTGAGGACAGTTCTGGAGTTGCCTGCCAGGCATCTCTAACACTGTGAGAGCTTCTAGCCCAGTTTCCGCTTTGTTTATGTGTTCTTTGACCAAGGCATGTGTTGTCTCTAGGATAGGTCTTACTATCTAAAGACTGCCAAATTTTAAAGTAACTTTTACTTTTGGAAGATTTGTGTGCTGGCTAGTTTTATGTCAACATGATACAAGCTAAAGTCAGCTTTTCAGTTGAGGGAGCCTCCGTTGAGAAAATGTCTCCATAACATCTAGTTTCAGGCAAGCCTATAGGGCATTTTCTTAATTAGTGATTGATGGGGGGTGGGGGGCATTATTGGGTGGTACCATCTCTGGGCTGGTAGTCCTGGGTTCTCTAAGAAAGCAGGCTAAGCAAGCCATGAGGAGCAAGCTGATAAGCTGCATTTCTCCATGGCCTCTGCATCAGCTCCTGTCTCCAGGTTCCTGCACTGCTTGAGTTCCTGCTCCCATTGTTTTTGATAATGAACTGTGATATGGAACTGTGAGTGAAATAAACCCTTGTCTCCCAAGTTGCTTTGGTCATGGTCTTTCATCACAGTAACAGTAACCCTAACTAGGACAGTCTGCTGGACCATTCCACAAAAAGCCATTTTACAAAAATAGATTCCCACTAGCATGTGTGAAGGTTCCAATTTATCTGTTTTTCATCAGCACTAGTGGGTATGAAGTGGAATCCCCTTGACAGTTTCAGTAGCATTTCTGATACGGAATCAGGTTTGTTTTTGAACATATACATATTGGGGCAAAGAAGCAGGAGATGCTTTTACAACTAAAAGCTGTTTATGTGTAACTAGGTTGAAAAGTGTTATGAACCGATTAAGTTTAATTTACTCCCAACATCTGCATATTGTTTTTTATTATTTTTTCTTTATTTTTATATGTATCAGTGTTTTGCCAGCATATGTATGTGTGATGCATGTATGCCTAGTACTTGCAGAGGTCAGAAGAGGGTGTCGAGTCTCCTGGAAATGGGATTACAGATGGTTGTAAGCTACCATGTGGGTACTGGGAATCACACCTTGGTCCTCTGCAAGAATAACAAGTGTTCGTAAGCACTGCATCACTTTCTAGCTCCATGTTATGATCTCTGTCTTTAGGTTAGGTAACTTAGTAAATCCTTTTTGCAGTCTTAATACTCAGGTGTTGTACATACTACACCACTGTGTGTTTCTCCTTTCAGGCTGATGTTAACTCAAGCTGATGCAGAATTATAATTGAGCCTTAGGAAAAAATTCAAATTTTGGCTTTTGTTTGAAAGATAATATACTGAAGATGTTGTACTCACATATATTATGTAATGAGTTTGTAATAAACTCGCATGAGAGTAACTGCAGGAAACATGATCATAAATAAATGAAAGCATAATTAAGTTGTTCATTAGTGTAGGAGTGATTGGTCCGAAATATGTTTTTGAATCTATGCTAAAAAGAGTATTTACAACCTTTGGTTCCTTTGAATTGCTTCTATCAACAACTTAGATGATTCGTTATAGAAGTTGGTACCATTTCCGTGGTTGCACTTATTTTACCATTCACTAAGAAAGATCTGTGTGCATAGACAACCGCTTCCTATGATAAGCCAGTAAGCAACACAGGTCTTAATGTTATATAGCTTGACTGAAGGTTTTGTTTTCCAGTTTTAGTATTGTATGATCTATAGGAAAAGGTTTGCTGAGGTATCTGGTGCATCGTACTTATTTATCTTCAGATTCAAGTCATCAGTTTTAGTTTTGTGGTTTCTCGACATATGCATTCAGTTGTGTACGTGATATTTTACAACATAATTCTACTGTCCCCATATGTGAAGATTATTTGGTTGATTTTAATGATTCATGGTGGGCAGGGAGGAGTGTTAAGCATTTTTAAAAGCCTATGTTTAGATAATAAGATTACATATGGGCTAGGCATGGTGGTATCCATGCACCTTTAGTCCAGCACTTGGGAGGCGGAGGCTGGAAGATCTCTGAATTCCTGGCCAGTCTGATCTACATAGTGAGTTCCAGGCTAGCCAGGACTACATAGTGAGACCTCCCCTCAAGCACCCTCCCCCAAAAGAATTGTGTATTTTATACTTGATTAGTGATGGGTTTAAAAAAGTAATTGTATATAGGTAATGTAAAACACACAAAACTATGAAATTCATATAAGGTATAAGGATTAGACCTAGATAACTTTAGATAAACATCAAAGGCTTGATTTGTAAAACCAGTTGGTAATATGGATTTCATTAAAACTAGTTTGTAGGGTAAGGGTTAGAGAAGTGGCTCAGTTGGCAGAGTACTTTCTCCACAGGCCTTAGGATCCCAGTTCAGATCCAGCACCCAAATAAAAGCCAGGTGGCAGTGTGGCTCTGTAACCCTAACACTGTTAGAGTTACAGAAATAGGTGGTTCTCTAGAATCCAGTCAGTCTGACTGAATTAGTGAACTCCAGGCTCACTGAGAGACACTGTTTCAAAATACAAGGTAGAGAGCTTGGTGTGGTGGCACATGCCTTTAATCCCAGCATTCAGGAGGCGGGGGCAGGCAGATCTCCATGAGTTGGAGGCCAGGCTGCCCGGTCTACAAAGTGAGTTCCAGGACAGCCAAGGCTGTTACACCAGAGAAACCCTGTCTCAAAAAACAAACAAAAAAACAAAAAAGAGAACACTTGAGGAAGACATCCAATGTTGAGCTTTCCACATGTTACACACTCACCTACTACACACATACGTGCATACACACAAACATAATAACGAACATGTACACATGCAACACACACAAACACAAACTAGCCTCTGTTCTGTGAAAAGCAGTGTGAAGGAAGTAGGAAGACAAACCACAGATGGGGAAAGAGACTTCACTGATATCACTGATAGGACTTTTAACAAAATAGAGACTTGAGTCCAACAGCTAGAGAACAAATGATGCTGCAGGGAAGGTGTTTCCATGGCAGCCTGAGTGCAGTTCCCAGACCTTTACACTCACACATTACACACATACACAAATAATAATTCTTTAAAAGATGCACATTGTAATTGGGCATCACAAACATGTCATTGCTGCCACAAAATTGTTAGTATAGTTTAATGTGATACATCCATGGGGAGTCTGCTAAGGAGTACTAGGGAAATTTGTTAGGTTAAATTGAGGAAATACACTCACAAATACAGAGTGGAGTAGACAGTTGAAGTCGTCCTCTGATCTGATGGGGAGCAAATCCACCTGGCAGTTTTATTGCACCAGGAAGCAGGCAGTAGGGAGAAGGGGCTCATGACCCTTCTCCCTCTCCTTTTAGAGGTCACATACAACAACGAATGGCAAGAAGCACCATAGCCCAAGGTCATGCATGGGTGGAGCAAATACTAGTACATTTCCCCTTTTTGTCTAAATAAGAAGGTTCTAAACTTAATGTAAACTATATACAATAAGAATGATTATCAAGTATTGTCCAGGAAAAACAAAGGGTAATAACATAAATAAAAATGGAACTACAACAACATCAAACAAGAAGGACATGCTAAATGTCCAGATCATAGGTAAGTGGCCAATTACTGAGATTACTCCAATAGCTGTCCTATCTTGAAGATTCTAACTCCAGTACTTAATATGTTCTAGCTAAGATACGAGAAGATTGTAACTGTAACTATCTAGTCTTCAACACCATCAAAGACCTGAGAAGGAACACAATAATACCTGAGAAAAAAGAAAATGCAAAAGCAGTATCTGAAATTCTTGTAAGACTAGACAGAGACAGCTGGCAGCCTGGACAGTCACCTAAAGTTTCTCAGCATCGTTGGAGCATCCATTTTGGCTACAGGCCTAGAATATCTGACATATCATTTTCAGAAGGAATTTTGAAAGACCATCTTACCCTGTCTTGGCAAGGTTCAGTAGTCGCTTTTCCTTGTGTCCTGCTCATCTGGAAAGGACGGCATTCATGCTGTCAGCAATCAAGGCAAGGGCAGTTCTTTGCCCAGCAGGCCATTTTGTGCCAAGAAGACAAACTTCCAAACAGAAACGTCTTAGAAGCCCAACGTTCTCTCGGGATCAGATAGGTGCTGCCAGGAGCAGTCATGTCTCAGGTCAACAGAATTCTAAGTTATCACAACATTTCAATGCCACATTCTCTAGGTCTATCAAGTGTTTGAAGATTGCCTATCCATCTGACATATGTTTCTGTAAATCTGGAGAACCTAACTAACATAACTATAGAAATGACAAGCATGGGTGATTATTAATCTGTAAGTCTTATCAACCTAAATAACCTAAGGACTAAGGCTACAGATTAACAAGGTAACTGTCTATAAGCAGATGTATCATATAAGGACAATGATCTCAAAATTGTGACATATACAAAGTATCTTAAACAGAGGTGGAAACATGTAGTGCAGTATGATAACAATATCCTTAATATGTATCAGTATACAAAATATCCTAAACAGAGGTAGAACATATATATAGTATGACAAATATAATTTTACATTTGTATCAATATACAAAATATTTCAAATAGGAGTAGAAATATATGTACAATACAACAAATATAGTTTTGTATTTGTATCAATATACAAATTATCTTAAATAGGAATATAAAAATAGTTTACATTTGTATCAAATATATAAGAATCCATATCAGTGCAATTATCCAAGGCTGATAGTTTGCTAAATTAGTTTACTGGTAGATACAGTAATCTACCTTAATATACTATACATATCCATTCCCCTTTTTCTTTTCTAAATTTTATTGTGCCACCCCAACCCTATAACCATCCATCCATAACTCTGAGAAAAATGAAACCTGTGGGAGAGGAGTGTTGTTTTATTAATTTGTTTTTATTAATCAGTTTAAGGTGTAAAATTATTGAGTAATTTTACCTCAGATAATCCTTGAGAGCTGGTCCTAACAGTCCTAGGTGTTCCAGATGTTCCAGTTCTCGGGATGGTTTTTGGGTGTAGTAGCGATGTTTGGCCAGCAGGTGTCTCAGGTATAGCGTACAAGGCAGGTCTGGTGGGACTCAAACACCAACCCAGGCAACCCCTACCCGTGACTACTGGGCAGAGCTGCAGGGATCACAACAAATGAAGCGATCCACTGAACAATGGCGGCGGTGGTGGCGGCAAGGGAGAAGGGCTGCTGAGCGGGGGCGCTCTTGAGGGCGACACTGCAGGATGTCCCAGAATTGGCAGCCGCCGCACTGAACCGATTTAAAAGAGAAGGGACAGTCTGCTGGTTGTCTCTCACCAGGTGAGGGGCTGTGACCCGATCAGGTTGCTACAAGCACAGAACTGGAAAGGCGCCTAGCATAGGCACCTTCCTCTGACGCGGTGCTCTGTCCACTGCAGAACGCAGCAGTGGTTGCAGGAACTGCTGCTGCGTGAGCTGCCAGGCCTACAGGCTCCTTGCACAGCGGCTGTATGCAAGCGGTCACCTGAGCAGTTCCTGAGGGGTTTGGGCTATGCGTGGGCTCTGCAGGATGAAGAAACTCACCAGCAATCTCCCGAGGGAATTAGGGTTTGGTCATGAGAGTAGCCCCTGTAAGGGCGAGTGGGGCTCAGATCCACATGGTTGGGTGCCAGAAAACGCGATATATCCGTGAGAGTCTGCTTAAGGAGTATTAGGGAAATTTATTAGGGTAAGTTGAGGAAATACACTCATGAATACAGAACAGAATAGACAGCTGACGTCGTCTTCTAATCTGACTGGGAGGGAATCTGCCTGGCAGTTGATCACACCAGGAAGCAGGGAAAAGGAGCTCCTGATCTTTCTCCCATTCCTTTTAAGAGGTCACGTAACAAGGGCAGGAAGCACTGTGCCCTTTGAACCCAAGGTCATGGGCGGAGCAAACACCACTACAGTAGTCAGAATTCTAAATATTGATAGTATCAAATCTGGGGAGATAAGAAACTCATTCATTGCTGGTGACAATAGGAAATGGAATAGCTTGTGTTAATAGAGAGTTTGTAAGTTTCTTATAAAACAAAACATTCTTCCCATTCAATCATATTCAGCAATCATGCTTAGTCATTTACCGAAGTAAAGTGAAAATTTAAGTCTACACATACACACATAGAAACACCTTTCACACTTGTTGATAATGGTAAGTTAGGGTAGAATTGATGGATTATAACAAATGAGGCTCATTTCAGAAATTCTGAACTTCTTGTTCAGTTTTGCTGTGAACACAAAACTGCTCTAAAAAGTGAAATATATCAGTTCCTTTCTTCAAAATACAAGTTGTGTGGCACGGTGGTGGCGCATGCCTTTAATCCCAGCACTCGGGAGGCAGAGGCAGGAGGATCTCTGTGAGTTCAAGGCCAGTCTGGTCTACAGACTGAGTTCCAGGACAGGCTCCAAAGCTACACAGAAAAACCCTGTCTCGAAAAGCCAAAAATAAATAAATAAATAAAAATTGTGTAGAACTATTCAGATGTAAAAGGGTTTGAACACGCTTTGTGCTGGGCTAGATAATGCCTTCTAAAGGTAAAACCCAGTGGAAAAGTTAAGAGTCCCAGAAACTGTTGGGAACTGCAGAAAGTAGCATTTCTGTCTTAGGCATCGAGGAATTTCTGATCCCCAGTACTTGGCTTTGTCAGGTTCATCTTTGAAAGTCTTTGGGGACTTTTTAGTTGGCTAGTCATCCTATTTATCACTTCTAAGAGAAGGGTGCTCTTGGGTTTGTTTTCAAATGTGCCAGTTAAGAAAGGTTTTGTTTCTTGATTTTTAGAAAATGGACACTGAGTTAAGGAATAAGTAAATAAGATTATGGTTTGTTATTTGGAGAGATTGTGTTATTGTATGAATTTATAATTCATGTTTAAATACTGTGGTTAAGACAGTTTAAGCATCAGAACCTTTATGAATTTGGTTCCAAACCTATTATTACTAAGTAGAAAGTTATGTACACTCTGATTTCCCTCATTTTCAGTGATAGGGTAGCGTGTCCTTGGGTTATCTGCATTCCAAACTTCAAGAATGAGTTATGTTTTAAATAGGAGTCAAGTTCCACAGTTCAGAAGCTAAAGTGACCCAGTGCACAGCCTTGCTTCTGCCTCTCCTGGCCTCTCTCACAGCCTAGTACTCTTTCTGTGGACTCTTCCACTCTTATTAAAATGGTAAGAGTATTATTTTGGGAAGTAAAATTTAAAATGCAAATGTTTTTCTCAGGTAAGGAGATGATTTGTTACTCATAAGTTGTTGATTATTGAAATAACGTTCCAGTACTTGTAAAGTGCCATTAGCCCTTTTTTATTATGTCAGTCTTTGTCTTCTTGATGAGAAATGCCTTATTGAGTCTTCCTTAATTCACCTTGAAAGAAAAATGACCACTAGGAAAGCCTAAAGCAAAACAATAACATCTATTAACAAGAAGCTGTATAGTTACCCTATGGAAGTATGTGTATTTAATATTCCTACTTTATGGATAAGCTCTGAGGAGGTTAAAAAACTTAGCACATGTAACTTGTTGGTGATCAAAACTGGCCATTTTAAAAATTATAAACGTTTTCAAACTTGAAAATAGAAACAATTTTCATGAAATTCCATTTAACCATCACTTAAATAAAATAGTTATGTTCTTATAATTGTTTGGTTTACTCTTTAAAAAACGTCCTTCTCTGGAATATTTGAAAGGAGGCCTTTGTTTTGTTACTGTATTCTAGGTACTAATGTATGATTCTTACAAAGATGTGGGTGCGGGGCTTGGAGAGATGGCTCCGTGGTTAAGAGTACTTGTTGATCTTCCAGAGGACCAAGTTGGGTTCTGAGCACACCCACATGAGGTGTCTCCAGCTACATGTAACTCTAGGCCCAGGGGATCAGACACCCTCTCCTCGTTGTCTTGGGCATCTGCATACACTCAAACAGACACACCCAGAAACACATGTGCACACACAAACAAAAGTCAGTCTTGTACATGTAGTAACTAATACAGATGTTTCTTAGACAGTGACAGGGCAGTCTGCTATACTTTTTCACGTTGCAGGCCTTGTCAGAGACGTTAGCCAGCTATACAAAGCTAGCCCTCGATAAGCTAAAGAACGCTCTGAAAGGATGGCTAGTTTCTTACTTGTTTGTGTGACACAGATAGGTGGCTCTTCACACAGCTAGGGACAGCTGGCTCACACAGGTCCTTCTAGACAGTGACATTTACCTCTTGCTGATCTCTGAACTATACAGTATGCATAAACATTTAAAAAACTTCTTTTGAAAAATTATTTTATGTGTCAGGTACTTTGCCTTCATGTATGTCTGTGTGCCACATGAGTATTTGGAGCCCTTGGAAGCTGGAAGAGGATATCAGATCCCCTGGGACTGGAGCTGTCGTGTGGGTGCTGAGGATCAAACCTGAGTACTTTGAGAAAGTCCTGAAATTTAAAAGCTTCGTGATTTGCTCACTTCTTGTGAGAGGCCAAAGGAAGGGAGTTGTTGGTGTGTTGTGTGTTAGCTCTTGAGGAGTGCTGTGTCTGGTGGTGGACTCCCTGTTAAGCTCACACTCTGCTTTCCAAAGGTCTTTGATCTGCGGCAGTGTCACCGGCAGATGCAGCAGCAGGCGGCCACTGCACAAGCTGCAGCTGCTGCCCAGGCCGCAGCCGTGGCGGGAAACATCCCTGGTCCTGGCTCCGTAGGTGGAATAGCTCCAGCAATCAGTAAGTGTAGTTTTGATTTTTCTGTTCAAAGTGTAATAGTGGCTTTTAATCTTGACTCGCTCGGTTGATCAGTTGTTTTAAGTAATAGTAGAAATTAATTTTTTTACTGGGTTATAACATTTGCATTTGTGCAAACCTTTCTTCTGTGGTAGTTTCACTGTGCCTGGGATACGATCCTGTTAGCATTAGGTGATAAAGAGGGTTGTCATACTTCGGTCTACCCTCTTGGCCGATGCTTATTATAGTTACTGCGTCACCAGCCAAGGGGTTATAAATCACTGAGTGTGTGGCTTTGTGCTGATTGGAACAGCTACTGCAGGTTCAGAACTGGACACCTCCATTTAGAAACAGTATGCTGAACCCAGAGAACTAAGTGAGGGTGGCATTTGATAACTTGTAGAGTCTTTAATTTAGGGTAAGTTGAATTGTGCCAGGTTTCACACTGATGGGGAATTTTTTACTGCAGAGTTAAACTCCTGACTATAGACTTTTATGATGGAAACACGTGGCACCCATCTTCCACGTCTGAAGGCATAACTAGTGATTCATTCAACCCCTGTTCTTAACTTCTTCAGTGTGGTAAGCACGTCACACTGGCTAAGAAAGCTGCAATGGGCCTGCAGGTTTCACCACAGCACATTGCAGATTCCTCCCGTTAGTTTCATGGTAATACTGATAAATGTGGACTGACTATATGACTGTATGTTCTGACTGGAAAATTAGATACAGAGTCTGCTGTGACTTATGTTCAGGAGTTTACAGTTCAGGATTACATAAGACATAATCACTAATTCAATTAAAAAAGACTGGGGATCTAAATATTTGCTAGTTTTAATGTTACAGACAGACATGGCTCTGTTAAGAATTCAGACTAGTATTGAATTTCTTATTTTTATCTATTTCCCCCCTTGTGTGTTATCTCAAAACTGAGGGACAGACACAAGTCAACTGAGAGGTCACAGTGGGGCCCGGTCCATGACTGTCTGATTATCAGTCATGTCTTACTCTTGTGTGGCAGTTAGACACTGAGGTTCTTAGAACCATGACGTGCCCTGACTTTGACAAAAGAAGTCAATTCTTCCTCCTCTATCCCTACTTCTAAAGAGGAAAATGGGTGAAATATTGGTGGATTGAGGGAATTTAGTTGGTCTCTGGTAGTTAAAATAAATATGTGGAACGTAAATTGTCTTAACCAAGTTTTCAGTCTCCGTTGTTAAGGTTTAGACCTGCAGTGACTTTTGACACTGAGAGAGAATTTGTATGCTGAGAAAAACATGTAAAGAAGGCAGAGTGTGGGGAGGATGGGAAGAGGTGACCCTGCTTCCTGATACCCTCCACACTTCTTCCGCTAGGTCTGTCTGCTGCTGCCGGCATCGGTGTGGATGACCTCCGTCGCTTGTGCATACTCAGGATGAGCTTTGTGAAAGGCTGGGGCCCGGATTACCCGAGACAGAGCATCAAGGAAACACCGTGCTGGATCGAGATTCACCTCCACCGAGCTCTCCAGCTCCTTGACGAAGTGCTTCACACCATGCCCATTGCAGACCCACAGCCTTTAGACTGAGAGCCCTCACCGTGGACGCCCTAACCATTTTCAGGATGGTGGACTATGAAATATAATCCTGTTTATAATCTGAAGACCTATTGCATTTTTGTTCTGCTCTGTCTTTTCATAAAGGGTTGAAAGATGTGTTTGCTGCCTTGCTCTTAGCAGACTGAAACTGAATTAAAACTTTTTTTCTATTTTAGAACTTTTCAGGCATGGCTCAGAGCTTGAAGATCAGGAAGAACCAATTCTTACTAAATCTTCACTGGTTGTTATGTATGAAGGAGTCATTCCAGTGCTGGGAACTCAGCCCTTTAAGTGTGCGAGCTGCTTACACGCAGGACACTGGTGTGCTCTTCTGCAGAGTACATTCAGTGTTGCTGATTTTAAGGCTGAGAAATTTTCAAAGGTAGCTCACCTGTTACTCAGTGAGCATGTTATTGTTGAACACACTGTGTTCAAGTGCTATGTGGGTGAGTCAGTTTTACCGAAAGCAACTTCACTCTGTTTTGAAAACCTTTTATCCAGAATGTTTTTTGCAAGTTAAGCAGTGAAGGTGAATTAAATTCATACTGTCTTACAGACTTCAGGGTTTTTTCCCCGAGACAAAACACTAATCTGTGTGCATAGTGACAATTCCTTACAATTACCAGTCAAAGAAATGCCATTTAAAATTACATTTTTTTTTAGCCCTAATAGATGACCATTATCAAGATGTGTACTTTTGCCCTGTTAAACAGTAGATGAATTCTTCTATATTTCTAGGCATACGGTTGGTTATAAAAGAGCCTAGGGGGATTTCTTGCCCTTCCTTCACAGGGAGAAGGTTTTGTATTTATAAGACACTAAAAGCAGTGTTGCTCTGCCGATGCCTCACTGTTCTGCAAGGCGGCAGTGCTTCACGAAAATAATGATGACTATTTTGGAAACTGCTAAATTCTATGTTAAATACTGTGCAGAATAATGGAAACATTGCAGTTCGTAATAGGTAGTTTGAATATTTTTGTACTTGATTTGATGTGTGACTTTTTTTCATATACTGTTTAAATCATGTATGTTTTGACATTGTTTAAAATTCAGTTTTTGTATCTTGGGGCAAGACTGCAAACTTTTTTATACCTTTTGGTTATTCGAAGCCCTTTGTTTGACATCATCGATCAGTCAGTGGTGACTTTGTAGAGAGACTGAAAGAGAAGAGTTGCAGATGCGTTGACTGTACCACAGACACAACATGTATACTTTTTACCTAGTTAGTAGCGTAAATAAAACCGAGTCTCAATATACAAGGTTGAATTCTAGGTTTTGTTTTTAAAATGCTTTCCTTTTGCACTTTTGAGTCCAATCTCAGTGGCAAGACACCTTCTACTAAATGACAGGCAACAGCCAGTTGGATTGTACAGCTCTGGTTCCCCTCACACTCTACCAGGACTTTCCCATGTACATTATGTATCATGTGTAGAGTTGGTTATTTTTTGAACTTTTATTTTACTGTAGCAAGAAATAGACTTGGGATGAATAGTGTGAATAAAATCAAGATCATCGTCGAGATGCTTTTATTCTTTGCTCTGAGAGTTTTCTGTGAATTTTACAGTGCATAGGCATTTGAGCTCTGGAAACATGTGCATAGCAGTGTGTGTGTGTGTGTGTGTGTGTGTGTGTGTGTGTGTGTGTGTGTGTATGCACATGCGTGCTGACAGTAATCAGCAAGTCCTGGAGCCTGCTTCCAAAGGCTCCAGAAACCACTGAAGGCTGCTGTGACCGAAGTGGAAAGCTCAGTCCAACTTACACACCTTGTTTTTTTAAAAAGCTTCTTGACCAGTTCATTTCTACTCTTAAGTACTTATAAATACTTTTGTTACCTAATTATTATCTGTAGAAGTTTAAGGTAATTTTAAAAAAATGTTGTGTTGGCAGAATTATAAAAAGATACCTTCTCTAGAAATGTTTGTCTTTAGATCCATTTTACTCTGAACGGGGAATAAGAGTGAGAGGGAAGAGTTTTAGTATAACGGACTTTTAAAACTCCAGGTTTTCTGACTAGAACATTGTCCATGCGGTGGTACAACTTGATTTTCTACTTTATGGAAAGTTTTCCATGTTTAAGCATCTTCATAAAGTATGTGGGAAATATTTGCTAAGAAGTATCTCTTCAGAGCCAAGCCACCTATCTTGGTTTTCTTACTAAGAGCCATAGAATTTACTTCTAGTTATTGATGATCCTTGTAATTTGACTGTCCTATCTTTTTATAAAGTCTGTTTGATTTTTGGTTTTTTTTTTTTTTTGTTCCCTGGAAATTGCCATCTTTGATGAATAAGACTTTAAAAAACTTCCTTAAGCTTAAAAATTTTGTGTCCATTTTAGGATAAGATAGTTTGTGTAGTTCTTAGAGTCTGATTACAGTGTGGGTATGGTTCTGGGTGATGGTCTCTGATTCATAGCTCGAGTCTCCTAAGATAAGGTTTCACTGGAAGCCGAGTGAGAGAGGAAGTAGGCCCACCCAGTTTGGAACCCATTCTACTTTGGTCTTGTGCCTTTCTGTGCATGATTAAAGGGAGTCCTTAGTGGTATTGCCTTTATTTGCTTGGGAGTAGATTCTTTTGTGGGATAGAGTCTGTCTTAATTGTTCTGCTGTACAAAGATGAGGATAAGCTACTGCCATGCACTTGCTTTTCCACAAACACCATCTTCTTATGTTGTCCTAACCCACTGTTCCTGTAAGCAGTGCAGGGTCACAGATCGGATGAGCTGCCGTCGGGGACACACCTGCAAAGCCCAGCAACACGTGATCAGCTCTGCTGTATTTCAAAGTGAAAAATTCAGTTCTGTGGGGAGTGGTGTGGTCCATATTAGTAACTTTGAAGGCAGAGTCAACTTGGAGGTTTTACAGACTGGAGAAGGGAATCTTCCTGAAATGCTTGTGAGGTGTCTGTGGAGGTGAAAAGTATTTGTTCCTGGTCTGCTAGTAACTGGCTAATTGTCACTCTTCAGTTTGTTCTTGTTGTTGTTGTTACTTGTTTGTTTTTTATTTTAATTTGTTGTCCCATTAGTTGAGACCCCTTGGAAGGAACAGTTTTACTTGGAGTTGGCCAGAGTTCTTTTTGGTAGTTTCTATGGTCTTCATCGCTGTCCGTTTATTTAATGATAGGGTGGTAAAGAGGTGAGTGAGTTAGATTATCGCAGTGAATTCGAACATGAACCTTGTCAAGGAACAACTCATTGGTGGGGCCTGGTGGAGACTAGCAGGCTGCACCCAGTGTGAAAAAAAATGCCCCTCCCCCAGACGAACTCCTCTTGCTGCACATAGTGATCTGTAAATAGCCCCTGAAGTCCTCCTTTGCATGATCATAAAGAAAAGGCTGTGAGACCCCTGCTCAAGCCTTTCCAGTTTTCCCTTCTGATAACCAAGCAGTTTCTTCTCTTGGGATACATTAGAAGTGTGTGAAAAGCCAGTGGCCTTATCCACAGCAGCATCCTTGGCAGAACCTCTGACCTAGACTTTGGGTGCAGTGAGGTGGTTTATCTGGTGTTATTGAAAAATGAAATTTTTCATCATCTTGCCTTATTAAGCAGTAAAACTTTTGAAAAATTAGCCATTTATTGGTGGGAGCTATTTAACAAATCAGAATATACTGGGTATACAATTTCTTCTTCTTTTTTTCCCTGTGCTGTCTCTGTGGACTCTGGGCCTCTGAGATAGACAGCACTATGTAGCCTTTCCTAAATGCCCAAGACTGCTGTAGTTTTGATGTTTTTGTTTTGAATGCTCCTAATCTTCCTTTCTGACAGCTACCACTTCTTGAGTGGTTTGTTAGTGTGCCTCTCCTTAATGTGCTCATTTTTTTTCTAATTCATCTTTCCTAACTGCTTAGCTGAGGGAACCAGATGAGGGAAATTATTAGCATTCACCTAGGACACTTTCCTGTTGGGTTTGAAAAAGACTTTGATGCATTGCTATTGCGCATTGATTTGATTGCTTCCAGTGGTCTCTGATTCTTGATGAGTTTTATATGGTTGATGTGGAGAGACTTACGTTGTTGTCATAGCCCCATAGCCTTTCCCCTAGTGCTTTGAAAGATGTAGTTTCCACTTAATTCACTCATAAAAGCTGTACTGTTTGCTAGAGATCCCAGCAAACCACACACACCCTCTTTAGAAAACATCCTTGCTTGTTTTGTCTCCTGGTAACCCTGCTCTCTGGCCGCCTTCCTCTCTAGATACTTCTAACCTATAGGTGCCTTTATGAGAATTGAGGGTCTGATATCATGCCCCAAGGAGTAGCTAATGTAATGACTAATGTTTTCAGGGATTTTAGCATCAAACTTAAAATGAATGAATGAAGCTTTTTATTCCTTTTTTAATGTGGGAAGGACTGAGGAGAATTTTGGTGAAGACAATCATTTCTCTGTGTTCACACAGTTTAAGGTGTTTTTTCAGTAGGTCCAGAGTTCATGTTCCTGTTCAACCAAAAACATGTGGCTCTGGATTCAGACAGTAGCACTTTGAGTTCATGATTTGTGTGTCCTTGGCAAGTCGTTTCCCTCCCTGGGCCTCAGCTGCCTCACCTGTGAAATGAGGGGTTGGACTGTTGTGCCAGCTCTGGCTTCTAAGTGCCCTTGCCCACCTTGCAGCAGTGTGGCATTTGCTCTTTCCCCTGGGTCTGCTGTCTGAAGGGGGTTCTTGCTTATTTCTTTGTTACTCAGTGAGACTAGGCTTGATCTTTGAGTATTTGTTCTTCCGTGGACTAGTAGTTACATACGTCCTTACGACTTACTTTTAACCAAAGGCCAAGCACCACCTTGGGGGCTGCAGCAAGTACAAGGGGAAACACACACCTGGGGTGGGAGGGGGCCTTTATTTCATTTGCCATCATCTATGTTCAGAGCCTGTCGAAAGGCTCTTCTGAGTCATGCATTCTGACTTTCAGGTTGGTATGTGTGTGACACTGTCTTCCTAAGTGCTGGCAATTCTTCACCTAAAATGGATTCAAATCCTGTTGTTAATGCCTAGTAATATTAGAGGTCCTTTGTTAGGGTCTTTAGTTGCTTAACTCTTCTATACTCCAAACAGGAAGTTCTTCAGAATTATATCAATATTTTAATTGATGCTATGAAAAACAGTATCAGTGAATGATTATTCACTTTATTTTTGCCTCTTTTATATCCATTTTGATTAAACAACTTTTGGCTGGATCATTCCTTTCAGAGAGTTCTCTTCCAGCCTGCTTGGATGAGTATAATAACTGAGTTTGTTATTTTTAAGGACCTGGGAACCTTTCTAGGGGGTGGGCTAGGGGTGGGTTAGGGGTTGGGGAGTCCTGGTAGAGGCCAGCTCTATGGGAGCTGGTGGGGAAGGGATGGAACCAGTTGCTCCTGCTAAGGTTGCTTGTCATTGGTGGAAGGACTCATGGGCTTGGATTGATTAAAAGGCCAATGTGGAGTTGGCAAACCTCCTCCAGATGGAGGGTTTTTTGTTCAATGCATCAGACATGTGACTTAAACAGAAAAGCATGATTGCCTATAGTGATGAAAACTGGTGTGCTGCGGAGTCCAGTGTGGAAGAAGTGACGGGGGTGTTGGGGACAGATTGGTGGTGGACTCCCAACTCTGTCTCCTCATCTGGGTCACTTGTAGCTTGTGCTTTTAGGAAAACCTGGTCAGCTGAAGCACCAGTCACTTCCTTTCTATATACTTTTGCCTGGTTGAAGTCTGTGGCTTAAAAAAAAATAGTTGAAACTTTCTTGAGAACTCTGTAACAAAGTATGTTTTTGATTAAAAGAGAAAGCCAACTAAATCATTATGTGCTCATTCTTTTCCTTAAGTTCATGGACGTCTTGGATCTCGAAAGAGTTCCTGATTGCTTTAAGAGTTTTCACACTTGAGATGGACGTTTTCTTTCCTGGTGTCTTTGAGATGGGAAATAATGGCATCCCAGAAATAACCCTGGAATAGCGGTCTCAGTCATGTCTCTCTCTAGAGGGCTGGGGTGATAGTGACCAGAGAGTAGTGGGTGCTGAGGCAGGGGAGCCATGGAGTGGAGACAGAGGGCTGGGGAAGCTGCTGGCCTCTCGGTTTCCAGCTCGAGGAGAGGAGAAGGCTGGATAGCAGGTAAGTGTTTCTACAGTAATGCCTGGTACGACCACATCAGCTTTCTCATCTTGATAATAGAATGTTAGAGATGCTCATCAGGCCAAGAGACTTGTTCTTTCTTGTGTGCTAACCTGAAGTTTGCAGTAGTTTAGGCAAGAACTTGAGGGGAGTAGATTGACAGTCTTACCGAGAAAAAACAAACCTTGTGGAACACATTTCAGGAGAAAGGGAAGTTGTATATTTTTATCTTTCTGCCCTTTGCTCTTTTTTCTTTCTTTTGAGATGAGATCTCACTGCATAATTTTGGCTGACTTTTGAACTTGCCATCTTCCTGTGTCAGCCTCTTGAGTACCAGAATTGCAGGCACACATAGCATCTCACATGGGGGTTGGAGGCAATCCATTAAGGGGACAGGAATCCTAGACAGAGGGCACCAAAGAGTGGACCTGCAAAAGGGGCCGAGAGACGTAAGCAACCCTGTACTTAAAGACCCCAGAGAACAGCACCACCTGCAGCTGGCAGGGCCTGATTGACACTTGTAGGGTAAGTCACACTTGTCTTAGCTTTCTGCTGCTGTGAAAAAGACTGTGGCCAAAAGCAACTTGGAGAGGAAAGGGTTTATTCCAGCTTACAGCTCCCAGTCCTTTATGAAGGGAAGTCAGGGCAGGAACAGAAGCGGAGGCCTTGAATGGACACTCTTAGTGGCTTGCTTCCCATGGCTTTGACTTGTTTTCTTAACACAGCTCAGGACTATCTGCCCTGACACCACCCTCAGTGAGCTGGACCCTCCCACATCAATCAGTAATCAAGAAAGTGCACTATATATTTCCCTACAGGCCAGTCTGATGGGGTCGTTTTCCCAACTATGGTTCCCTCTTCACTGATGACTCTAACTTTGTGTCACATCGACAGAAAACTAGCCATCATAACATGCAATAGCAATATATATACTTTTCTGAGAATGGAGAAAATTCAAGTCATGGGTGTAGTTGGGTAAAAGGGCTAACCTCTAGTGATATAGTAGAACTACTTAGAAAAAAAAATGACTGTAAAAGTAACGGTTAGGATTTTGAATATTCATAGAAGAAACAAAAGTAAAGTCTGATGTAATAGTGTTGCCAGTGACCCTGTTTGATCACAGAAGTTTCTACGGTTGTGCCCCCCCCCCCCAGTTAGGATGAATCTCTCCTACCTGCGGTCCTGCAGCCGCTTATAAATTAATCACTCAGAGGCTTAATGTTAATTACCAACTGTATGGCCTATGGCTATGGCAGACTTCTTGCTAGCTCTTTCATCTTAAATTAACCCATTTCTGTTCATCTGTGTACTGCCATGGCGTTACCTGCTCTCACATCTCACATCTTGCTTCTCTCCTGGTGGCGGCTCGCAGCGTCTCTCCTGGCCCTGCCTTTCTCTGTCCCTCTTGGATTTCCCGCCTGAAGACTGACCTTGGTTTCTGCCCTGCCATAGGCAAATGCAGCTTTATTTATTAACCAATTGGAGCAACACATATTCACAGCCTACAGAAAGACATCCCCCAGCAGACAAGTCAACTGTATCCCTTTCCATGTACAGGTACTGTGCCAAGTTTTTGGGATTTTTTTTTTTCTTTTGTTTCGTGAGGAGGTTTCACTATGTGGCCCAAACTGTCCTGTGTCCCACTATATTGACCAGGCTAACCTTGAACTTGGAGCAGTCCTCTTGTATCTGCCTCAAGTGCCAGGATTACAGGCATGTGCCACCATGCTCAGGTTAAGAAAAATACATTTTAAAGTTCTTCAAGGCTAGCATCAACTTGATACCAGAACCAGATAAGGATAACAAAATTAAGATGATAGATTGATTTCTTTTTATGATGAACATTGATGCAAAAGTTCTCAATAACATTTTTATAGTTTGAATTCAAGAGCATGGTAAGGGCTGGGGGTATAGCTCAGTCAGTACAGTGCTTGCTTTGCAAGCCTAAAGACTGACCTTGGTTTCCAGAACCCACATGAAAAACGGTGGTACATACATGTTTATAATCGAGGGCTTGGAGTTAGACACAGGTAGGTTCCTGGCCAGCCAGCCTACCTACTTGGCAAACTCCAGGCCAGTAAGAGACCCTGTCTCAAACAAGGTGTATTACACCAAAGGAACACCTTAGGTTGACCTTTGTCCTTACCCCGCACGTGCATCTACACACACACACACACACACACACACACACACACACACAAACACACACACACCCTAAAAGGATGCATCGTTGGCTCAAAACTAACTTAAGGGCAGAAATCACAAGGCCATCTCAGTCTATAAAGAAAAGCTCATTGGCAAAATTCAATATTCCTTTATGACAAAATTAGGGTTGGGGATGGAGAAATGGCTGAGCATTTAAGAGCATTTGTTGACTCTGTAGGGGACATAGGTTCAGTTCCTAGCACCCACATGATGGTTCACAATCATCTCTGACTCCAGTTCTAGAGGATTTGATGCCTTCTTCTGAACTCCACAGGCACCAGGCATGCACACTGTGCACATCTATGCAGGCAAACCACTCATACACACAAAATTTTGAAAGTCCTGAAGAAACTAGGATTTACTCCAAGAAGAAACAGTTCAGCCTAACAAATGCTGTATATTTGATAGTTTTGTAGCCAGCCTTATGCCAAGTAAGATGCAACAGCGTTTCCCTAAAATCCAGAACAACACACTCTGTTGTTGCTTTGATTGACTGATTTGACACATAACCGTGGCTGTCCTGGAACTGAACATGTAGCCCAGGCTGGCCTGGTACTCACAGATATCTGCCTGCCTCTGCCTTCTGACTGCTGGGATTAAAGGCATGTGCTGCCACACCCAGCAAGATACTCTTATACAATATAGAACTTGAAGTTTTAGAGCATTAAAATATGAAAGAGGACAAATAGGGAAGGAAGAAATCAAATTACACTTATTTGCAGTTGACATGATCCTGTTTTATAAAAGAGCTAGACCTTATAAACACCTGCATAGTAGTAGGATCCAAAATCAAGAGAAAAAACCTAGTAGCTTTTCTACATAGTGGTAGTGAATTCACTGAAAGAATCTTGGGATAGGAGGTTGGTAATACTCAAAATAACTTCAAAAATCCCAAATAAGTGAGGAATAAACCTAACCAGCAAGGTGAAAGACCTCTATAACAAAAACTTCATGACACTGAAGGAAAAAAGTGAAGATACTAAAAAATGGAAGGTTTCTTATGCTTATGGATAAGAAGAGTAAGTATGAAAATGGCAAGTACTGCCTCGGGTGCAAGAGTGGCACTCCATCTCGACAATAACCAAACACTGTCTAATTGAACTTAAGACCTCAAGAGGAGAGAAGTCATGCCTGGTACGGTGAACCTAGCCAACCTCCTGCAGCTCCTGAGGTCATGAATGTTGCTGTCACTTTCCTAAAGCAGTATAGTCCCAACTGTGTTCGGAATAGTTACACCTACAGATGAATGTAGCTCTCAATTGTGTGAAAGAAGCCTCTTTTGCAGGAGACCATTACAGAAAGCCTCAACTGGTCAAAATTCAGAAAACAACTGACAGGTATGCAACCTCAATTAATACATCTACAACACAATCCCTACACCCAAGACGTAGCAAACATGGAGGAAGGGAGCAGAAAGATCTTAAGAGCCAGGGAGGAAGGCTGCTGCAGCAATTGTTTTCTAGATATGACAGGAAAATTTCAAGATAGGACAGGAAGTCCCCACCCATGAAATCTCAACACTATGGTTGCCAAAACAAGATGTGAACAATGTCAACACCAGTTGATATGCCAGTGTGATTGGGGCCAATCTCATGGGGCGCTGACCCTAGATGAAGAGCTGTAGGCAATGAACAACTGCTGAGGAAGAGAGAATTAAGTCTTTCCCAGGATGAGCACCCTAACTGGTTATCTAGTACCAAGTAATATTAAACAGGCTCAGCAGAGTGTATGTATATATGTATTACATATGTATATATATACATGAATATGAATGTTACATATACACATATATGTTACAATTACTAAAGACTAGGAGACTGAATTTAAGGGAGCAGGGGGCCATGGGAGAGGTCAAAGGGAAGAGAGGTGAAGAGATAACTATATTTTAATTAAAAGTGAAAGAAAGTGGACGTGTTACCCAAAGCAATTTACAGGTTTATTTCAGTTCTCTTTAAAATTACATTCTTCACAGAGCTGCAAGAAACCATCCTAAAATTCATATAGAAGCACAAAATGGTCCAAATTGTGAAAGCAGCCCTTAGCAGAAAAGACAATGCTAGAGCTATAATAATAGCTGATCTCAAATTATATTACTGAGCCATAGTGACAAGACATACCAGTGTGAAACAGACATGTAGATCAGTAGAGTAGGATCGAAGACCCAGAGATACATAGTTTGGGGCAAAACTGTCAAAAATATACATTGTTGAAAAGATAACCTTCTAATCAAATTGTGCTAGGAAAATTGCATTTCCATATTTAGGAAAATGGAACTGAAGCCACACCTCTCACCTTGAAAATGAATTCAAAATGGATCATAGACCTTAATACAAGATTGAAAACTTTGAAACGGCTGGAGGAAATCTTATAAAATGCTTCAAGAGGCAGTCATAACAAGGATTTTCTGAGCAGGACTTCGCTAGCACAGAGAACAGTACTAAGAGTTGACAAATGGGATTATATGAAATGAAGTTTTTGTCTGACAAAGCAATCACCAGAATGAAGAGATAGCCTACAGAATGAGAAAAATAAAATATTTGCCAACATCAGACAGGGAATTGATAATCAAGATATAAATTAGACACCAACCCCCTCCAAATTATTGGATCAATAAATAAACTAGTTAATAGACAGTTTCAAAAGAAGAAATACAAATGACTAACAATTACTCAGGTAGGTGTTTAATATCCTTAGCCATCAGGGAAAAGTAAAAATTGTCTTCAGTTTCCAGAGTGGGTACTATCAAAACCAGCCAGTGGTAACAAATGCTGGCAGAGTTGTGGGGGATTAGAGGAACCCTAATTCACTGCTGGTGGGAGTGCGAACTTGTGTAGCCTCTACAGAAATCAGTTCTCCCAACCTAAAGCTAGAACAACTGTATGACTCTGTCGCAGTACTGGGAATGTACCTGCAGGAGTGTAGTTCAACATTCCAGATATATGGGCACATCAAGTGGAACCACTGCTAATGGCCATCTACAGATGAATGAATAAAGAAAATGCGCCACACATACACAGTGGAAGTGTGGGCAGCCAAAAAGAAAAACCATATCATGAGGTTCACAAGGAAATGCAGAGGCCATGGAGGTTGAGTAGCTTAGACAAAAACACTATGTTTTCTTTTATGCAGGAACTATACTTAAAATTATATAAATGTGCTTTTATATGTGTACATTTGTAAGTCATGAAACTAGAAAGGGAGGGGGAAGGAAAGATCTTAAGGGAGTGAGAAATAGGGTCATGGGGTACATGTAGTAGGAGAGTAGGAGAAGAGATTAGCTGAGAGAAGAGAGCGAGCCGGAAGGCCAGAGGGGATGGAGTGAGAACAAGGACAATGATATATGCATGAAGGTGCCATGTTGGAATCATTACTTTGTATGCTGTGGTGGTTTGAAAGAAAATGGCCCCCAAAGGGAGTGGCACTATTAGGCAATGTGGCCTTTGGAGTAGGTGTGGTCTTGTTGGAGGAAGTGTGCCACTGTGGAGGTTGTTTTGAGGTCTCATATATGCTCAAGCCACGCCCAGGGAGACAGACCACTTCCTGTTGCCTGCAAATCAAAATGTAGGACCCTTGACTACTTCTCCAGCACCGTGTCTGCCTACATGTCACCATGTCCCACCATGATGATAATGGACAACCTATCAACTGTAAGTGAGCCACCACAATTAAATGTTTTTCTTTACAAGAGTTGCTGTGGTCATGGTGTCCCCTAACTAAGACATAAGTTAACCTAAAAATGTCACCAACAATAAAAAGTAGCAGGATCTAAACTGGGCAGAGTGATGTACACTTGCAGTCCCAGCATTTAGGTGACTGAGGCAGAAGGATCATGAATTGAAGCTAGGCTGTGCTACGTAGCTTGATCCCATTTCACAATTTAAAAATGAATTTTCTTATAGAACAAATTTATCAGTATTCAAAGCTGCACACATGTTTGATTACTTCTGCCTTTTAAATCTATACACAATTCAAAAGACTATTCAAATATTCTCAAAATGCTAAAAAAATACTTAAGATGCACATGTTCTTCCAGTGGTAACACAGTATATACCGTGATAGACGATGTGGGTTATAAAATGGACACATTTTGAAGAATTGAGACCATGTAAGGTGTTCTGTGAACACACTATAACCGAAGCAGCAGGAACAGACAGACACAGGAGGCTGTCCATACACCGGAAGCAACTTCAGATAGGGAACAAAACCTGAGCTAAATCTCTGGCTAAACTGGTTACGGTTTCCATTGCTGTGATGAAACACCATGACCAAAAAGCAAGTTGGAGAGAACAGGGTTTACCTGGCTTATACTTTCACATCACTGTTCATCATCAAAGGAAGTCAGGGCAGGATCCTGGAGGCAGGAGCTGATGCAGAGGCCATGGAGGGGTGCTGCTTACTGGCTTGCACCCCATGGCTTGCTCAGCCTGCTTTCTTATAGAACCCAGGATCACCAGCCCAGGGATGGCACCACCCACCATGGGCTGAGCCCTCTCCCATCAGTTATAATTAAGAAAATGCTCTCCAAGCTGGCCCACAGCCTGATCTTACGGAGGCATTTTCTCAATCAGTGTCCCCTCCTCTCAGATAACTATGGCTTGTGTCAAGTTGACATACATCTAACCAGCACAGCAGGGCTGCATTAGCTTTCTCTCCAGATGACAAAACCCCTGACAACTTGAAGGAGACGACCTCTGGTTCATGGTTTCAGAGTTTTGAGAGAGAGGAGCTCCCTCTTTTCCCCCCAGGGTACTCTTGAGGAAGGAGAAGCAAGAAATTTGTAGATAGAAGTATATATAGAGAGAGACAGTTAGAAAACACAGGATAGCTCAGGAGGGCCTGGATCCTAATCCTCCAGCCCCTTCTGTCTCTACTAAAGAGCTTTTTAAAGGAATGCCAAGGGGTGGAGCAAAAGACCTCCCCCAGCACAGCCGAGTGTAGACCATCTCAAACACCTGGTGACCGTGCACATGGTCCAGCCATCCCCTAACGCAGCCCTGCTGTGTAAAGCAAGCTCAACGCTAACTAGGAAACATCTGTGGGTTCCCACAGAGTTTATTCAGGGTCAGCCATCTCCACCTTTCTAAGGCTGTTCTGAGTTAGACAATCACAGCAGTGAATGTACAACAGGGCAGCTGTTTAGCTCATGATGGACAGGAAGCAGAGTATGATGGGAAGGTGTCAGGGACCTATACTATTTTTTTTTTAAGATTTATTTATTTATTATGTATACAGCATGTATGACTGCAGGCCAGAAGAGGGCACCAAGATCTCATTACAGATGGTTGTGAGCCACCATGTGGTTGCTGGGAATTGAACTCAGGACCTCTGAAAGAGCAATCAGTGCTCTTATCCTCTGAGCCATCTCTCCAGCCCCCAGGGACCTATACTTAAGGGCCTGTCTGCCTTCAGTGACCTGTTGACACTAGCTAGGTCCCACCTCCTAAGTTCCCACAATTTCCCAAGCAGCAGCACAGGCTGGAGACCAGGCATTCAGTATGAGCTCCTGGGCTCCTTTCATATTCATATTCATAGTCATACTCACATTCATTCTAACCATACGGGTGCAGGAAGGGAAATCCACAGTACGAAGTTAAAAACTGGAAGTTTCAAGCCAACACACTGCTCCCGCTTCCAGGACTTGGAATAGCAAAATAAACCAAAAGCCACCAGAAAGAAGTAAATAAACAGGTGTTAGTAAAGTTGACATGGAAGAAAACAGTGCCACAGTGACATGGTTCTTAGCGAACCACAATCCACTGTCTGACTAGATGGATAATGAGGAAGATTTATAAATTACTAATTAGGGAATGAAATGAAATGTCCTTGCAGACTCACAGGACAAAGATGATGATGGTACACCGCAAACACCCGTGTGAATTTGAGAATCAAAAGGAAACAGGCTGATTTCTTGGGGTGAGGGGATGCACTACAGTTCATCCAGTATGAAAGAAATTGAAACAGGTTGATAGCTATTAAGAAAATCAGGCTGGCATGGAGGTGCATGCCTTTAATCCCTGAGACTCATGAGGCTGAGTTGGGCAGATCTCTGAGTTTGAGGCCAGCCTGGTCTACAGAGAGAGTTCCAGGACAGCCAGGGCTACACAGAGAAACCCTATCTCAAAAAACAAAACAAAACAAAAAACAGAAAGAAAGAAAGAAAGAAAGAAAGAGAGAGAGAGAGAGAGAGGAAAGAAAGAAAGAAAGAAACAAAGAAAGAGAGAGAGAAAGAAAGGGAAAGAAAAAAAGAAAGAAAGTCAGGTTTGCAGTTCTTAAATCTTCCCTAAATCCACATACTGGGTGGTTTCGCTGAAGAATTCTTTTAGGTATTTAAAGATTGTTTTAATTTTGTGTGTGTGTACATGCAAAGGTGCCTCAGTATGTATGTGGAGATTAGGACAACTTTCAAGCATCCTTTCTCTCCTTCTACAATGCGTTCTCAGGATCAAACTGAGGTCATAAACTTGTCAGCAAAGGCCCTTACTGACTGAGCCATCTGGCCGGCCCAAGGGATGTGTTTTTTCAAACTCCTAGGGTGAACGAGTCCAGCAAAAGTCACTGCATGCAAACTCTCTGTCTACTAAAATTGTTTTGGTATTGGCAATGAACATATGGACATGAACTAAAAATACATTATCACTTATAATCACTTCAGGTGCGTGGGTAGCAAAGCAACAAGACTTTCATGCTGAGAAATGTGAAAGCTGCACAGTGCTGAGAAATCAAAGATCTCATAAAAGGACAAGCACCCATGGTCAACATTGGAGCACTAATAATAATGATATCACCTCTCTATACGATTTATTAAAGTTTACCAACTTAATACAATTTCTAGCAAAATCTCAACAATTTTGAATATGTAGATAAGATCATACTAAAATGTATTTATAAAGACAAACTAGAACAGCTAGTGCAATTTGGAAAAATGAATGAAGTGACAGATATCCGTCTTCATGATTTCAAAATTCTAGAGAGCTACAGTGACCAACACATAGCATTGGTGGAGGGCAGACCCACAGATCAATGGCCTCCCTCTGGGATATTGGTGAGACTAACTTAATGTCAAAATAAGTCATGCTAGCCGGTGGTGGTGGCTCACGCCTTTAATCCCAGCACTCGGGAGGCAGAGACGGGCAGATCTCTGAGTTCGAGGCCAGCCTGGGCTACAGAATGAGTTCCAGGAAAAGGCGCCAAAGCTACACAGAGAAATTCTGTCTCGAAAAAACAAAACAAAACAAAATGTAAAGATTCACTTCTCTCCCTTTATTTTTAAGCCGGGCAGTGGTGGCTCATGCCTTTAATCCCGGCACTCAGGAGGCAGAAACGGGCGGATCTCTGTGAGTTCGAGGCCAGCTTGGTCTACAAAGTGAGTTCCAGGACAGGCACCAAAGCTACACAGAGAAACCCTGTCTCGAAAAACCAAAAAAAAAAAAAAAAAAGTCATGCTGACCTTGCCCCAGCTCCCCTGACATGCTTATACTAGTTCCACAGCCAGGAATGCCCTACACCTCTGATGGTCTCTGGACAATCTGGATCTCTCAAGCATCTGCTGAGAGACAGCTAAGAGGAGCATTTTCTGACACCTCAGACACAGACCCACTCAGATACGCACAACTCCAACAAAGGTGCAAAAGTAATTCAGCAGGGGGTGGGGAGGTGGGGGGGGGGAGCTAACTCTTCATCAAAGGATGAGGGAACTGGAGACAGAGAAGGAAAAGGAAGGGTCATCCAAATAAAATAAAATTAGCATAGGTATGTGCGAGTGTGCCGCAGCTCCTGTGTGGAGGTCAGAGGGCCTGTGTCAGGAGTCAGTTCTTCACCATTTGGGGCCTGGGGACTGAACTCCCGCTGCCAGTCTTGACAGCAAGCGCCTCTACCTCAGTGTCCCTTAATCCTCATCTCATACAAAGATTAATGATCCAACCCCCGGGCCTTGCCATTCCTTGACCCCCTTCTGATCAATTTCCACCCCACTACCACGTAACAACAACCCATTCCTACTAGTTAGTATATCTTGATCCTGTCACTGGTACCCAAAGTTCTGTGTGTGTCTTCAACTTTATTGTCCATGTTTCTCTCATTCCCGGGCCAGACGTGTTTTGATTTCGTGAAGTACTCCATACATCTCCTGCTTGTCACTCTCCATCCCTTTCATTTTTCCTCATTTAACTGATACTGCACTTTATATATTTAATAACACTTAACTCTTTTTCTTCTACCGAACTCCCCACTCCCACACGAAACCGATTGTCTAACTCTAAGCAAGTGTCTCCTCTCCCACGCAGCTGAACAAACCTCGAGGAAAAAGAGGCGTTTCTGACTGATCCCAGGTCCCACTTAGGACCACAATGCTGTGTGTTCAAGTCTGCGTTCTCTACACGAAACGTTCACTTCCTACTCCCCCACCTGAGACTAGGCCACAGTGTTCATAAACCTCACACTGCCACCCTCCAAGGTCCCCCTCGCTCGCTGTGGCCTCAACCCTCTTTCCGTCATGAGAAATGACTCGCCCAGTGTCTATCAAAGCCGCCACGTGGGTGCACACTCTGGAAGCGATGCCCCTCTTGAGGACAACCCCCGGGGAGACTGCTCCTGTGCCTCGGGGCTTCCCCTCTCCCTGGCAGCATTCCCGCTGTTGTGAGCACATCCTTTGAACCCCGCCCCCCCCGCCCCCCTTCCATCCCTTTGCTAAGCTTCCTTTGGGAGAGAACTTTTTAAAACTCTCACTATGTTGCTTTCCCCCTCCATTTCTGTCTTCCCCCCACACCACTCCATTCGCTGTTTCCGTCTACCCTTCTGCAGCTGTGCACTGTCCGTCAGCGATAACCCATTTCCCATCAGATTTAGTGGTCGCGATGATAACCCATTTCCTCTCAGATTTAGGGGTCGCGATGATTACCCATTTCCTCTCAGATTTAGTGGTCGCGATGATAACCCATTTCCCGTCAGATTTAGTGGTCACTTCGCTGTCCTTGTCAGATTTCCCATAGGCGGATGACATAGTTAATTGTTCCCCTTTGTACAAACACTTCATACTAGTGATTTTTCTCCTTCTTCGCTGGTCACTTCTCCTTTCCTGGCTCGTTCTCCTCCGCTCAGTCTCCAGCTGACCCTGGAAACCATGCTTGTCTGATGCCCAGCTGGGAATGCCCTGTCCTTTCATTTTGCTGCACAAGCTCTGTGTCTTCTAAGGCTAAACTGAAATACACCCTCTAAGATGCATTTCCTGATACCCCGGGCTCCCAGAAACACTTCGAGATCACCTTATTTTATCGTCATTATAGTTTCAAATGTCTTCATATTGGTTTAGAATATAAATATGACAAAAGGAAAGTTATTTCTTCTAGGTTGTAGGCAATTTCAAATTCTCTCCCTTTTTTCCAATTTTATACATATGATGTATGTGCTTTGATTATTTTCACCCCTCCATTATCCTTTCTTATTCCGTAATTTCAGATATTTCTGTGAATGAGAAGATGAAAGTTTCCACAGCAACGAGCATCATTTACTAACAACTGTGTCTTCGTTGTATTTTCTATCAAAAGACTGGATGAAATGGATAAGATTTCTCCACGCATTCACAAAGTAAGATTAGTTTTTCTTTTCAATTTTAACAAGGAGTATCTGGAATTTAATACAGCTTTAGAAACCACTAAACGAAGACAAAAGCTATGGGCATCAAGCTTGATTAGCAGTTCAGGGATTCCTGGGGCACCAGGAGTTTGAGAACGAAGGAGCAGCCAGAAGCAGAAGCTGGGGCCTGACCCTGATGAGGCTTGAAGAACAGGCAGAGGAGGGTGAGCTCCCCCAGCAAGGCAAGGTCGGCTTGACTTATTCTGACATTAATGGCCTCACCACTGCCCAAGAGGGAGAGGTCATATTCCAAGTTAATATTCCATTTTACACCTAATATGAGAGCGAGAAACACAGGCACTTAAGCCTGGAGTAAACACAGTCATTACTGTGACCACAAAGCATCACCGATGGACCAATAAAAAGGAGGAATCATGGGAGAAGAAAGCCCATCTCTGCAGTGACTGAAGTATCCGCACTCGTAAACCTGCTGCCCTTTCCCGTGACCATCTGAGCCCTGCTCACTAACCGTTTGCCCTTTGTTATTGTTCTGAGTTCAGCTCTGTCTCCACAAGGAACATGTCAGTGTCGTATCCCCCGGCACCTGTGAACGTGACACTGTTCCTGGAGAGAGACTTTGCAGATGAAATTGTGGGAAGATGAGGTCAGTACGATGAGTGTCCTTACAGGAAAAGAGAAAGACAGACGGACACTCAAGAAGACTGTGTTAAAGATGGAGACAGAGATTGGAGGCAATTACAAGACCCCAACACCAGAGGCAAGGAAGGCACCCCCATCCCGGTGTCCACACCTTGATTCGGGACCTCTAGCCTCTACAGAGTGAGAGCATAAATTCCATTATTTAGGCTATCTAGGTTGGGGTACTTTGTTATGGCCCCACAGATAATTAGTTCAATCCATGTCCCTTTGTTCATTCATTCCTCACACCACTCTGTGGCCAGTCTGAACCAGGCCCTGTGCTGGGGACTTTGAGTGACTTTGCTGAGGGAGTCACTGGCTGAACAAGAGGACCGGAAGATGGCCAGACTGAGGACCACTACTGGTGGGATGCAGGGCCTCAGGCTGAGAAGGTCAAGGCTGGAGAACTTGTGACATGGGTTCAGGGCATGTTTTTTTTTTTTTTTTTTATATTTTTGGTTGTGAGCCTAGCCTTTCAGGGCTGAGCCCTCTCTCCAGGCCCAGGGCATGTTTTTTAAACACCCAGGGCAAAGTTAGGGCAGGACTGTGCTTGTTACAACTGAGGACCAATCAAGGACTGCTCAGAACAGGGAGTAGAGAGACAAAGGATCAGGGGACACGGGGATGGGATGGGATGGGGTGGGGGTGACAGGCTACAGCGGTGGGGCACACCAACAATGACACCACCACTGCTATAGCGTGTAATTTCCCCGAGATCAGTAACTGGCAGACACCCGAAGGGGTCCTTGACCTGGTTAGAGGCTCTTGTCATCTGCCAGACACTGGTCAGTTCACCTGGTTAGAGGGTCTTGTCATCTGCCAGACACTGGTCGGTTCACCTGGTTAGAGGGTCCTGTCATCCTCCAGACACTGGTCAGTTCACCTGGTTAGAGGGTCTTATCATCTGCCAGACACTGGTCGGTTCACCTGGTTAGAGGGTCTTGTCATCTGCCAGACACTGGTCGGTTCACCTGGTTAGAGGGTCTTGTCATCTGCCAGACACTGGTCAGTTCACCTGGTTAGAGGGTCTTGTCATCTGCCAGACACTGGTCGGTTCACCTGGTTAGAGGGTCCTGTCATCCTCCAGACACTGGTCGGTTCACCTGGTTAGAGGGTCTTGTCATCTGCCAGACACTGGTCGGTTCACCTGGTTAGAGGGTCTTGTCATCTGCCAGACACTGGTCGGTTCACCTGGTTAGAGGGTCCTGTCATCCTCCAGACACTGGTCAGTTCACCTGGTTAGAGGGTCTTGTCATCGCTCAGACACTGGTTGGTTCACCTGGTTAGAGGGTCTTGTCATCTGTCAGACACTGGTCAGTTCACCTGGTTAGAGGGTCTTGTCATCAGTCAGACACTGGTCAGTTCACCTGGTTAGAGGGTCTTGTCATCTCCAGACACTGGTCACTTCACCTGGTTAGAGGGTCTTGTCATCCTCCAGACACTGGTCAGTTCACCTGGTTAGAGGGTCTTATCATCTGCCAGACACTGGTCGGTTCACCTGGTTAGAGGGTCTTGTCATCTGCCAGACACTGGTCGGTTCACCTGGTTAGAGGGTCCTGTCATACTCCAGACACTGGTCGGTTCACCTGGTTAGAGGGTCTTGTCATCGCTCAGACACTGGTTGGTTCACCTGGTTAGAGGGTCTTGTCATCTGTCAGACACTGGTCAGTTCACCTGGTTAGAGGGTCTTGTCATCAGTCAGACACTGGTCAGTTCACCTGGTTAGAGGGTCTTGTCATCTCCAGACACTGGTCACTTCACCTGGTTAGAGGGTCTTGTCATCCTCCAGACACTGGTCAGTTCACCTGGTTGGAGGGTCTTCTCATCTGTCAGACACTGGTCAGTTCACCTGGTTAGAGGGTCTTGTCATCTCCAGACACTGGTCAGTTCACCTGGTTAGAGGGTCTTGTCATCTGCCAGACACTGGTCAGTTCACCTGATTAGAGGGTCTTGTCATCTGTCAGACACTGGTCAGTTCATGGCTGTGTTGGATCTTGGGCAATTAACTTCTTATAGAAGAGTGTATGTAAACTCAACAATGAGCTTAGTGTCTAGAAAGGTGCACTAAACCCCAGCTGACACCTTCATTAGGTGACCTTAATGCAAAGCCAGAACATGTTTGGAATGTTGCCCGGTGTTTTAAAGAGGTAAGCCTAATCATGCACTTAAGGAGGGATGTGGTCTGGACTCTGGGGCTCCCACTTTGGCACAGGCAGGCAGATTGTAGGTATGAGGCAAACTTGTGCTGAGAGACCAGGAAGAGGTTGCCATGATTGTGTGGAAGACGCTTCTGCACGCACAGCTGCCCAGGGACTACCAGGAAAAAGGGCCAGCAGGAGTGATGCTCATGCAGAGAACCAGGTTATCAAGGGCCAGGTATCCCAGGGCCTCGAAGGTGTACGACACTGGGTATCACACTCCGGGATCCTTGAAATCAGTGCATGGCTGCTTATCAATTCCTCCAGGTCTTGGTATTCTGGGCCACCTAAGAACCCCTGGACAGTGGGACCTCAGGAAGGAGCTGCAGCCTTTCCCTGGAAGGGTTTGCTCAGAAGGAGGGCGAGGCTGAGAGCTCACTTGGAGCTCAGCGGGTTCCTGCGGCCACCACTGGATGTCGCCATTGTCCCGCGAAGGGCCCAGGAGCGTCAGTTGATGGCGTCTCCTTCACCCTCTGCTACCCAGACAGGGTCCTGGCCCAGGGCCCTTGAGGAAGCACAGCGGGTCCGCCACTCATCGCCCATGCTCCCTGCAGCCCACGTCCAGGGGCGGAGGCCGAGGTCTGCCGGAGCATGTCTGTCCGATTCTGCAGAAAAGAAGGCTGCTGCGGGACCTCTGGGGAGATCGCTCTCAGAAATGTCGTTTTTAGGTCTACAAGAACCCCATTCTTGCAGAGCTAGCAAGCCAGGCCCTCCTGCTCCCAGAATCTGGTCAAGCAGTCAGACTCTGGGGGCATCAGGCCCATCGCACTCTGAGGTCTCAGGTCCCTGGGTGCCCAGTGTCAGCACACCTTTACACCTCACAACGGGTGGCTAATGAAAAGTCCTGGCCAGGCCAGGACTGCCATGCTCACTTGGGGAGGCCCTTCAGTGGGCGAGCCCAGGGACCTCGGTTTTGCAGAGAACCCTTAGACAGGCATCCTGTGGACGCACTTAGCTGTGGCAGGATTTACACAACCCGGGAGAGAGGAGCCTGGGGTGACAGCAGAAATGGTCAGAAGTTTGGACTGTTTCCTGTTCTTTGTTTAACTCAAACTGTGTCCTTTGGGGGTGACTAGCTGTGCTGACTTTGTCTCTGCGGGGTGTGTTAATTGTCCTTGATGCAGAAGCACCCAGATCCCTGGCTAGACAAAACCTGAAGACCCGGCCCTGCATGTGAGAAAACCCAAAGAATGTCCATGGCTCAGGAGCCTTGGGGTATCATGCTCCAAGAAGCTCCTTGTAATCAGTGCATGTGGCTGCTTATCACTGCCTCAGTTTCCTCGCGGGGAAATTAGAACATCTTCTTTTGGGTAATGGGACGCAGCGGAAAGCATTTAGATCAGGGGCTTTCAGCAAGCCGACAGCAGAACAGGAGGACTAAAAAAATAGCCCCTTTCTTTTTTTACTCCTAGAAAGTGAGGCTTTGGGGTGTGTGTGTGTGTGTGTGTGTGTGTGTGTGTGTGTGAATGAGTGTGAGCGAATGAGTGTGAGTGTGTGAATATGTGTGTGTGTGGAAGAGAATGTGTGTATGTGTCTGTGTGAATCTGAGTGTGTATGTGTGTCTGTGTGTATGTGTGTGTGAGTGTGTGTGTGTGAGAGAGAGAGAGAGAGAGAGAGAGAGAGAGAGGGAAGGAGGGAGGGGGAGAGAGAGAGAGAGAGAGAGAGAGATCAGAGGGCAGCCTCCACTGTCACTGCTTTCAAATACCATCCATCCACCATTTTTTTTTTTTTTTTTTTTTTTGGAACAGGGTCCCTTACTTTCCTGGAACTTACCAAATAGGCTAGAGTAGATGGCCATTGAACCCCAGGGATCTGCCTGTGTCCACCTCCCTAGCACTGGAATTACAAGCGTGTGCCACCTCCTTCCTCACCCCCCCCCCCCCGCCACCCCCCGCCACCCCCCCCCCCCCCGCCACCCCCCCCCCCCCGCCACCCACCACCACCCACCACACCCCCCCACACCCCCACCCCCACCCCCCACCCCCACCCCCCACCCACCCCCCCCCCCCCCCCCCCCCCCCCCGCCTGCCCTTGGCTGTTGAGGTTTGAACACATGTCCTCTGGCTTGAGAGGCAAGCCGTTTAAGGACTGCGCACTCTCCAGGGGCATCTGAGCCTTTCCTTTTGAGACAGTCTCTTGTATGTATCAGGCCTGCCTCCAGCTTGGTATATAGCTGGGGATGACATTGAACTTTAGCTCCTCCTGCCTGCGTGTCCTGAGTCCTGGTTATAGATGTACGGCACCACATGTATCCAGTGTATGCAGTGCTGGGGACCCAGTTCAGGCTGCTTGCTTGCTAAGCAACCACTCTACTACCTGAGTTATACCCCTAGACCATGAAAATTCTTTCGACTCAGTCTTGTAGCTTTTTGGTACAGACTGGCAGATATTAAAAGTAGATTTCTTTCCAACAGTGTTGTAAGAGAGCTGGTTATAGTTACGGTTGTCCGCTGCTCCAGGGGGTCCTGTGAGGAGCCGACCAGCAGATGGCCTGTGGGGAAGAGAGAGGGATGCCTCAGCCAGAAGATGGCAGACGGAGCAGAGGCAGCCAAGGAGCCCGGCAGGCCACTGCCAGGAGGGAAAACAAATCTCGTGCCACTAGATCTACGATTTCAAGGCAAACCGGAAATCTGTATTTTTATTGCTGTTTCCCAATGTTTAAATGTTGGCAAATGATTCAAATGATTTGTCCAACACTGAAAGCCCAATCCAAACAGGTCTAAGGGCCAGATTACCGGCTCAGGCTGCCAGTTAGTTGACCTGAGATCCAGACCTCTACAGGACCTTGAACTGCCTGCTGCCTCACGACCAGCCATCTCTTCAGGCAGTGGGGAAATACCCCAAGACTTGCCCTCGGCCTTCCCAGCTCTTACGCAGCT